>NW_028168272.1:600000-965000 GCF_964237585.1 Gallinula chloropus | reverse complement strand
ATGGAGAGGGGCTGCTTGGGGGCCCCCTGGGGGCCCTTCAGTCCAGCTAGGTCTTTGGGTCCTGGCTCCTTCGGTTTGGGAGCTGTTGCTGGACGTTGGGCATATTGACCGGAGAGTGCTTCTCGGGCTGCGAACTGCAACCTTGCAGGTACCTCCCAGGTCCAAGGCCCAATGAAAGCCGCCAGACCCAAATGGAGAGGGGCTGCTTGGGGGCCCCCTGGGGGCCCTTCAGGCCAGCTAGGTCTTTGGGTCCTGGCTCCTTCGGTTTGGGAGCTGTTGCTGGACGTTGGGCATGTTGGCCGGAGAGTGCTTCTCGGGCCGCGAACTGCAACCTTGCAGGCACTTCCCATGTTCCCGGCCCAACGAAAGCCCCCAGACCCAAATGGAGAGGGGCTGTTTGGGGGCCCCCAGGTGGCCCTTCAGGCCAGCTAGGTCTTTGGGTCCTGGCTCCTTCGGTTTGGGAGCTGTTGCTGGACGTTGGGCATGTTGGCCGGAGAGTGCTTCTCGGTCCTGTAAGGCTGAGCTATACACACAGGTTCCAATAGTGCCTAAAGAGAGCAGGCGGCCTACGGGGAGTTGTAATACACAACTCAGTCTTGGGCTGCTTTTAAGCTCTTTGTCTGCGGAGACACCTCATGGGGAGCTGTGTAGATGGCTCCGACTTGTGTTGTAAACAGACTGAAGCGGGCACTTCACAAAACCTGAAAAACTTGTATGGAGCCTTGCTAAGCCTTGGCTTCCTTCCACAAACATATGTCCTGAGTCCCAATCAAACCACTACTCAAACTGTTTGACAAGCCCTAAGGGTCCGCATTTGGTTTCGATGGGCCAAGACAATGGGAATATGCAAGAGATAGGGCCGGAGGTGTCAGACCCAGCCCTGCATCCTGTCACACACATCAGCAAAATGAACCAAATAAAAGCCCTGGCATTCGAGCTAATATTGGGAGCCGTTCCTCCAACCTTAGGAGGAGACCCTTCCCCCTTAGCCGGGCGGCTGGCTGAGGTAATGTATTGGGAACCCTTACCTGAGAGACGGGGTAAGTGGCTATTTGATATGTTTTAAGTGTGTCGTTTTGAGTGACTAACGTATGGGTAATATTTTGTGTGTTTGTGAGCTGTGATCCTATGTTTTAGGGAAGCCACAGTGGTTGTAATAAGAGTATTTTGTAGATCTTTGTGATCGTAGGGAAGCTAATTGCCTACGGCAAGTGTAACCGTGGGGTTTGTGACTGTTGTAGACCATTTTATTTTGTGTTGTGTTGGCAGCAGAGTATTTTGTGGATCTTTGTGATTGTAATATTTTGTGTGCTTGTGAGCTGTGATCCTATGTTTTAGGGAAGCCACAGTGGTTGTAGTAAGAGTATTTTGTGGATCTTTTGTGATTGTAATCAGTGTGGTCATACTTCCAAACTGCAATAGTGAATTCCCCATTGTATCCAACAATAACCTGCAAGTGACGTACTGAATCTGCATTCTGGTTTTTTTTTTTAGAATAAATTACTATTAATTCTATTTTAAAAGCCTGTGGTTCAGTGTCTTTCCGTCACAGGGCCTCGAACTGCAACCTTGCAGGTAGCTCCCAGGTCCCAGGCCCAAAGAAAGCCCCCAGATCCAAATTGAGAGGGGCTGCTTGGGGGCCCCCTGGGGGCCCTTCAGGCCAGCTAGGTCTTTGGGTCCTGGCTCCTTCGGTTTGGGAGCTGTTGCTGCAGTTGGGCATGTTGGCCGCAGAGTGCTTCTCGGGCCGCGAACTGCAACCTTGCAGGTAGCTCCCAGGTTCCCGGCCCAACGAAAGCCCCCAGACCCAAATGGAGAGGGGCTGCTTGGGGTCCCCTGAAGCCCCTTCAGGCCAGCTAGGGCTTTGGGTCCTGGCTCCTTCGGTTTGGGAGCTGTTGCTGGACGTTGGGCATGTTGGCCGGAGAGTGCTTCTCGGTACGTGAAATGCAACCTTGCAGGTACCTCCCAGGTTCCCGGCCCAACGAAAGCCCCCAGACCCAAATGGAGAGGGGCTGCTTGGGGGCCCCCTGGGGGCCCTTCAGGCCAGCTAGGTCTTTGGGTCCTGGCTCCTTCGGTTTGGGAGCTGTTGCTGCAGTTGGGCATGTTGGCCGGAGAGTGCTTCTCGGGCCGCGAACTGCAACCTTGCAGGTACCTCCCAGGTTCCCGGCCCAACGAAAGCCCCCAGACCCAAATGGAGAGGGGCTGTTTGGGGGCCCCCTGGGGACTCTTCAGGCCAGCTAGGTCTTTGGGTCCTGGCTCCTTGGGTTTGGGAGCTGTTGCTGGACGTTGGGCATGATGGCCGGAGAGTGCTTCTCGGGCCGCGAACTGCAACCTTGCAGGCACCTCCCAGGTTCCCGGCCCAACGAAAGCCCCCAGACGAAAATTGAGAGGGGCTGCTTGCGGGCCCCCTGGGGACACTCCAGGCCAGCTAGGTCTTTGGGTCCTGACTCTTTCGGTTTGGGAGCTGTTGCTGCAGTTGGGCATGTTGGCCGGAGAGTGCTTCTCGGGCCGCGAACTGCAACCTTGCAGGTACCTCCCAGACTCCATGCCCAACGAAAGCCCCCAGACCCAAATGGAGAGGGGCTGTTTGGGGGCCCCCTGGGGACTCTTCAGTCCAGCTAGGTCTTTGGGTCCTGGCTCCTTCGGTTTGGGAGCTGTTGCTGGACGTTGGGCATGTTGACCGGAGAGTGCTTCTCGGGCTGCGAACTTCAAACTTGCAGGTACCTCCCAGGTCCCCGGCCCAACGAAAGACCCCAGACCCAAATTGAGAGGGGCTGCTTGGGGGCCCCCTGGGGGCCCTTCAGGCCAGCTAGGTCTTTGGGTCCTGGCTCCTTCGGTTTGGGAGCTGTTGCTGCAGTTGGGCATGTTGGCCGGAGAGTGCTTCTCGGGCCGTGAACTGCAAACTTGCAGGTAGCTCCCAGGTTCCCGGCCCAACGAAAGCCCCCAGACCCAAATGGAGAGGGTCTGTTTGGGGGCCCCCTGGTGACATTCAGGCCAGCTAGGTCTTTGGGTCCTGGCTCCTTCGGTTTGGGAGCTGTTGCTGGACGTTGGGCATGATGGCCGGAGAGTGCTTCTCGGGCCGCGAACTGCAACCTTGCAGGTACCTCCCAGGTTCCCGGCCCAACGAAAGTCCCCAGACCAAAATTGAGAGGGGCTGCTTGCGGGCCCCCTGGGGACACTCCAGGCCAGCTAGGTCTTTGGGTCCTGGCTCCTTCGGTTTGGGAGCTGTTGCTGGACGTTGGGCATGTTGGCCGGAGAGTGCTTCTCGGGCTGCGAACTGCAACCTTGCAGGTACCTCCCATGTCCCCGGCCCAACGAAAGCCCCCAGACCCAAATGGAGAGGGGCTGCTTGGGGGCCCCCTGGGGGCCCTTCAGGCCAGCTAGGTCTTTGGGTCCTGGCTCCTTCAGTTTGGGAGCTGTTGCTGCAGTTGGGCATGTTGGCCGGAGAGTGCTTCTCGGGACGCGAACTGCAACCTTGCAGGTTTCTCCCAGGTTCCCGGCCCAACGAAACCCCCAGACCCAAATGGAGAGGGGCTGTTTGGGGGCCCCCTGGGGCCCCTTCAGGCCAGCTAGGTCTTTGGGTCCTGGCTCCTTCGGTTTGGGAGCTGTTGCTGGACGTTGGGCATGTTGGCCGGAGAGTGCTTCTCGGGCCGTGAACTGCAACCTTGCAGGTAGCTCCCAGGTTCCCGGCCCAACGTAAGCCCCCAGACCCAAATGGAGAGGGGCTGCTTGGGGGCCCCCTGGGGACTCTTCAGGCCAGCTAGGTCTTTGGGTCCTGGCTCCTTGGGTTTGGGAGCTGTTGCTGGACGTTGGGCATGATGGCCGGAGAGTGCTTCTCGGGCCGCGAACTGCAACCTTGCAGGCACCTCCCAGGTTCCCGGCCCAACGAAAGCCCCCAGACCAAAATTGAGAGGGGCTGCTTGCGGGCCCCCTGGGGACACTCCAGGCCAGCTAGGTCTTTGGGTCCTGACTCCTTCGGTTTGGGAGCTGTTGCTGCAGTTGGGCATGTTGGCCGGAGAGTGCTTCTCGGGCCGCGAACTGCAACCTTGCAGGTACCTCCCAGACTCCATGCCCAACGAAAGCCCCCAGACCAAAATTGAGAGGGGCTGCTTGCGGGCCCCCTGGGGGCCCTTCAGTCCAGCTAGGTCTTTGGGTCCTGGCTCCTTCGGTTTGGGAGCTGTTGCTGGACGTTGGGCATGTTGGCCGGAGAGTGCTTCTCGGGCCGCGAACTGCAACCTTGCAGGTACCTCCCAGGTCCCCGGCCCAACGAAAGCCCCCAGACCCAAATGGAGAGGGGCTGCTTGGGGGCCCCCTGGGGGCCCTTCAGGCCAGCTAGGTCTTTGGGTCCTGGCTCCTTCGCTTTGGGAGCTGTTGCTGGACGTTGGGCATGTTGACCGGAGAGTGCTTCTCGGGCTGCGAACTGCAACCTTGCAGGTACCTCCCAGGTCCCCGGCCCAACGAAAGCCCCCAGACCCAAATGGAGAGGGGCTGCTGGGGGGCCCCCTGGGGGCCATTCAGGCCAGCTAGGTCTTTGGGTCCTGGCTCCTTCGGTTTGGGAGCTGTTGCTGCAGTTGGGCATGTTGGCCGGAGAGTGCTTCTCGGGCCGCGAACTGCAACCTTGCAGGTAGCTCCCAGGTTCCATGCCCAACGAAAGCCCCCAGACCCAAATGGAGAGGGGCTGCTTGGGGGCCCCCTGGGGGCCCTTCAGGCCAGCTAGGTCTTTGGGTCCTGGCTCCTTCGGTTTGGGAGCTGTTGCTGGACGTTGGGCATGTTGGCCGGAGAGTGCTTCTCAGGCTGCGAACTGCAACCTTGCAGGTACCTCCCAGTTCCCAGGCCCAACGAAAGCCCCCAGACCCAAATGGAGAGGGGCTGTTTGGGGGCACCCTGGGGGCCCTTCAGGCCAGCTAGGTCTTTGGGTCCTGGCTCCTTCGGATTGGGAGCTGTTGCTGCAGTTGGGCATGTTGACCGGAGAGTGCTTCTCGGGCTGCGAACTGCAACCTTGCAGGTACCTCCCAGGTCCCCGGCCCAACGAAAGCCCCCAGACCCAAATGGAGAGGGGCTGCTTGGGGGCCCCCTGGGGGCCCTTCAGGCCAGCTAGGTCTTTGGGTCCTGGCTCCTTCGGTTTGGGAGCTGTTGCTGCAGTTGGGCATGTTGGCCGGAGAGTGATTCTCGGGCTGCGAACTGCAACCTTGCAGGTACCTCCCAGGTTCCAGGCCCAACGAAAGCCCCCAGACCCAAATGGAGAGGGGCTGTTTGGGGTCCCCTGAAGCCCCTTCAGGCCAGCTAGGGCTTTGGGTCCTGGCTCCTTCGGTTTGGGAGCTGTTGCTGGACGTTGGGCATGTTGGCCGGAGAGTGCTTCTCGGTACGTGAAATGCAACCTTGCAGGTAGCTCCCAGGTTCCCGGCCCAACAAAAGCCCCCAGACCCAAATGGAGAGGGGCTGCTTGGGGGCCCCCTGGGGGCCCTTCAGGCCAGCTAGGTCTTTGGGTCCTGGCTCCTTCGGTTTGGGAGCTGTTGCTGCAGTTGGGCATGTTGGCCGGAGAGTGCTTCTCGGGCCGCGAACTGCAACCTTGCAGGTAGCTCCCAGGTTCCCGGCCCAACGAAAGCCCCCAGACCCAAATGGAGAGGGGCTGTTTGGGGGCCCCCTGGGGACTCTTCAGGCCAGCTAGGTCTTTGGGTCCTGGCTCCTTGGGTTTGGGAGCTGTTGCTGGACGTTGGGCATGATGGCCGGAGAGTGCTTCTCGGGCCGCGAACTGCAACCTTGCAGGCACCTCCCAGGTTCCCGGCCCAACGAAAGCCCCCAGACGAAAATTGAGAGGGGCTGCTTGCGGGCCCCCTGGGGACACTCCAGGCCAGCTAGGTCTTTGGGTCCTGACTCTTTCGGTTTGGGAGCTGTTGCTGCAGTTGGGCATGTTGACCGGAGAGTGCTTCTCGGGCCGCGAACTGCAACCTTGCAGGTACCTCCCAGGTTCCATGCCCAACGAAAGCCCCCAGACCCAAATGGAGAGGGGCTGTTTGGTGGCCCCCTGGGGACTCTTCAGTCCAGCTAGGTCTTTGGGTCCTGGCTCCTTCGGTTTGGGAGCTGTTGCTGGACGTTGGGCATGTTGACCGGAGAGTGCTTCTCGGGCTGCGAACTTCAAACTTGCAGGTACCTCCCAGGTCCCCGGCCCAACGAAAGACCCCAGACCCAAATGGAGAGGGGCTGCTTGGGGGCCCCCTGGGGGCCCTTCAGGCCAGCTAGGTCTTTGGGTCCTGGCTCCTTCGGTTTGGGAGCTGTTGCTGCAGTTGGGCATGTTGGCCGGAGAGTGCTTCTCGGGCCGTGAACTGCAAACTTGCAGGTAGCTCCCAGGTTCCCGGCCCAACGAAAGCCCCCAGACCCAAATGGAGAGGGTCTGTTTGGTGGCCCCCTGGTGACATTCAGGCCAGCTAGGTCTTTGGGTCCTGGCTCCTTGGGTTTGGGAGCTGTTGCTGGACGTTGGGCATGATGGCCGGAGAGTGCTTCTCGGGCCGCGAACTGCAACCTTGCAGGTACCTCCCAGGTTCCCGGCCCAACGAAATTCCCCAGACCAAAATTGAGAGGGGCTGCTTGCGGGCCCCCTGGGGACACTCCAGGCCAGCTAGGTCTTTGGGTCCTGGCTCCTTCGGTTTGGGAGCTGTTGCTGGACGTTGGGCATGTTGGCCGGAGAGTGCTTCTCGGGCTGCGAACTGCAACCTTGCAGGTACCTCCCAGGTCCCCGGCCCAACGAAAGCCCCCAGACCCAAATGGAGAGGGGCTGCTTGGGGGCCCCCTGGGGGCCCTTCAGGCCAGCTAGGTCTTTGGGTCCTGGCTCCTTCAGTTTGGGAGCTGTTGCTGCAGTTGGGCATGTTGGCCGGAGAGTGCTTCTCGGGACGCGAACTGCAACCTTGCAGGTTTCTCCCATGTCCCCGGCCCAACGAAACCCCCAGACCCAAATGGAGAGGGGCTGTTTGGGGGCCCCCTGGGGCCCCTTCAGGCCAGCTAGGTCTTTGGGTCCTGGCTCCTTCGGTTTGGGAGCTGTTGCTGCAGTTGGGCATGTTGGCCGGAGAGTGCTTCTCGGGACGCGAACTGCAACCTTGCAGGTACCTCCCAGGTCCCCGGCCCAACGAAAGCCCCCAGACCCAAATGGAGAGGGGCTGCTGGGGGGCCCCCTGGGGGCCATTCAGGCCAGCTAGGTCTTTGGGTCCTGGCTCCTTCGGTTTGGGAGCTGTTGCTGCAGTTGGGCATGTTGGCCGGAGAGTGCTTCTCGGGCCGCGAACTGCAACCTTGCAGGTAGCTCCCAGGTTCCATGCCCAACGAAAGCCCCCAGACCCAAATGGAGAGGGGCTGCTTGGGGGCCCCCTGGGGGCCCTTCAGGCCAGCTAGGTCTTTGGGTCCTGGCTCCTTCGGATTGGGAGCTGTTGCTGCAGTTGGGCATGTTGACTGGAGAGTGCTTCTCGGGCTGCGAACTGCAACCTTGCAGGTACCTCCCAGGTCCCCGGCCCAACGAAAGCCCCCAGACCCAAATGGAGAGGGGCTGCTTGGGGGCCCCCTGGGGGCCCTTCAGGCCAGCTAGGTCTTTGGGTCCTGGCTCCTTCGGTTTGGGAGCTGTTGCTGCAGTTGGGCATGTTGGCCGGAGAGTGCTTCTCGGGCCGCGAACTGCAACCTTGCAGGTACCTCCCAGGTTCCCGGCCCAACGAAAGCCCCCAGACCCAAATGGAGAGGGGCTGCTTGGGGGCCCCCTGGGGGCCCTTCAGGCCAGCTAGGTCTTTGGGTCCTGGCTCCTTCGGTTTGGGAGCTGTTGCTGGACGTTGGGCATGCTGGCCGGAGAGTGCTTCTCAGGCTGCGAACTGCAACCTTGCAGGTACCTCCCAGGTTCCCGGCCCAACGAAAGCCCCCAGACCCAAATGGAGAGGGGCTGTTTGGGGGCCCCCTGGGGCCCCTTCAGGCCAGCTAGGTCTTTGGGTCCTGGCTCCTTCGGTTTGGGAGCTGTTGCTGGACGTTGGGCATGTTGGCCGGAGAGTGATTCTCGGGATGCGAACTGCAACCTTGCAGGTACCTCCCATGTCCCCGGCCCAACGAAAGCCCCCAGACCCAAATTGAGAGGGGCTGCTTGGGGGCCCCCTGGGGGCCCTTCAGGCCAGCTAGGTCTTTGGGTCCTGGCTCCTTCGGTTTGGGAGCTGTTGCTGGACGTTGGGCATGATGGCCGGAGAGTGCTTCTCGGGCCGCGAACTGCAACCTTGCAGGCACCTCCCAGGTTCCCGGCACAACGAAAGCCCCCAGACCCAAATGGAGAGGGGCTGCTTGCGGGCCCCCTGGGGACACTCCAGGACAGCTAGGTCTTTGGGTCCTGACTCCTTCGGTTTGGGAGATGGTTCTGCAGTTGGGCATGTTGGCCGGAGAGTGCTTCTCGGGCCGCGAACTGCAACCTGGCAGGTACCTCCCAGACTCCATGCCCAACGAAAGCCCCCAGACCCAAATGGGGAGGGGCTGTTTGGGGGCCCCCATGGGGACCCTTCAGTCCAGCTAGGTCTTTGGGTCCTGGCTCCTTCGGTTTGGGAGCTGTTGCTGGACGTTGGGCATGTTGACCGGAGAGTGCTTCTCGGGCTGCGAACTGCAAACTTGCAGGTACCTCCCAGGTTCCCGGCCCAACGAAAGCCCCCAGACCCAAATGGAGAGGGGCTGCTTGGGGGCCCCCTGGGGGCCCTTCAGGCCAGCTAGGTCTTTGGGTCCTGGCTCCTTCGGTTTGGGAGCTGTTGCTGCAGATGGTCATGTTGGCCGGAGAGTGGTTCTCGGGCCGTGAACTGCAACCTTGCAGGTACCTCCCAGGTCCCCGGCCCAACGAAAGCCCCCAGACCCAAATGGAGAGGGGCTGCTTGGGGGCCCCCTGGGGCCCCTTCAGGCCAGCTAGGTCTTTGGGTCCTGGCTCCTTCGGTTTGGGAGCTGTTGCTGCAGTTGGGCATGTTGGCCGGAGAGTGCTTCTCGGGCCGCGAACTGCAACCTTGCAGGTAGCTCCCAGGTTCCATGCCCAACGAAAGCCCCCAGACCCAAATGGAGAGGGGCTGCTTGGGGGCCCCCTGGGGGCCCTTCAGGCCAGCTAGGTCTTTGGGTCCTGGCTCCTTCGCTTTGGGAGCTGTTGCTGGACGTTGGGCATGTTTTGCCGGAGAGTGCTTCTCAGGCTGCGAACTGCAACCTTGCAGGTACCTCCCATGTTCCATGCCCAACGAAAGCCCCCAGACCCAAATTGAGAGGGGCTGTTTGGGGGCCCCCTGGGGACTCTTCAGGCCAGCTAGGTCTTTGGGTCCTGGCTCCTTCGGTTTGGGAGCTGTTGCTGGACGTTGGGCATGTTGGCCGGAGAGTGCTTCTCGGGCCGCGCACTGCAACCTTGCAGGTACCTCCCAGGTTCCCGGCCCAACGAAAGCCCCCAGACCCAAATGGAGAGGGGCTGTTTGGGGGCCCCCAGGGGGCCCTTCAGGCCATCTAGGTCTTTGGGTCCTGGCTCCTTCGCTTTGGGAGCTGTTGCTGAACGTTGGGCATGTTGGCCGGAGAGTGCTTCTCGGGCCTCGAACTGCAACCTTGCAGGTAGCTCCCAGGTTTCCGGCCCAACGAAAGCCCCCAGACCCAAATGGAGAGGGGCTGCTTGGGGACCCCCTGGGGCCACTTCAGGCCAGCTAGGTCTTTGGGTCCTGGCTCCTTCGGTTTGGGAGCTGTTGCTGGACGTTGGGCATGTTGGCCGGAGAGTGGTTCTCGGGCCGTGAACTGCAACCTTGCAGGTACCTCCCAGGTCCCCGGCCCAACGAAAGCCCCCAGACCCAAATGGAGAGGGGCTGCTTGCGGGCCCCCTGGGGGCCCTTCAGGCCAGCTAGGTCTTTGGGTCCTGGCTCCTTCGGTTTGGGAGCTGTTGCTGCAGTTGGGCATGTTGGCCGGAGAGTGCTTCTCGGACCGCGAACTGCAACCTTGCAGGTACCTCCCAGGTTCCATGCCCAACGAAAGCCCCCAGACCCAAATTGAGAGGGGCTGTTTGGGGCCCCCCTGGGGACTCTTCAGGCCAGCTAGGTCTTTGGGTCCTGGCTCCTTCGGTTTGGGAGCTGTTGCTGGACGTTGGGCATGTTGGCCGGAGAGTGCTTCTCGGGCTGCGAACTGCAACCTTGCAGGTACCTCCCATGTCCCAGGCCCAACGAAAGCCCCCAGACCCAAATTGAGAGGGGCTGTTTGGGGGCCCCCTGGGGGCCCTTCAGGCCAGCTAGGTCTTTGGGTCCTGGCTCCTTCAGTTTGGGAGCTGTTGCTGGACGTTGGGCATGTTGACCGGAGAGTGCTTCTCGGGCTGCGAACTGCAACCTTGCAGGTACCTCCCATGTCCCCGGCACAACGAAAGCCCCCAGACCAAAATTGAGAGGGGCTGCTTGGGGGCCCCCTGGGGGCCCTTCAGGCCAGCTAGGTCTTTGGGTCCTGGCTCCTTCGGTTTGGGAGCTGTTGCTGCAGTTGGGCATGTTGGCCGGAGAGTGCTTCTCGGGCCGCGAACTGCAACCTTGCAGGTATCTCACAGGTTCCCGGCCCAACGAAAGCCCCCAGACCCAAATGGAGAGGGGCTGCTTGGGGGCCCCCTGGGGGCCCTTCAGGCCAGCTAGGTCTTTGGGTCCTGGCTCCTTCGCTTTGGGAGCTGTTGCTGGACGTTGGGCATGTTGGCCGGAGAGTGCTTCTCGGGCCGCGCACTGCAACCTTGCAGGTACCTCCCAGGTCCCCGGCCCAACGAAAGTCCCCAGACCCAAATGGAGAGGGGCTGTTTGGGGGCCCCCTGGGGCCCCTTCAGGCCAGCTAGGTCTTTGGGTCCTGGCTCCTTCGGTTTGGGAGCTGTTGCTGGACGTTGGGCATGTTGGCCGGAGAGTGCTTCTCGGGCCGTGAACTGCAACCTTGCAGGTAGCTCCCAGGATCCCGGCCCAACGAAAGCCCCCAGACCCAAATTGAGAGGGGCTGCTTGGGGACCCCCTGGGGACTCTTCAGGCCAGCTAGGTCTTTGGGTCCTGGCTCCTTCGGTTTGGGAGCTGTTGCTGGACGTTGGGCATGTTGGCCGGAGATTGCTTCTCGGGCTGCGAACTGCAACCATGCAGGTACCTCCCATGTCCCCGGCCCAACGAAAGCCCCCAGACCCAAATAGAGAGGGGCTGCTTGGGGGCCCCCTGGGGGCCCTTCAGGCCAGCTAGGTCTTTGGGTCCTGGCTCCTTCGGTTTGGGAGCTGTTGCTGGACGTTTGGCATGTTGACCGGAGAGTGCTTCTCGGGCTGCGAACTGCAATCTTGCAGGTAGCTCCCAGGTCCCAGGCCCAACGAAAGCCCCCAGATCCAAATTGAGAGGGGCTGCTTGGGGGCCCCCTGAGGGCCCTTCAGGTCAGCTAGGTCTTTGGGTCCTGGCTCCTTCGGTTTGGGAGCTCTTGCTGGACGTTGGGCATGTTGACCGGAGAGTGCTTCTCGGGCTGCGAACTGCAACCTTGCAGGTATCTCCCAGGTTCCATGCCCAACGAAAGCCCCCAGACCCAAATGGAGAGGGGCTGCTTGGGGGCCCCCTGGGGGCCCTTCAGGCCAGCTAGGTCTTTGGGTCCTGGCTCCTTCGGTTTGGGAGCTGTTGCTGCAGATGGTCATGTTGGCCGGAGAGTGGTTCTCGGGCCGTGAACTGCAACCTTGCAGGTAGCTCCCAGGTTTCCGGCCCAACGAAAGCCCCCAGACCCAAATGGAGAGGGGCTGTTTGGGGGCCCCCTGGGGACCCTTCAGGCCAGCTAGGTCTTTGGGTCCTGGCTCCATCGGTTTGGGAGCTGTTGCTGCAGTTGGTCATGTTGGCCGGAGAGTGCTTCTCGGGCCGCGAACTGCAACCTTGTAGGTAGCTCCCAGGTTCCCGGCCCAACGAAAGCCCCCAGACCCAAATGGAGAGGGGCTGCTTGGGGGCCCCCTGGGGGCCCTTCAGGCCAGCTAGGTCTTTGGGTCCTGGCTCCTTCGCTTTGGGAGCTGTTGCTGGACGTTGGGCATGTTGGCCGGAGAGTGCTTCTCAGGCTGCGAACTGCAACCTTGCAGGTACCTCCCAGGTTCCATGCCCAACGAAAGCCCCCAGACCCAAATTGAGAGGGGCTGTTTGGGGGCCCCCTGGGGACTCTTCAGGCCAGCTAGGTCTTTGGGTCCTGGCTCCTTCGGTTTGGGAGCTGTTGCTGGACGTTGGGCATGTTGGCCGGAGAGTGCTTCTCGGGCCGCGCACTGCAACCTTGCAGGCACTTCCCAGGTTCCCGGCCCAACGAAAGCTCCCAGACCCAAATTGAGAGGGGCTGTTTGGGGGCCCCCAGGGGGCCCTTCAGGCCATCTAGGTCTTTGGGTCCTGGCTCCTTCGGTTTGGGAGCTGTTGCTGGACGTTGGGCATGTTGGCCGGAGAGTGCTTCTCGGGCCTCGAACTGCAACCTTGCAGGTATCTCCCAGGTACCCGGCCCAACGAAAGCCCCCAGACCCAAATGGAGAGGGGCTGCTTGGGGGCCCCCTGGGGGCCCTTCAGGCCAGCTAGGTCTTTGGGTCCTGGCTCCTTCGCTTTGGGAGCTGTTGCTGGACGTTGAGCATGTTGGCCGGAGAGTGCTTCTCGGGCTGCGAACTGCAACCTTGCAGGTACCTCCCATGTCCCAGGCCCAACGAAAGCCCCCAGACCCAAATTGAGAGGGGCTGCTTGGGGGCCCCCTGGGGGCCCTTCAGGCCAGTTAGGTCTTTGGGTCCTGGCTCCTTCGCTTTGGGAGCTGTTTCTGCAGTTGGGCATGTTGGCCGGAGAGTGCTTCTCGGGCCACGAACTGCAACCTTGCAGGTACCTCCCAGGTTCCTGGCCCAACGAAAGCTCCCAGACCCAAATGGAGAGGGGCTGTTTGGGGTCCCCTGGGGCCCCTTCAGGCCATCTAGGTCTTTGGGTCCTGGCTCCTTCGGTTTGGGAGCTGTTGCTGGACGTTGGGCATGTTGGCCGGAGAGTGCTTCTCGGGCCGTGAACTGCAACCTTGCAGGTACCTCCCAGGTTCCCGGCCCAACGAAAGTCCCCAGACCCAAATGGAGAGGGGCTGCTTGGGGGCCCCCTGGGGACTCTTCAGGCCAGCTAGGTCTTTGGGTCCTGGCTCCTTGGGTTTGGGAGCTGTTGCTGGACGTTGGGCATGTTGGCCGGAGAGTGCTTCTCGGGCCGCGAACTGCAACCTTGCAGGCACCTCCCAGGTTCCCGGCCCAAGGAAAGCCCCCAGACCCAAATGGAGAGGGGCTGCTTGGGGGCCCCCTGGGGACTCTCCAGGCCAGCTATTTCTTTGGGTCCTGGCTCCTTCGGTTTGGGAGCTGTTGCTGCAGTTGTGCATGTTGGCCGGAGAGTGCTTCTCGGGCTGCGAACTGCAACCTTGCAGGTAGCTCCCAGGTTCCATGCCCAACGAAAGCCCCCAGACCCAAATTGAGAGGGGCTGTTTGGGGGCCCCCAGGGGGCCCTTCAGGCCAGCTAGGTCTTTGGGTCCTGGCTCCTTCGGTTTGGGAGCTGTTGCTGGACGTTGGGCATGTTGGCCGGAGAGTGCTTCTCAGGCTGCGAACTGCAACCTTGCAGGTACCTCCCAGGTTCCATGCCTAACGAAAGCCCCCAGACCCAAATGGAGAGGGGCTGTTTGGGGGCCCCCTGGGGACTCTTCAGGCCAGCTAGGTCTTTGGGTCCTGGCTCCTTCGGTTTGGGAGCTGTTGCTGCAGTTGGGCATGTTGGCCGGAGAGTGCTTCTCGGGCCGCGAACTGCAACCTTGCAGGTACCTCCCAGACGCCATGCGCAACGAAAGCCCCCAGACCAAAATGGGGAGGTGCTGTTTGGGGGCCCCCTGGGGACCCTTCAGTCCAGCTAGGTCTTTGGGTCCTGGCTCCTTCGGTTTGGGAGCTGTTGCTGGACGTTGGGCATGTTGACCGGAGAGTGCTTCTCGGGCTGCGAACTGCAAACTTGCAGGTACCTCCCAGGTCCCCGGCCCAACGAAAGCCCCCAGACCCAAATGGAGAGGGGCTGCTTGGGGGCCCCCTGGGGGCCCTTCAGGCCAGCTAGGTCTTTGGGTCCTGGCTCCTTCGGTTTGGGAGCTGTTGCTGGACGTTGGGCATGTTGGCCGGAGAGTGCTTCTCGGGCTGCGAACTGCAAACTTGCAGGTACCTCCCATGTCCCCGGACCAACGGAAGCCCCCAGACCCAAATGGAGAGGGGCTGCTTGGGGGCCCCCTGGGGGCCCTTCAGGCCAGCTAGGTCTTTGGGTCCTGGCTCCTTCGGTTTGGGAGCTGTTGCTGCAGTTGGGCATGTTGGCCGGAGAGTGCTTCTCGGGCCGCGAACTGCAACCTTGCAGGTAGCTCCCAGGTTCCCGGCCCAACGAAAGCCCCCAGACCCAAATGGAGAGGGGCTGCTTGGGGGCCCCCTGGGGGCCCTTCAGGCCAGCTAGGTCTTTGGGTCCTGGCTCCTTCGGTTTGGGAGCTGTTGATGGACGTTGGGCATGTTGGCTGGAGAGTGCTTCTCGGGCCGCGAACTGCAACCTTGCAGGCACCTCCCAGGTTACCGGCCCAACGAAAGCCCCCAGACCCAAATGGAGAGGGGCTGCTTGGGGGCCCCCTGGGGACTCTTCAGTCCAGCTAGGTCTTTGGGTCCTGGCTCCTTGGGTTTGGGAGCTGTTGCTGGACGTTGGGCATGTTGACCGGAGAGTGCTTCTCGGGCCGCGAACTGCAACCTTGCAGGCACCTCCCAGGTTCCCGGCCCAACGAAAGCCCCCAGACCGAAATTGAGAGGGGCTGCTTGCGGGCCCCCTGGGGCCCCTCCAGGCCAGCTATTTCTTTGGGTCCTGGCTCCTTCGGTTTGGGAGCTGTTGCTGCAGTTGTGCATGTTGGCCGGAGAGTGCTTCTCGGGCTGCGAACTGCAACCTTGCAGGTAGCTCCCAGGTTCCATGCCCAACGAAAGCCCCCAGACCCAAATGGAGAGGGGCTGTTTGGGGGCCCCCTGGGGGCCCTTCAGGCCAGCTAGGTCTTTGGGTCCTGGCTCCTTCGGTTTGGGAGCTGTTGCTGGACGTTGGGCATGTTGGCCGGAGAGTGCTTCTCAGGCTGCGAACTGCAACCTTGCAGGTACCTCCCAGGTTCCATGCCCAACGAAAGCCCCCAGACCCAAATGGAGAGGGGCTGTTTGGGGGCCCCCTGGGGACTCTTCAGGCCAGCTAGGTCTTTGGGTCCTGGCTCCTTCGGTTTGGGAGCTGTTGCTGCAGTTGGGCATGTTGGCCGGAGAGTGCTTCTCGGGCCGCGAACTGCAACCTTGCAGGTACCTCCCAGGTCCCCGGCCCAACGAAAGCCCCCAGACCCAAATTGAGAGGGGCTGCTTGGGGGCCCCCTGGGGGCCCTTCAGGCCAGCTAGGTCTTTGGGTCCTGGCTCCTTCGGTTTGGGAGCTGTTGCTGGACGTTGGGCATGTTGACCTTAGAGTGCTTCTCAGGCTGCGAACTGCAACCTTGGAGGTACCTCCCATGTCCCCGGCCCAACGAAAGCCCCCAGACCCAAATTGAGAGGGGCTGCTTGGGGGCCCCCTGGGGGCCCTTCAGGCCAGCTAGGTCTTTGGGTCCTGGCTCCTTCGGTTTGGGAGCTGTTGCTGCAGTTGGGCATGTTGGCCGGAGAATGCTTCTCGGGCCTCGAACTGCAACCTTGCAGGTACCTCCCAGGTTCCCGGCCCAACGAAAGCCCCCAGACCCAAATGGAGTGGGGCTGCTTGGGGGCCCCCTGGGGGCCCTTCAGGCCAGCTAGGTCTTTGGGTCCTGGCTCCTTCGGTTTGGGAGCTGTTGCTGGACGTTGGGCATTTTGGCCGGAGAGTGCTTCTCGGGCCGTGAACTGCAAACTTGCAGGTAGCTCCCAGGTTCCCGGCCCAACGAAAGCCCCCAGACCCAAATGGAGAGGGTCTGTTTGGGGGCCCCCTGGTGACATTCAGGCCAGCTAGGTCTTTGGGTCCTGGCTCCTTCGGTTTGGGAGCTGTTGCTGGACGTTGGGCATGATGGCCGGAGAGTGCTTCTCGGGCCGCGAACTGCAACCTTGCAGGTACCTCCCAGGTTCCCGGCCCAACGAAAGTCCCCAGACCAAAATTGAGAGGGGCTGCTTGCGGGCCCCCTGGGGACACTCCAGGCCAGCTAGGTCTTTGGGTCCTGGCTCCTTCGCTTTGGGAGCTGTTGCTGGACGTTGGGCATGTTGGCCGGAGAGTGCTTCTCGGGCTGCGAACTGCAACCTTGCAGGTACCTCCCATGTCCCCGGCCCAACGAAAGCCCCCAGACCCAAATGGAGAGGGGCTGCTTGGGGGCCCCCTGGGGGCCCTTCAGGCCAGCTAGGTCTTTGGGTCCTGGCTCCTTCAGTTTGGGAGCTGTTGCTGCAGTTGGGCATGTTGGCCGGAGAGTGCTTCTCGGGACGCGAACTGCAACCTTGCAGGTTTCTCCCAGGTTCCCGGCCCAACGAAACCCCCAGACCCAAATGGAGAGGGGCTGTTTGGGGGCCCCCTGGGGCCCCTTCAGGCCAGCTAGGTCTTTGGGTCCTGGCTCCTTCGGTTTGGGAGCTGTTGCTGGACGTTGGGCATGTTGGCCGGAGAGTGCTTCTCGGGCCGTGAACTGCAACCTTGCAGGTAGCTCCCAGGTTCCCGGCCCAACGTAAGCCCCCAGACCCAAATGGAGAGGGGCTGCTTGGGGGCCCCCTGGGGACTCTTCAGGCCAGCTAGGTCTTTGGGTCCTGGCTCCTTGGGTTTGGGAGCTGTTGCTGGACGTTGGGCATGATGGCCGGAGAGTGCTTCTCGGGCCGCGAACTGCAACCTTGCAGGCACCTCCCAGGTTCCCGGCCCAACGAAAGCCCCCAGACCAAAATTGAGAGGGGCTGCTTGCGGGCCCCCTGGGGACACTCCAGGCCAGCTAGGTCTTTGGGTCCTGACTCCTTCGGTTTGGGAGCTGTTGCTGCAGTTGGGCATGTTGGCCGGAGAGTGCTTCTCGGGCCGTGAACTGCAACCTTGCAGGTACCTCCCAGACTCCATGCCCAACGAAAGCCCCCAGACCAAAATTGAGAGGGGCTGCTTGCGGGCCCCCTGGGGGCCCTTCAGTCCAGCTAGGTCTTTGGGTCCTGGCTCCTTCGGTTTGGGAGCTGTTGCTGGACGTTGGGCATGTTGACCGGAGAGTGCTTCTCGGGCCGCGAACTGCAACCTTGCAGGTACCTCCCAGGTCCCCGGCCCAACGAAAGCCCCCAGACCCAAATGGAGAGGGGCTGCTTGGGGGCCCCCTGGGGGCCCTTCAGGCCAGCTAGGTCTTTGGGTCCTGGCTCCTTCGCTTTGGGAGCTGTTGCTGGACGTTGGGCATGTTGACCGGAGAGTGCTTCTCGGGCTGCGAACTGCAACCTTGCAGGTACCTCCCAGGTCCCCGGTCAACGAAAGCCCCCAGACCCAAATGGAGTGGGGCTGCTGGGGGGCCCCCTGGGGGCCCTTCAGGCCAGCTAGGTCTTTGGGTCCTGGCTCCTTCGGTTTGGGAGCTGTTGCTGCAGTTGGGCATGTTGGCCGGAGAGTGCTTCTCGGGCCGCGAACTGCAACCTTGCAGGTATCTCCCAGGTTCCATGCCCAACGAAAGCCCCCAGACCCAAATGGAGAGGGGCTGCTTGGGGGCCCCCTGGGGGCCCTTCAGGCCAGCTAGGTCTTTGGGTCCTGGCTCCTTCGGTTTGGGAGCTGTTGCTGGACGTTGGGCATGTTGGCCGGAGAGTGCTTCTCAGGCTGCGAACTGCAACCTTGCAGGTACCTCCCAGTTCCCAGGCCCAACGAAAGCCCCCAGACCCAAATGGAGAGGGGCTGTTTGGGGGCACCCTGGGGGCCCTTCAGGCCAGCTAGGTCTTTGGGTCCTGGCTCCTTCGGATTGGGAGCTGTTGCTGCAGTTGGGCATGTTGACCGGAGAGTGCTTCTCGGGCTGCGAACTGCAACCTTGCAAGTACCTCCCAGGTCCCCGGCCCAACGAAAGCCCCCAGACCCAAATGGAGAGGGGCTGCTTGGGGGCCCCCTGGGGGCCCTTCAGGCCAGCTAGGTCTTTGGGTCCTGGCTCCTTCGGTTTGGGAGCTGTTGCTGCAGTTGGGCATGTTGGCCGGAGAGTGCTTCTCGGGCCGCGAACTGCAACCTTGCAGGTAGCTCCCAGGTTCCCGGCCCAACGAAAGCCCCCAGACCCAAATGGAGAGGGGCTGTTTGGGGTCCCCTGAAGCCCCTTCAGGCCAGCTAGGGCTTTGGGTCCTGGCTCCTTCGGTTTGGGAGCTGTTGCTGGACGTTGGGCATGTTGGCCGGAGAGTGCTTCTCGGTACGTGAAATTCAACCTTGCAGGTAGCTCCCAGGTTCCCGGCCCAACAAAAGCCCCCAGACCCAAATGGAGAGGGGCTGCTTGGGGGCCCCCTGGGGGCCCTTCAGGCCAGCTAGGTCTTTGGGTCCTGGCTCCTTCGGTTTGGGAGCTGTTGCTGCAGTTGGGCATGTTGGCCGGAGAGTGCTTCTCGGGCCGCGAACTGCAACCTTGCAGGTAGCTCCCAGGTTCCCGGCCCAACGAAAGCCCCCAGACCCAAATGGAGAGGGGCTGTTTGGGGGCCCCCTGGGGACTCTTCAGGCCAGCTAGGTCTTTGGGTCCTGGCTCCTTGGGTTTGGGAGCTGTTGCTGGACGTTGGGCATGATGGCCGGAGAGTGCTTCTCGGGCCGCGAACTGCAACCTTGCAGGCACCTCCCAGGTTCCCGGCCCAACGAAAGCCCCCAGACGAAAATTGAGAGGGGCTGCTTGCGGGCCCCCTGGGGACACTCCAGGCCAGCTAGGTCTTTGGGTCCTGACTCTTTCGGTTTGGGAGCTGTTGCTGCAGTTGGGCATGTTGGCCGGAGAGTGCTTCTCGGGCCGCGAACTGCAACCTTGCAGGTACCTCCCAGGTTCCATGCCCAACGAAAGCCCCCAGACCCAAATGGAGAGGGGCTGTTTGGTGGCCCCCTGGGGACTCTTCAGTCCAGCTAGGTCTTTGGGTCCTGGCTCCTTCGGTTTGGGAGCTGTTGCTGGACGTTGGGCATGTTGACCGGAGAGTGCTTCTCGGGCTGCGAACTTCAAACTTGCAGGTACCTCCCAGGTCCCCGGCCCAACGAAAGACCCCAGACCCAAATGGAGAGGGGCTGCTTGGGGGCCCCCTGGGGGCCCTTCAGGCCAGCTAGGTCTTTGGATCCTGGCTCCTTCGGTTTGGGAGCTGTTGCTGCAGTTGGGCATGTTGGCCGGAGAGTGCTTCTCGGGCCGTGAACTGCAAACTTGCAGGTAGCTCCCAGGTTCCCGGCCCAACGAAAGCCCCCAGACCCAAATGGAGAGGGTCTGTTTGGTGGCCCCCTGGTGACATTCAGGCCAGCTAGGTCTTTGGGTCCTGGCTCCTTGGGTTTGGGAGCTGTTGCTGGACGTTGGGCATGATGGCCGGAGAGTGCTTCTCGGGCCGCGAACTGCAACCTTGCAGGTACCTCCCAGGTTCCCGGCCCAACGAAATTCCCCAGACCAAAATTGAGAGGGGCTGCTTGCGGGCCCCCTGGGGACACTCCAGGCCAGCTAGGTCTTTGGGTCCTGGCTCCTTCGGTTTGGGAGCTGTTGCTGGACGTTGGGCATGTTGGCCGGAGAGTGCTTCTCGGGCTGCGAACTGCAACCTTGCAGGTACCTCCCAGGTCCCCGGCCCAACGAAAGCCCCCAGACCCAAATGGAGAGGGGCTGCTTGGGGGCCCCCTGGGGGCCCTTCAGGCCAGCTAGGTCTTTGGGTCCTGGCTCCTTCAGTTTGGGAGCTGTTGCTGCAGTTGGGCATGTTGGCCGGAGAGTGCTTCTCGGGACGCGAACTGCAACCTTGCAGGTTTCTCCCATGTCCCCGGCCCAACGAAACCCCCAGACCCAAATGGAGAGGGGCTGTTTGGGGGCCCCCTGGGGCCCCTTCAGGCCAGCTAGGTCTTTGGGTCCTGGCTCCTTCGGTTTGGGAGCTGTTGCTGGACGTTGGGCATGTTGGCCGGAGAGTGCTTCTCGGGCCGTGAACTGCAACCTTGCAGGTAGCTCCCAGGTTCCCGGCCCAACGTAAGCCCCCAGACCCAAATGGAGAGGGGCTGCTTGGGGGCCCCCTGGGGCCCCTTCAGGCCAGCTAGGTCTTTGGGTCCTGGCTCCTTCGGTTTGGGAGCTGTTGCTGGACGTTGGGCATGATGGCCGGAGAGTGCTTCTAGGGCCGCGAACTGCAACCTTGCAGGCACCTCCCAGGTTCCCGGCCCAACGAAAGCCCCCAGACCCAAATTGAGAGGGGCTGCTTGCGGGCCTCCTGGGGACACTCCAGGCCAGCTAGGTCTTTGGGTCCTGACACCTTCGGTTTGGGAGCTGTTGCTGCAGTTGGGCATGTTGGCCGGAGAGTGCTTCTCGGGCCGCGAACTGCAACCTTGCAGGTACCTCCCAGACTCCATGCCCAACGAAAGCCCCCAGACCCAAATGGAGAGGGGCTGCTTGGGGGCCCCCTGGGGGCCCTTCAGTCCAGCTAGGTCTTTGGGTCCTGGCTCCTTCGGTTTGGGAGCTGTTGCTGGACGTTGGGCATGTTGACCGGAGAGTGCTTCTCGGGCTGCGAACTGCAACCTTGCAGGTACCTCCCAGGTCCCAGGCCCAACGAAAGCCCCCAGACCCAAATGGAGAGGGGCTGCTTGGGGGCCCCCTGGGGGCCCTTCAGGCCAGCTAGGTCTTTGGGTCCTGGCTCCTTCGCTTTGGGAGCTGTTGCTGGACGTTGGGCATGTTGGCCGGAGAGTGCTTCTCGGGCTGCGAACTGCAACCTTGCAGGTACCTCCCAGGTCCCCGGCCCAACGAAAGCCCCCAGACCCAAATGGAGAGGGGCTGCTGGGGGGCCCCCTGGGGGCCATTCAGGCCAGCTAGGTCTTTGGGTCCTGGCTCCTTCGGTTTGGGAGCTGTTGCTGCAGTTGGGCATGTTGGCCGGAGAGTGCTTCTCGGGCCGCGAACTGCAACCTTGCAGGTAGCTCCCAGGTTCCATGCCCAACGAAAGCCCCCAGACCCAAATGGAGAGGGGCTGCTTGGGGGCCCCCTGGGGGCCCTTCAGGCCAGCTAGGTCTTTGGGTCCTGGCTCCTTCGGATTGGGAGCTGTTGCTGCAGTTGGGCATGTTGACCGGAGAGTGCTTCTCGGGCTGCGAACTGCAACCTTGCAGGTACCTCCCAGGTCCCCGGCCCAACGAAAGCCCCCAGACCCAAATGGAGAGGGGCTGCTTGGGGGCCCCCTGGGGGCCCTTCAGGCCAGCTAGGTCTTTGGGTCCTGGCTCCTTCGGTTTGGGAGCTGTTGCTGCAGTTGGGCATGTTGGCCGGAGAGTGCTTCTCGGGCCGCGAACTGCAACCTTGCAGGTACCTCCCAGGTTCCCGGCCCAACGAAAGCCCCCAGACCCAAATGGAGAGGGGCTGCTTGGGGGCCCCCTGGGGGCCCTTCAGGCCAGCTAGGTCTTTGGGTCCTGGCTCCTTCGGTTTGGGAGCTGTTGCTGGACGTTGGGCATGCTGGCCGGAGAGTGCTTCTCAGGCTGCGAACTGCAACCTTGCAGGTACCTCCCAGGTTCCCGGCCCAACGAAAGCCCCCAGACCCAAATGGAGAGGGGCTGTTTGGGGGCCCCCTGGGGCCCCTTCAGGCCAGCTAGGTCTTTGGGTCCTGGCTCCTTCGGTTTGGGAGCTGTTGCTGGACGTTGGGCATGTTGGCCGGAGAGTGATTCTCGGGATGCGAACTGCAACCTTGCAGGTACCTCCCATGTCCCCGGCCCAACGAAAGCCCCCAGACCCAAATTGAGAGGGGCTGCTTGGGGGCCCCCTGGGGGCCCTTCAGGCCAGCTAGGTCTTTGGGTCCTGGCTCCTTCGGTTTGGGAGCTGTTGCTGGACGTTGGGCATGTTGACCGGAGAGTGCTTCTCGGGCTGCGAACTGCAACCTTGCAGGTACCTCCCAGATCCCCGGCCCAACGTAAGCCCCCAGACCAAAATTGAGAGGGGCTGCTTGGGGGCCCCCTGGGGGCCCTTCAGGCCAGCTAGGTCTTTGGGTCCTGGCTCCTTCGGTTTGGGAGTTGTTGCTGGACGTTGGGCATGATGGCCGGAGAGTGCTTCTCGGGCCGCGAACTGCAACCTTGCAGGCACCTCCCAGGTTCCCGGCCCAACGAAAGCCCCCAGACCCAAATGGAGAGGGGCTGCTTGCGGGCCCCCTGGGGACACTCCAGGACAGCTAGGTCTTTGGGTCCTGACTCCTTCGGTTTGGGAGCTGTTTCTGCAGTTGGGCATGTTGGCCGGAGAGTGCTTCTCGGGCCGCGAACTGCAACCTGGCAGGTACCTCCCAGACTCCATGCCCAACGAAAGCCCCCAGACCCAAATGGGGAGGGGCTGTTTGGGGGCCCCCATGGGGACCCTTCAGTCCAGCTAGGTCTTTGGGTCCTGGCTCCTTCGGTTTGGGAGCTGTTGCTGGACGTTGGGCATGTTGACCGGAGAGTGCTTCTCGGGCTGCGAACTGCAAACTTGCAGGTACCTCCCAGGTTCCCGGCCCAACGAAAGCCCCCAGACCCAAATGGAGAGGGGCTGCTTGGGGGCCCCCTGGGGGCCCTTCAGGCCAGCTAGGTCTTTGGGTCCTGGCTCCTTCGGTTTGGGAGCTGTTGCTGCAGATGGTCATGTTGGCCGGAGAGTGGTTCTCGGGCCGTGAACTGCAACCTTGCAGGTACCTCCCAGGTCCACGGCCCAACGAAAGCCCCCAGACCCAAATGGAGAGGGGCTGCTTGCGGGCCCCCTGGGGGCCCTTCAGGCCAGCTAGGTCTTTGGGTCCTGGCTCCTTCGGTTATGGAGCTGTTGCTGCAGTTGGGCATGTTGGCCGGAGAGTGCTTCTCGGACCGCGAACTGCAACCTTGCAGGTACCTCCCAGGTTCCATGCCCAACGAAAGCCCCCAGACCCAAATTGAGAGGGGCTGTTTGGGGCCCCCCTGGGGACTCTTCAGGCCAGCTAGGTCTTTGGGTCCTGGCTCCTTCGGTTTGGGAGCTGTTGCTGGACGTTGGGCATGTTGGCCGGAGAGTGCTTCTCGGGCTGCGAACTGCAACCTTGCAGGTACCTCCCATGTCCCAGGCCCAACGAAAGCCCCCAGACCCAAATTGAGAGGGGCTGTTTGGGGGCCCCCTGGGGGCCCTTCAGGCCAGCTAGGTCTTTGGGTCCTGGCTCCTTCAGTTTGGGAGCTGTTGCTGGACGTTGGGCATGTTGTCCGGAGAGTGCTTCTCGGGCTGCGAACTGCAACCTTGCAGGTACCTCCCATGTCCCCGGCACAACGAAAGCCCCCAGACCAAAATTGAGAGGGGCTGCTTGGGGGCCCCCTGGGGGCCCTTCAGGCCAGCTAGGTCTTTGGGTCCTGGCTCCTTCAGTTTGGGAGCTGTTGCTGCAGTTGGGCATGTTGGCCGGAGAGTGCTTCTCGGGCCGCGAACTGCAACCTTGCAGGTAGCTCCCAGGTTCCCGGCCCAACGAAAGCCCCCAGACCCAAATGGAGAGGGGCTGCTTGGGGGCCCCCTGGGGGCCCTTCAGGCCAGCTAGGTCTTTGGGTCCTGGCTCCTTCGGTTTGGGAGCTGTTGCTGGACGTTGGGCATGTTGGCCGGAGAGTGCTTCTCGGGCCGCGCACTGCAACCTTGCAGGTACCTCCCAGGTCCCCGGCCCAACGAAAGTCCCCAGACCCAAATGGAGAGGGGCTGTTTGGGGGCCCCCTGGGGCCCCTTCAGGCCAGCTAGGTCTTTGGGTCCTGGCTCCTTCGGTTTGGGAGCTGTTGCTGGACGTTGGGCATGTTGGCCGGAGAGTGCTTCTCGGGCCGTGAACTGCAACCTTGCAGGTAGCTCCCAGGTTCCCGGCCCAACGAAAGCCCCCAGACCCAAATTGAGAGGGGCTGCTTGGGGGCCCCCTGGGGACTCTTCAGGCCAGCTAGGTCTTTGGGTCCTGGCTCCTTCGGTTTGGGAGCTGTTGCTGGACGTTGGGCATGTTGGCCGGAGATTGCTTCTCGGGCTGCGAACTGCAACCATGCAGGTACCTCCCATGTCCCCGGCCCAACGAAAGCCCCCAGACCCAAATTGAGAGGGGCTGCTTGGGGGCCCCCTGGGGGCCCTTCAGGCCAGCTAGGTCTTTGGGTCCTGGCTCCTTCGGTTTGGGAGCTGTTGCTGGACGTTTGGCATGTTGACCGGAGAGTGCTTCTCGGGCTGCGAACTGCAATCTTGCAGGTAGCTCCCAGGTCCCAGGCCCAACGAAAGCCCCCAGATCCAAATTGAGAGGGGCTGCTTGGGGGCCCCCTGAGGGCCCTTCAGGTCAGCTAGGTCTTTGGGTCCTGGCTCCTTCGGTTTGGGAGCTGTTGCTGGACGTTGGGCATGTTGACCGGAGAGTGCTTCTCGGGCTGCGAACTGCAACCTTGCAGGTATCTCCCAGGTCCCAGGCCCAACGAAAGCCCCCAGACCCAAATGGAGAGGGGCTGCTTGGGGGCCCCCTGGGGGCCCTTCAGGCCAGCTAGGTCTTTGGGTCCTGGCTCCTTCGGTTTGGGAGCTGTTGCTGCAGATGGTCATGTTGGCCGGAGAGTGGTTCTCGGGCCGTGAACTGCAACCTTGCAGGTAGCTCCCAGGTTTCCGGCCCAACGAAAGCCCCCAGACCCAAATGGAGAGGGGCTGTTTGGGGGCCCCCTGGGGACCCTTCAGGCCAGCTAGGTCTTTGGGTCCTGGCTCCATCGGTTTGGGAGCTGTTGCTGCAGTTGGTCATGTTGGCCGGAGAGTGCTTCTCGGGCCGCGAACTGCAACCTTGTAGGTAGCTCCCAGGTTCCCGGCCCAACGAAAGCCCCCAGACCCAAATGGAGAGGGGCTGCTTGGGGGCCCCCTGGGGGCCCTTCAGGCCAGCTAGGTCTTTGGGTCCTGGCTCCTTCGCTTTGGGAGCTGTTGCTGGACGTTGGGCATGTTGGCCGGAGAGTGCTTCTCAGGCTGCGAACTGCAACCTTGCAGGTACCTCCCAGGTTCCATGCCCAACGAAAGCCCCCAGACCCAAATTGAGAGGGGCTGTTTGGGGGCCCCCTGGGGACTCTTCAGGCCAGCTAGGTCTTTGGGTCCTGGCTCCTTCGGTTTGGGAGCTGTTGCTGGACGTTGGGCATGTTGGCCGGAGAGTGCTTCTCGGGCCGCGCACTGCAACCTTGCAGGCACTTCCCAGGTTCCCGGCCCAACGAAAGCTCCCAGACCCAAATTGAGAGGGGCTGTTTGGGGGCCCCCTGGGGACTCTTCAGGCCAGCTAGGTCTTTGGGTCCTGGCTCCTTCGGTTTGGGAGCTGTTGCTGGACGTTGGGCATGTTGGCCGGAGAGTGCTTCTCGGGCCTCGAACTGCAACCTTGCAGGTATCTCCCAGGTACCCGGCCCAACGAAAGCCCCCAGACCCAAATGGAGAGGGGCTGCTTGGTGGCCCCCTGGGGGCCCTTCAGGCCAGCTAGGTCTTTGGGTCCTGGCTCCTTCGCTTTGGGAGCTGTTGCTGGACGTTGGGCATGTTGGCCGGAGAGTGCTTCTCGGGCTGCGAACTGCAACCTTGCAGGTACCTCCCATGTCCCAGGCCCAACGAAAGCCCCCAGACCCAAATTGAGAGGGGCTGCTTGGGGGCCCCCTGGGGGCCCTTCAGGCCAGTTAGGTCTTTGGGTCCTGGCTCCTTCGCTTTGGGAGCTGTTTCTGCAGTTGGGCATGTTGGCCGGAGAGTGCTTCTCGGGCCACGAACTGCAACCTTGCAGGTACCTCCCAGGTTCCTGGCCCAACGAAAGCCCCCAGACCCAAATGGAGAGGGGCTGTTTGGGGTCCCCTGGGGCCCCTTCAGGCCATCTAGGTCTTTGGGTCCTGGCTCCTTCGGTTTGGGAGCTGTTGCTGGACGTTGGGCATGTTGGCCGGAGAGTGCTTCTCGGGCCGTGAACTGCAACCTTGCAGGTACCTCCCAGGTTCCCGGCCCAACGAAAGTCCCCAGACCCAAATGGAGAGGGGCTGCTTGGGGGCCCCCTGGGGACTCTTCAGGCCAGCTAGGTCTTTGGGTCCTGGCTCCTTGGGTTTGGGAGCTGTTGCTGGACGTTGGGCATGTTGGCCGGAGAGTGCTTCTCGGGCCGCGAACTGCAACCTTGCAGGCACCTCCCAGGTTCCCGGCCCAACGAAAGCCCCCAGACCCAAATGGAGAGGGGCTGTTTGGGGGCCCCCTGGGGACCCTCCAGGCCAGCTATTTCTTTGGGTCCTGGCTCCTTCGGTTTGGGAGCTGTTGCTGCAGTTGTGCATGTTGGCCGGAGAGTGCTTCTCGGGCTGCGAACTGCAACCTTGCAGGTAGCTCCCAGGTTCCATGCCCAACGAAAGCCCCCAGACCCAAATTGAGAGGGGCTGTTTGGGGGCCCCCAGGGGGCCCTTCAGGCCAGCTAGGTCTTTGGGTCCTGGCTCCTTCGGTTTGGGAGCTGTTGCTGGACGTTGGGCATGTTGGCCGGAGAGTGCTTCTCAGGCTGCGAACTGCAACCTTGCAGGTACCTCCCAGGTTCCATGCCTAACGAAAGCCCCCAGACCCAAATGGAGAGGGGCTGTTTGGGGGCCCCCTGGGGACTCTTCAGGCCAGCTAGGTCTTTGGGTCCTGGCTCCTTCGGTTTGGGAGCTGTTGCTGCAGTTGGGCATGTTGGCCGGAGAGTGCTTCTCGGGCCGCGAACTGCAACCTTGCAGGTACCTCCCAGACGCCATGCGCAACGAAAGCCCCCAGACCAAAATGGGGAGGTGCTGTTTGGGGGCCCCCTGGGGACCCTTCAGTCCAGCTAGGTCTTTGGGTCCTGGCTCCTTCGGTTTGGGAGCTGTTGCTGGACGTTGGGCATGTTGACCGGAGAGTGCTTCTCGGGCTGCGAACTGCAAACTTGCAGGTACCTCCCAGGTCCCCGGCCCAACGAAAGCCCCCAGACCCAAATGGAGAGGGGCTGCTTGGGGGCCCCCTGGGGGCCCTTCAGGCCAGCTAGGTCTTTGGGTCCTGGCTCCTTCGGTTTGGGAGCTGTTGCTGGACGTTGGGCATGTTGGCCGGAGAGTGCTTCTCGGGCTGCGAACTGCAAACTTGCAGGTACCTCCCATGTCCCCGGACCAACGGAAGCCCCCAGACCCAAATGGAGAGGGGCTGCTTGGGGGCCCCCTGGGGGCCCTTCAGGCCAGCTAGGTCTTTGGGTCCTGGCTCCTTCGGTTTGGGAGCTGTTGCTGCAGTTGGGCATGTTGGCCGGAGAGTGCTTCTCGGGCCGCGAACTGCAACCTTGCAGGTAGCTCCCAGGTTCCCGGCCCAACGAAAGCCCCCAGACCCAAATGGAGAGGGGCTGCTTGGGGGCCCCCTGGGGGCCCTTCAGGCCAGCTAGGTCTTTGGGTCCTGGCTCCTTCGGTTTGGGAGCTGTTGATGGACGTTGGGCATGTTGGCTGGAGAGTGCTTCTCGGGCCGCGAACTGCAACCTTGCAGGCACCTCCCAGGTTACCGGCCCAACGAAAGCCCCCAGACCCAAATGGAGAGGGGCTGCTTGGGGGCCCCCTGGGGACTCTTCAGTCCAGCTAGGTCTTTGGGTCCTGGCTCCTTGGGTTTGGGAGCTGTTGCTGGACGTTGGGCATGTTGACCGGAGAGTGCTTCTCGGGCCGCGAACTGCAACCTTGCAGGCACCTCCCAGGTTCCCGGCCCAACGAAAGCCCCCAGACCGAAATTGAGAGGGGCTGCTTGCGGGCCCCCTGGGGCCCCTCCAGGCCAGCTATTTCTTTGGGTCCTGGCTCCTTCGGTTTGGGAGCTGTTGCTGCAGTTGTGCATGTTGGCCGGAGAGTGCTTCTCTGGCTGCGAACTGCAACCTTGCAGGTAGCTCCCAGGTTCCATGCCCAACGAAAGCCCCCAGACCCAAATTGAGAGGGGCTGTTTGGGGGCCCCCAGGGGGCCCTTCAGGCCAGCTAGGTCTTTGGGTCCTGGCTCCTTCGGTTTGGGAGCTGTTGCTGGACGTTGGGCATGTTGGCCGGAGAGTGCTTCTCAGGCTGCGAACTGCAACCTTGCAGGTACCTCCCAGGTTCCATGCCCAACGAAAGCCCCCAGACCCAAATGGAGAGGGGCTGTTTGGGGGCCCCCTGGTGACATTCAGGCCAGCTAGGTCTTTGGGTCCTGGCTCCTTCGGTTTGGGAGCTGTTGCTGCAGTTGGGCATGTTGGCCGGAGAGTGCTTCTCAGGCCGCGAACTGCAACCTTGCAGGTACCTCCCAGGTCCCCGGCCCAACGAAAGCCCCCAGACCCAAATTGAGAGGGGCTGCTTGGGGGCCCCCTGGGGGCCCTTCAGGCCAGCTAGGTCTTTGGGTCCTGGCTCCTTCGGTTTGGGAGCTGTTGCTGGACGTTGGGCATGTTGACCGGAGAGTGCTTCTCAGGCTGCGAACTGCAACCTTGGAGGTACCTCCCATGTCCCCGGCCCAACGAAAGCCCCCAGATCCAAATTGAGAGGGGCTGCTTGGGGGCCCCCTGGGGGCCCTTCAGGCCAGCTAGGTCTTTGGGTCCTGGCTCCTTCGGTTTGGGAGCTGTTGCTGCAGTTGGGCATGTTGGCCGGAGAATGCTTCTCGGGCCTCGAACTGCAACCTTGCAGGTACCTCCCAGGTTCCCGGCCCAACGAAAGCCCCCAGACCCAAATGGAGTGGGGCTGCTTGGGGGCCCCCTGGGGGCCCTTCAGGCCAGCTAGGTCTTTGGGTCCTGGCTCCTTCGGTTTGGGAGCTGTTGCTGGACGTTGGGCATTTTGGCCGGAGAGTGCTTCTCGGGCCGCGAACTGCAACCTTGCAGGCACCTCCCAGGTTCCCGGCCCACCGAAAGCCCCCTGACCCAAATGGAGAGGGGCTGCTTGGGGGCCCCCTGGGGACTCTTCAGTCCAGCTAGGTCTTTGGGTCCTGGCTCCTTGGGTTTGGGAGCTGTTGCTTGACGTTGGGCATGTTGACCGGAGAGTGCTTCTCGGGCCGCGAACTGCAACCTTGCAGGCAACTCCCAGGTTCCCGGCCCAACGAAAGCCCCCAGACCCAAATTGAGAGGGGCTGCTTGCGGGCCCCCTGGGGACCCTAAGGCCAGCTATTTCTTTGGGTCCTGGCTCCTTCGGTTTGGGAGCTGTTGCTGCAGTTGGGCATGTTGGCCGGAGAGTGCTTCTCGGGCTGCGAACTGCAACCTTGCAGGTAGCTCCCAGGTTCCATGCCCAACGAAAGCCCCCAGACCCAAATTGAGAGGGGCTGTTTGGGGGCCCCCTGGGGACTCTTCAGGCCAGCTAGGTCTTTGGGTCCTGGCTCCTTGGGTTTGGGAGCTGTTGCTGCAGTTGTGCATGTTGGCCGGAGAGTGCTTCTCAGGCTGCGAACTGCAACCTTGCAGGTACCTCCCAGGTTCCATGCCCAACGAAAGCCCCCAGACCCAAATTGAGAGGGGCTGTTTGGGGGCCCCCTGGGGACTCTTCAGGCCAGCTAGGTCTTTGGGTCCTGGCTCCTTCGGTTTGGGAGCTGTTGCTGGACGTTGGGCATGTTGGCCGGAGAGTGCTTCTCGGGCTGCGAACTGCAACCTTGCAGGTACCTCCCATGTCCCCGGCCCAATGAAAGCCCCCAGACCCAAATGGAGAGGGGCTGCTTGGGGGCCCCCTGGGGGCCCTTCAGGCCAGCTAGGTCTTTGGGTCCTGGCTCCTTCGGTTTGGGAGCTGTTGCTGGACGTTGGGCATGTTGACCGGAGAGTGCTTCTCGGGCCTCGAACTGCAACCTTGCAGGTACCTCCCAGGTCCCAGGCCCAACGAAAGCCCCCAGACCCAAATGGAGAGGGGCTGCTTGGGGGCCCCCTGGGGGCCCTTCAGGCCAGCTAGGTCTTTGGGTCCTGGCTCCTTCGCTTTGGGAGCTGTTGCTGCAGTTGGGCATGTTGGCCGGAGAGTGCTTCTCGGGCCGCGAACTGCAACCTTGCAGTTACCTCCCAGGCTCAATGCCCAACGAAAGCCCCCAGACCCAAATTGAGAGGGGCTGCTTGGGGGCCCCCTGGGGGCCCTTCAGGCCAGCTAGGTCTTTGGGTCCTGGCTCCTTCGGTTTGGGAGCTGTTGCTGGACGTTGGGCATGTTGGCCGGAGAGTGCTTCTCGGTACGTGAACTGCAACCTTGCAGGTATCTCCCAGGTTCCCGGCCCAACGAAAGCCCCCAGACCCAAATGGAGAGGGGCAGTTTGGGGGCCCCCTGGGGACTCTTCAGGCCAGCTAGGTCTTTGGGTCCTGGCTCCTTGGGTTTGGGAGCTGTTGCTGGACGTTGGGCATGATGGCCGGAGAGTGCTTCTCGGGCCGCGACCTGCAACCTTGCAGGCACCTCCCAGGTTCCCGGCCCAACGAAAGCCCCCAGACCCAAATGGAGAGGGGCTGCTTGCGGGCCCCCTGGGGACACTGCAGGCCATCTAGGTCTTTGGGTCCTGGCTCCTTCGGTTTGGGAGCTGTTGCTGCAGTTGGGCATGTTGGCCGGAGAGTGCTTCTCGGGCTGCGAACTGCAACCTTGCAGGTACCTCCCATGTCCCCGGACCAACGGAAGCCCCCAGACCCAAATGGAGAGGGGCTGCTTGGGGGCCCCCTGGGGGCCCTTCAGGCCAGCTAGGTCTTTGGGTCCTGGCTCCTTCGGTTTGGGAGCTGTTGCTGCAGTTGGGCATGTTGGCCGGAGAGTGCTTCTCGGGCCGCGAACTGCAACCTTGCAGGTAGCTCCCAGGTTCCCGGCCCAACGAAAGCCCCCAGACCCAAATGGAGAGGGGCTGCTTGGGGGCCCCCTGGGGACCCTAAGGCCAGCTATTTCTTTGGGTCCTGGCTCCTTCGGTTTGGGAGCTGTTGCTGCAGTTGGGCATGTTGGCCGGAGAGTGCTTCTCGGGCTGCGAACTGCAACCTTGCAGGTAGCTCCCAGGTTCCATGCCCAACGAAAGCCCCCAGACCCAAATTGAGAGGGGCTGTTTGGGGGCCCCCTGGGGACTCTTCAGGCCAGCTAGGTCTTTGGGTCCTGGCTCCTTGGGTTTGGGAGCTGTTGCTGCAGTTGTGCATGTTGGCCGGAGAGTGCTTCTCAGGCTGCGAACTGCAACCTTGCAGGTACCTCCCAGGTTCCATGCCCAACGAAAGCCCCCAGACCCAAATTGAGAGGGGCTGTTTGGGGGCCCCCTGGGGACTCTTCAGGCCAGCTAGGTCTTTGGGTCCTGGCTCCTTCGGTTTGGGAGCTGTTGCTGGACGTTGGGCATGTTGGCCGGAGAGTGCTTCTCGGGCTGCGAACTGCAACCTTGCAGGTACCTCCCATGTCCCCGGCCCAATGAAAGCCCCCAGACCCAAATGGAGAGGGGCTGCTTGGGGGCCCCCTGGGGGCCCTTCAGGCCAGCTAGGTCTTTGGGTCCTGGCTCCTTCGGTTTGGGAGCTGTTGCTGGACGTTGGGCATGTTGACCGGAGAGTGCTTCTCGGGCCTCGAACTGCAACCTTGCAGGTACCTCCCAGGTCCCAGGCCCAACGAAAGCCCCCAGACCCAAATGGAGAGGGGCTGCTTGGGGGCCCCCTGGGGGCCCTTCAGGCCAGCTAGGTCTTTGGGTCCTGGCTCCTTCGCTTTGGGAGCTGTTGCTGCAGTTGGGCATGTTGGCCGGAGAGTGCTTCTCGGGCCGCGAACTGCAACCTTGCAGTTACCTCCCAGGCTCAATGCCCAACGAAAGCCCCCAGACCCAAATTGAGAGGGGCTGCTTGGGGGCCCCCTGGGGGCCCTTCAGGCCAGCTAGGTCTTTGGGTCCTGGCTCCTTCGGTTTGGGAGCTGTTGCTGGACGTTGGGCATGTTGGCCGGAGAGTGCTTCTCGGTACGTGAACTGCAACCTTGCAGGTATCTCCCAGGTTCCCGGCCCAACGAAAGCCCCCAGACCCAAATGGAGAGGGGCAGTTTGGGGGCCCCCTGGGGACTCTTCAGGCCAGCTAGGTCTTTGGGTCCTGGCTCCTTGGGTTTGGGAGCTGTTGCTGGACGTTGGGCATGATGGCCGGAGAGTGCTTCTCGGGCCGCGACCTGCAACCTTGCAGGCACCTCCCAGGTTCCCGGCCCAACGAAAGCCCCCAGACCCAAATGGAGAGGGGCTGCTTGCGGGCCCCCTGGGGACACTGCAGGCCATCTAGGTCTTTGGGTCCTGGCTCCTTCGGTTTGGGAGCTGTTGCTGCAGTTGGGCATGTTGGCCGGAGAGTGCTTCTCGGGCTGCGAACTGCAACCTTGCAGGTACCTCCCATGTCCCCGGACCAACGGAAGCCCCCAGACCCAAATGGAGAGGGGCTGCTTGGGGGCCCCCTGGGGGCCCTTCAGGCCAGCTAGGTCTTTGGGTCCTGGCTCCTTCGGTTTGGGAGCTGTTGCTGCAGTTGGGCATGTTGGCCGGAGAGTGCTTCTCGGGCCGCGAACTGCAACCTTGCAGGTAGCTCCCAGGTTCCCGGCCCAACGAAAGCCCCCAGACCCAAATGGAGAGGGGCTGCTTGGGGGCCCCCTGGGGGCCCTTCAGGCCAGCTAGGTCTTTGGGTCCTGGCTCCTTCGGTTTGGGAGCTGTTGATGGACGTTGGGCATGTTGGCTGGAGAGTGCTTCTCGGGCCGCGAACTGCAACCTTGCAGGCACCTCCCAGGTTACCGGCCCAACGAAAGCCCCCAGACCCAAATGGAGAGGGGCTGCTTGGGGGCCCCCTGGGGACTCTTCAGTCCAGCTAGGTCTTTGGGTCCTGGCTCCTTGGGTTTGGGAGCTGTTGCTGGACGTTGGGCATGTTGACCGGAGAGTGCTTCTCGGGCCGCGAACTGCAACCTTGCAGGCACCTCCCAGGTTCCCGGCCCAACGAAAGCCCCCAGACCGAAATTGAGAGGGGCTGCTTGCGGGCCCCCTGGGGACCCTCCAGGCCAGCTATTTCTTTGGGTCCTGGCTCCTTCGGTTTGGGAGCTGTTGCTGCAGTTGTGCATGTTGGCCGGAGAGTGCTTCTCGGGCTGCGAACTGCAACCTTGCAGGTAGCTCCCAGGTTCCATGCCCAACGAAAGCCCCCAGACCCAAATGGAGAGGGGCTGTTTGGGGGCCCCCTGGGGGCCCTTCAGGCCAGCTAGGTCTTTGGGTCCTGGCTCCTTCGGTTTGGGAGCTGTTGCTGGACGTTGGGCATGTTGGCCGGAGAGTGCTTCTCAGGCTGCGAACTGCAACCTTGCAGGTACCTCCCAGGTTCCATGCCCAACGAAAGCCCCCAGACCCAAATTGAGAGGGGCTGTTTGGGGGCCCCCTGGGGACTCTTCAGGCCAGCTAGGTCTTTGGGTCCTGGCTCCTTCGCTTTGGGAGCTGTTGCTGGACGTTGGGCATGTTGGCCGGAGAGTGCTTCTCGGGCTGCGAACTGCAACCTTGCAGGTACCTCCCATGTCCCCGGCCCAACGAAAGCCCCCAGACCCAAATGGAGAGGGGCTGCTTGGGGGCCCCCTGGGGGCCCTTCAGGCCAGCTAGGTCTTTGGGTCCTGGCTCCTTCGGTTTGGGAGCTGTTGCTGGACGTTGGGCATGTTGACCGGAGAGTGCTTCTCGGGCCTCGAACTGCAACCTTGCAGGTACCTCCCAGGTCCCAGGCCCAACGAAAGCCCCCAGACCCAAATGGAGAGGGGCTGCTTGGGGGCCCCCTGGGGGCCCTTCAGGCCAGCTAGGTCTTTGGGTCCTGGCTCCTTCGCTTTGGGAGCTGTTGCTGCAGTTGGGCATGTTGGCCGGAGAGTGCTTCTCGGGCCGCGAACTGCAACCTTGCAGTTACCTCCCAGGTTCCATGCCCAACGAAAGCCCCCAGACCCAAATTGAGAGGGGCTGCTTGGGGGCCCCCTGGGGGCCCTTCAGGCCAGCTAGGTCTTTGGGTCCTGGCTCCTTCGGTTTGGGAGCTGTTGCTGGACGTTGGGCATGTTGGCCGGAGAGTGCTTCTCGGTACGTGAACTGCAACCTTGCAGGTATCTCCCAGGTTCCCGGCCCAACGAAAGCCCCCAGACCCAAATGGAGAGGGGCTGTTTGGGGGCCCCCTGGGGACTCTTCAGGCCAGCTAGGTCTTTGGGTCCTGGCTCCTTGGGTTTGGGAGCTGTTGCTGGACGTTGGGCATGATGGCCGGAGAGTGCTTCTCGGGCCGCGACCTGCAACCTTGCAGGCACCTCCCAGGTTCCCGGCCCAACGAAAGCCCCCAGACCCAAATGGAGAGGGGCTGCTTGCGGGCCCCCTGGGGACACTGCAGGCCATCTAGGTCTTTGGGTCCTGGCTCCTTCGGTTTGGGAGCTGTTGCTGCAGTTGGGCATGATGGCCGGAGAGTGCTTCTCGGGCTGCGAACTGCAACCTTGCAGGTACCTCCCATGTCCCCGGACCAACGGAAGCCCCCAGACCCAAATGGAGAGGGGCTGCTTGGGGGCCCCCTGGGGGCCCTTCAGGCCAGCTAGGTCTTTGGGTCCTGGCTCCTTCGGTTTGGGAGCTGTTGCTGCAGTTGGGCATGTTGGCCGGAGAGTGCTTCTCGGGCCGCGAACTGCAACCTTGCAGGTAGCTCCCAGGTTCCCGGCCCAACGAAAGCCCCCAGACCCAAAAGGAGAGGGGCTGCTTGGGGGCCCCCTGGGGGCCCTTCAGGCCAGCTAGGTCTTTGGGTCCTGGCTCCTTCGGTTTGGGAGCTGTTGATGGACGTTGGGCATGTTGGCTGGAGAGTGCTTCTCGGGCCGCGAACTGCAACCTTGCAGGCACCTCCCAGGTTACCGGCCCAACGAAAGCCCCCAGACCCAAATGGAGAGGGGCTGCTTGGGGGCCACCTGGGGACTCTTCAGTCCAGCTAGGTCTTTGGGTCCTGGCTCCTTGGGTTTGGGAGCTGTTGCTGGACTTTGGGCATGTTGACCGGAGAGTGCTTCTCGGGCTGCGAACTGCAACCTTGCAGGCACCTCCCAGGTTCCCGGCCCAACGAAAGCCCCCAGACCGAAATTGAGAGGGGCTGCTTGCGGGCCCCCTGGGGACCCTCCAGGCCAGCTATTTCTTTGGGTCCTGGCTCCTTCGGTTTGGGAGCTGTTGCTGCAGTTGTGCATGTTGGCCGGAGAGTGCTTCTCGGGCTGCGAACTGCAACCTTGCAGGTAGCTCCCAGGTTCCATGCCCAACGAAAGCCCCCAGACCCAAATGGAGAGGGGCTGTTTGGGGGCCCCCAGGGGGCCCTTCAGGCCAGCTAGGTCTTTGGGTCCTGGCTCCTTCGGTTTGGGAGCTGTTGCTGGACGTTGGGCATGTTGGCCGGAGAGTGCTTCTCAGGCTGCGAACTGCAACCTTGCAGGTACCTCCCAGGTTCCATGCCCAACGAAAGCCCCCAGACCCAAATGGAGAGGGGCTGTTTGGGGGCCCCCTGGGGACTCTTCAGGCCAGCTAGGTCTTTGGGTCCTGGCTCCTTCGGTTTGGGAGCTGTTGCTGCAGTTGGGCATGTTGGCCGGAGAGTGCTTCTCGGGCTGCGAACTGCAACCTTGCAGGTACCTCCCATGTCCCTGGCCCAACGAAAGCCCCCAGACCCAAATGGAGAGGGGCTGCTTGGGGGCCCCCTGGGGGCCCTTCAGGCCAGCTAGGTCTTTGGGTCCTGGCTCCTTCGGTTTGGGAGCTGTTGCTGGACGTTGGGCATGTTGACCGGAGAGTGCTTCTCGGGCCTCGAACTGCAACCTTGCAGGTACCTCCCAGGTCCCAGGCCCAACGAAAGCCCCCAGACCCAAATGGAGAGGGGCTGCTTGGGGGCCCCCTGGGGGCCCTTCAGGCCAGCTAGGTCTTTGGGTCCTGGCTCCTTCGCTTTGGGAGCTGTTGCTGCAGTTGGGCATGTTGGCCGGAGAGTGCTTCTCGGGCCGCGAACTGCAACCTTGCAGTTACCTCCCAGGTTCCCGGCCCAACGAAAGCCCCCAGACCCAAATTGAGAGGGGCTGCTTGGGGGCCCCCTGGGGGCCCTTCAGGCCAGCTAGGTCTTTGGGTCCTGGCTCCTTCGGTTTGGGAGCTGTTGCTGGACGTTGGGCATGTTGGCCGGAGAGTGCTTCTCGGTACGTGAACTGCAACCTTGCAGGTATCTCCCAGGTTCCCGGCCCAACGAAAGCCCCCAGACCCAAATGGAGAGGGGCTGTTTGGGGGCCCCCTGGGGACTCTTCAGGCCAGCTAGGTCTTTGGGTCCTGGCTCCTTGGGTTTGGGAGCTGTTGCTGGACGTTGGGCATGATGGCCGGAGAGTGCTTCTCGGGCCGCGACCTGCAACCTTGCAGGCACCTCCCAGGTTCCCGGCCCAACGAAAGCCCCCAGACCCAAATGGAGAGGGGCTGCTTGCGGGCCCCCTGGGGACACTGCAGGCCATCTAGGTCTTTGGGTCCTGGCTCCTTCGCTTTGGGAGCTGTTGCTGCAGTTGGGCATGTTGGCCGGAGAGTGCGTCTTTGGCCGCGAACTGCAACCTTGCAGGTACCTCCCAGGATCCCGGCCCAACGAAAGCCCCCAGACCCAAATGGAGAGGGGCTGTTTGGGGGCCCCCTGGGGCCCCTTCAGGCCAGCTAGGTCTTTGGGTCCTGGCTCCTTCGGTTTGGGAGCTGTTGCTGGACGTTGGGCATGTTGGCCGGAGAGTGCTTCTCGGGCCTCGAACTGCAACCTTGCAGGTACCTCCCAGGTTCCCGGCCCAAGGAAAGCCCCCAGACCCAAATTGAGAGGGGCTGCTTGGGGGCCCCCTGGGGGCCCTTCAGGCCAGCTAGGTCTTTGGGTCCTGGCTCCTTCGGTTTGGGAGCTGTTTCTGCAGTTGGGCATGTTGACCGGAGAGTGCTTCTCGGGCTGCGAACTGCAACCTTGCAGGTATCTCCCAGGTCCCCGGCCCAACGAAAGCCCCCAGACCCAAATGGAGAGGGGCTGCTTGGGGGCCCCCTGGGGGCCCTTCAGGCCAGCTAGGTCTTTGGGTCCTGGCTCCTTCGGTTTGGGAGCTGTTGCTGGACGTTGGGCATGTTGGCCGGAGAGTGCTTCTCGGGCCGCGAACTGCAACCTTGCAGTCACTTCCCAGGTTCCCGGCCCAACGAAAGCCCCCAGACCCAAATGGAGAGGGGCTGTTTGGGGGCCCCCTGGGGCCCCTTCAGGCCAGCTAGGTCTTTGGGTCCTGGCTCCTTCGGTTTGGGAGCTGTTGCTGGACGTTGGGCATGTTGGCCGGAGAGTGCTTCTCGGGCCGCGAACTGCAACCTTGGAGGTACCTCCCAGGTTCCCGACCCAACGAAAGCCCCCAGACCCAAATGGAGACGTGCTGTTTGGGTGCCCCCTGGGGACTCTTCAGGCCAGCTAGGTCTTTGGGTCCTGGCTCCTTCGGTTTGGGAGCTGTTGCTGGACGTTGGGCATGTTGGCCGGAGAGTGCTTCTCGGGCCACGAACTGCAACCTTGCAGGTACCTCCCAGGTCCCCGGCCCAACGAAAGCCCCCAGACCAAAATTGAGAGGGGCTGCTTGCGGGCCCCCTGGGGACACTCCAGGCCAGCTAGGTCTTTGGGTCCTGGCTCCTTCGCTTTGGGAGCTGTTGCTGCAGTTGTGCATGTTGGCCGGAGAGTGCTTCTCGGGCCGCGAACTGCAACCTTGCAGGTACCTCCCAGGCTCAATGCCCAACGAAAGCCCCCAGACCCAAATGGAGAGGGGCTGCTTGGGGGCCCCCTGGGGGTCCTTCAGGCCAGCTAGGTCTTTGGGTCCTGGCAACTTCGGTTTGGGAGCTGTTGCTGCAGTTGGGCATGTTGGCCGGAGAGTGCTTCTCGGGCTGCGAACTTCAACCTTGCAGGTAGCTCCCAGGTTCCCGGCCCAACGAAAGCCCCCAGACCCAAATGGAGAGGGGCTGTTTGGGGGCCCCCTGGGGCCCCTTCAGGCCAGCTAGGTCTTTCGGTCCTGGCTCCTTCGGTTGGGAGCTGTTGCTGGACGTTGGGCATGTTGGCCGGAGAGTGCTTCTCGGTACGTGAACTGCAACCTTGCAGGTACCTCCCAGGTCCCCGGCCCAACGAAAGACCCCAGACCCAAATGGAGAGGGGCTGCTTGGGGGCCCCCTGGGGGCACTTCAGGCCAGCTAGGTCTTTGGGTCCTGGCTCCTTCGGTTTGGGAGCTGTTGCTGCAGTGGGGCATGTTGGCCGGAGAGTGCTTCTCGGGCCGCGAACTGCAACCTTGCAGGTACCTCCCAGGCTCAATGCCCAACGAAAGCCCCCAGACCCAAATTGAGAGGGGCTGTTTGGGGGCCCCCTGGGGACTCTTCAGGCCAGCTAGGTCTTTGTGTCCTGGCTCCTTCGCTTTGGGAGCTGTTGCTGCAGTTGGGCATGTTGACCGGAGAGTGCTTCTCGGTCCTCGAACTGCAACCTTGCAGGTACCTCCCATGTCCCCGGCCCAACGAAAGCCCCCAGACCCAAATTGAGAGGGGCTGCTTGGGGGCCCCCTGGGGGCCCTTCAGGCCAGCTAGGTCTTTGGGTCCTGGCTCCTTCGGTTTGGGAGCTGTTGCTGCAGTTGGGCATGTTGGCCGGAGAATGCTTCTCGGGCCTCGAACTGCAACCTTGCAGGTACCTCCCAGGTTCCATGCCCAACGAAAGCCCCCAGACCCAAATGGAGAGGGGCTGCTTGGGGGCCCCCTGGGGGCCCTTCAGGCCAGCTAGGTCTTTGGGTCCTGGCTCCTTCGGTTTGGGAGCTGTTGCTGGACGTTGGGCATGTTGGCCGGAGAGTGCTTCTCGGGCCGCGAACTGCAACCTTGCAGGCACCTCCCAGGTTCCCGGCCCAACGAAAGCCCCCAGACCCAAATGGAGAGGGGCTGTTTGGGGGCCCCCTGGGGACTCTTCAGTCCAGCTAGGTCTTTGGGTCCTGGCTCCTTGGGTTTGGGAGCTGTTGCTTGACGTTGGGCATGTTGACCGGAGAGTGCTTCTCGGGCCGCGAACTGCAACCTTGCAGGCACCTCCCAGGTTCCCGGCCCAACGAAAGCCCCCAGACCCAAATTGAGAGGGGCTGCTTGCGGGCCCCCTGGGGACCCTAAGGCCAGCTATTTCTTTGGGTCCTGGCTCCTTCGGTTTGGGAGCTGTTGCTGGACGTTGGGCATGTTGGCCGGAGAGTGCTTCTCAGGCTGCGAACTTCAACCTTGCAGGTACCTCCCAGGTCCCAGGCCCAACGAAAGCCCCCAGACACAAATTGAGAGGGGCTGTTTGGGGGCCCCCTGGGGACTCTTCAGGCCAGCTAGGTCTTTGGGTCCTGGCTCCTTGGGTTTGGGAGCTGTTGCTGCAGTTGTGCATGTTGGCCGGAGAGTGCTTCTCAGGCTGCGAACTGCAACCTTGCAGGTACCTCCCAGGTTCCATGCCCAACGAAAGCCCCCAGACCCAAATTGAGAGGGGCTGTTTGGGGGCCCCCTGGGGACTCTTCAGGCCAGCTAGGTCTTTGGGTCCTGGCTCCTTCGGTTTGGGAGCTGTTGCTGGACGTTGGGCATGTTGGCCGGAGAGTGCTTCTCGGGCTGCGAACTGCAACCTTGCAGGTACCTCCCATGTCCCCGGCCCAACGAAAGCCCCCAGACCCAAATGGAGAGGGGCTGCTTGGGGGCCCCCTGGGGGCCCTTCAGGCCAGCTAGGTCTTTGGGTCCTGGCTCCTTCGGTTTGGGAGCTGTTGCTGGACGTTGGGCATGTTGACCGGAGAGTGCTTCTCGGGCCTCGAACTGCAACCTTGCAGGTACCTCCCAGGTCCCAGGCCCAACGAAAGCCCCCAGACCCAAATGGAGAGGGGCTGCTTGGGGGCCCCCTGGGGGCCCTTCAGGCCAGCTAGGTCTTTGGGTCCTGGCTCCTTCGGTTTGGGAGCTGTTGCTGCAGTTGGGCATGTTGGCCGGAGAGTGCTTCTCGGGCCGCGAACTGCAACCTTGCAGGCACCTCCCAGGCTCAATGCCCAACGAAAGCCCCCAGACCCAAATTGAGAGGGGCTGCTTGGGGGCCCCCTGGGGGCCCTTCAGGCCAGCTAGGTCTTTGGGTCCTGGCTCCTTCGCTTTCGGAGCTGTTGCTGGACGTTGGGCATGTTGGCCGGAGAGTGCTTCTCGGTACGTGAACTGCAACCTTGCAGGTATCTCCCAGGTTCCCGGCCCAACGAAAGCCCCCAGACCCAAATGGAGAGGGGCTGTTTGGGGGCCCCCTGGGGACTCTTCAGGCCAGCTAGGTCTTTGGGTCCTGGCTCCTTGGGTTTGGGAGCTGTTGCTGGACGTTGGGCATGATGGCCGGAGAGTGCTTCTCGGGCCGCGACCTGCAACCTTGCAGGCACCTCCCAGGTTCCCGGCCCAACGAAAGCCCCCAGACCCAAATGGAGAGGGGCTGCTTGCGGGCCCCCTGGGGACACTGCAGGCCATCTAGGTCTTTGGGTCCTGGCTCCTTCGGTTTGGGAGCTGTTGCTGCAGTTGGGCATGTTGGCCGGAGAGTGCTTCTCGGGCCGTGAACTGCAACCTTGCTAGTAGCTCCCAGGTTCCCGGCCCAACGAAAGCCCCCAGACCCAAATGGAGAGGGGCTGCTTGGGGGACCCTGGGGCCCCTTCAGGCCAGCTAGGTCTTTGGGTCCTGGCTCCTTGGGTTTGGGAGCTGTTGCTGGACGTTGGGCATGTTGGCCGGAGAGTGCTTCTCAGGCTGCGAACTGCAACCTTGCAGGTACCTCCCAGGATCCATGCCCAACGAAAGCCCCCAGACCCAAATTGAGAGGGGCTGTTTGGGGGCCCCCTGGGGACTCTTCAGGCCAGCTAGGTCTTTGGGTCCTGGCTCCTTGGGTTTGGGAGCTGTTGCTGGACGTTGGGCATGTTGGCCGGAGAGTGCTTCTCGGGCTGCGAACTGCAACCTTGCAGGTACCTCCCATGTCCCCGGCCCAACGAAAGCCCCCAGACCCAAATTGAGAGGGGCTGTTTGGGGGCCCCCTGGGGGCCCTTCAGGCCAGCTAGGTCTTTGGGTCCTGGCTCCTTCGGTTTGGGAGCTGTTGCTGGACGTTGGGCATGTTGACCGGAGAGTGCTTCTCGGGCTGCGAACTGCAACCTTGCAGGTACCTCCCATGTCCCCGGCCCAACGAAAGCCCCCAGATCCAAATTGAGAGGGGCTGCTTGGGGGCCCCCTGGGGGCCCTTCAGGCCAGCTAGGTCTTTGGGTCCTGGCTCCTTCGGTTTGGGAGCTGTTGCTGCAGTTGGGCATGTTGGCCGGAGAGTGCGTCTCGGGCCGCGAACTGCAACCTTGCAGGTAGCTCCCAGGTTCCCGGCCCAACGAAAGCCCCCAGACCCAAATTGAGAGGGGCTGTTTGGGGGCCCCCTGGGGCCCCTTCAGGCCAGCTAGGTCTTTGGGTCCTGGCTCCTTCGGTTTGGGAGCTGTTGCTGGACGTTGGGCATGTTGGCCGGAGAGTGCTTCTCGGGCCTCGAACTGCAACCTTGCAGGTACCTCCCAGGTTCCCGGCCCAAGGAAAGCCCCCAGACCCAAATTGAGAGGGGCTGCTTGGGGGCCCCCTGGGGGCCCTTCAGGCCAGCTAGGTCTTTGGGTCCTGGCTCCTTCGGTTTGGGAGCTGTTTCTGCAGTTGGGCATGTTGACCGGAGAGTGCTTCTCGGGCTGCGAACTTCAACCTTGCAGGTACCTCCCAGGTCCCCGGCCCAACGAAAGCCCCCAGACCCAAATGGAGAGGGGCTGCTTGGGGGCCCCCTGGGGGCCCTTCAGGCCAGCTAGGTCTTTGGGTCCTGGCTCCTTCGGTTTGGGAGCTGTTGCTGGACGTTGGGCATGTTGGCCGGAGAGTGCTTCTCGGGCCGCGAACTGCAACCTTGCAGTCACTTCCCAGGTTCCCGGCCCAACGAAAGCCCCCAGACCCAAATGGAGAGGGGCTGCTTGGGGGCCCCCTGGGGCCCCTTCAGGCCAGCTAGGTCTTTGGGTCCTGGCTCCTTCGGTTTGGGAGCTGTTGCTGGACGTTGGGCATGTTGGCCGGAGAGTGCTTCTCGGGCCGTGAACTGCAACCTTGGAGGTACCTCCCAGGTTCCCGGCCCAACGAAAGCCCCCAGACCCAAATGGAGACGTGCTGTTTGGGTGCCCCCTGGGGACTCTTCAGGCCAGCTAGGTCTTTGGGTCCTGGCTCCTTCGGTTTGGGAGCTGTTGCTGGACGTTGGGCATGTTGGCCGGAGAGTGCTTCTCGGGCCACGAACTGCAACCTTGCAGGTACCTCCCAGGTTCCCGGCCCAACGAAAGCCCCCAGACCAAAATTGAGAGGGGCTGCTTGCGGGCCCCCTGGGGACACTCCAGGCCAGCTAGGTCTTTGGGTCCTGGCTCCTTCGCTTTGGGAGCTGTTGCTGCAGTTGTGCATGTTGGCCGGAGAGTGCTTCTCGGGCCGCGAACTGCAACCTTGCAGGTACCTCCCAGGCTCAATGCCCAACGAAAGCCCCCAGACCCAAATGGAGAGGGGCTGCTTGGGGGCCCCCTGGGGGCCCTTCAGGCCAGCTAGGTCTTTGGGTCCTGGCTCCTTCGGTTTGGGAGCTGTTGCTGGACGTTGGGCATGTTGGCCGGAGAGTGCTTCTCGGGCTGCGAACTGCAACCTTGCAGGTACCTCCCAGGTTCCATGCCCAACGAAAGCCCCCAGACCCAAATTGAGAGGGGCTGTTTGGGGGCCCCCTGGGGACTCTTCAGGCCAGCTAGGTCTTTGGGTCCTGGCTCCTTCGCTTTGGGAGCTGTTGCTGCAGTTGGGCATGTTGACCGGAGAGTGCTTCTCGGTCCTCGAACTGCAACCTTGCAGGTACCTCCCAAGTCCCAAGCCCAACGAAAGCCCCCAGACCAAAATTGAGATGGGCTGCTTGGGTTCCCCCTGGGGGCCCTTCAGGCCAGCTAGGTCTTTGGGTCCTGGCTCCTTCGGTTTGGGAGCTGTTGCTGGACGTTGGGCATGTTGGCCAGAGAGTGCTTCTCGGCCTGTGAACTGCAACCTTGCAGGTAGCTCCCAGGTTCCCAGCCCAAGGAAAGCCCCCAGACCCAAATGGAGAGGGGCTGCTTGGGGGCCCCTTGGGGCCCCTTCAGGCCAGCTAGGTCTTTGGGTCCTGGCTCCTTCGGTTTGGGAGCTGTTGCTGGACGTTGGGCATGTTGACCGGAGAGTGCTTCTCGGGCCGCGAACTGCAACCTTGCAGGTACCTCCCAGGTTCCCGGCCCAACGAAAGCCCCCAGACCCAAATGGAGAGGGTCTGTTTGGGGGCCCCCTGGGGCCCCTTCAGGCCAGCTAGGTCTTTGGGTCCTGGCTCCTTCGGTTTGGGAGCTCTTGCTCGACGTTGGGCATGTTGGCCAGAGAGTGCTTCTCGGTACGTGAACTGCAACCTTGCAGGTACCTCCCAGGTCCCAGGCCCAACGAAAGCCCCCAAACCCAAATTGGGAGGGGCTCCTTGGGGGCCCCTTGGGGCCCCTTCAGGCCAGCTAGGTCTTTGGGTCCTGGCTCCTTCGGTTTGGGAGCTGTTTCTGCAGTTGGGCATGTTGACCGGAGAGTGCTTCTCGGGCTGCGAACTGCAACCTTGCAGGTACCTCCCAGGTTCCCGGCCCAACGAAAGCCCCCAGACCCAAATGGAGAGGGGCTGCTTGGGGGCCCCCTGGGGCCCCTTCAGGCCAGCTAGGTCTTTGGGTCCTGGCTCCTTCGGTTTGGGAGCTGTTGCTGGACGTTGGGCATGTTGGCCGGAGAGTGCTTCTCGGGCTGCGAACTGCAACCTTGCAGGTAGCTCCCAGGTTCCCGGCCCAACGAAAGCCCCCAGACCCAAATGGAGAGGGGCTGCTTGGGGGCCCCCTGGGGGCCCTTCAGGCCAGCTAGGTCTTTGGGTCCTGGCTCCTTCGGTTTGGGAGCTGTTGCTGGACGTTGGGCATGTTGGCCGGAGAGTGCTTCTCGGGCCGCGAACTGCAACCTTGCAGGCACCTCCCAGGTTCCCGGCCCAACGAAAGCCCCCAGACCCAAATGGAGAGGGGCTGCTTGGGGGCCCCCTGGGGACTCTTCAGTCCAGCTAGGTCTTTGGGTCCTGGCTCCTTCGGTTTGGGAGCTGTTGCTTGACGTTGGGCATGTTGACTGGAGAGTGCTTCTCGGGCCGCGAACTGCAACCTTGCAGGCAACTCCCAGGTTCCCGGCCCAACGAAAGCCCCCAGACCCAAATTGAGAGGGGCTGCTTGCGGGCCCCCTGGGGACCCTAAGGCCAGCTATTTCTTTGGGTCCTGGCTCCTTCGGTTTGGGAGCTGTTGCTGCAGTTGGGCATGTTGGCCGGAGAGTGCTTCTCGGGCTGCGAACTGCAACCTTGCAGGTACCTCCCAGGTTCCATGCCCAACGAAAGCCCCCAGACCCAAATTGAGAGGGGCTGCTTGGGGGCCCCCAGGGGGCCCTTCAGGCCAGCTAGGTCGTTGGGTCCTGGCTGCTTCGGTTTGGGAGCTGTTGCTGGACGTTGGGCATGTTGGCCGGAGAGTGCTTCTCAGGCTGCGAACTTCAACCTTGCAGGTACCTCCCAGGTCCCAGGCCCAACGAAAGCCCCCAGACCCAAATTGAGAGGGGCTGTTTGGGGGCCCCCTGGGGACTCTTCAGGCCAGCTAGGTCTTTGGGTCCTGGCTCCTTGGGTTTGGGAGCTGTTGCTGCAGTTGTGCATGTTGGCCAGAGAGTGCTTCTCAGGCTGCGAACTGAAACCTTGCAGGTACCTCCCAGGTTCCATGCCCAACGAAAGCCCCCAGACCCAAATTGAGAGGGGCTGTTTGGGGGCCCCCTGGGGACTCTTCAGGCCAGCTAGGTCTTTGGGTCCTGGCTCCTTCGGTTTGGGAGCTGTTGCTGTACGTTGGGCATGTTGGCCGGAGAGTGCTTCTCGGGCTGCGAACTGCAACCTTGCAGGTACCTCCCAGGTCCCCGGCCCAACGAAAGCCCCCAGACCCAAATGGAGAGGGGCTGCTTGGGGGCCCCCTGGGGGCCCTTCAGGCCAGCTAGGTCTTTGGGTCCTGGCTCCTTCGGTTTGGGAGCTGTTGCTAGACGTTGGGCATGTTGACCGGAGAGTGCTTCTCGGGCCTCGAACTGCAACCTTGCAGGTACCTCCCAGGTCCCAGGCCCAACGAAAGCCCCCAGACCCAAATGGAGAGGGGCTGCTTGGGGGCCCCCTGGGGCCCCTTCAGGCCAGCTAGGTCTTTGGGTCCTGGCTCCTTCGCTTTGGGAGCTGTTGCTGCAGTTGGGCATGTTGGCCGGAGAGTGCTTCTCGGTCCGCGAACTGCAACCTTGCAGTTACCTCCCAGGCTCAATGCCCAACGAAAGCCCCCAGACCCAAATTGAGAGGGGCTGCTTGGGGGCCCCCTGGGGGCCCTTCAGGCCAGCTAGGTCTTTGGGTCCTGGCTCCTTCGGTTTGGGAGCTGTTGCTGGACGTTGGGCATGTTGGCCGGAGAGTGCTTCTCGGTACGTGAACTGCAACCTTGCAGGTATCTCCCAGGTTCCCGGCCCAACGAAAGCCCCCAGACCCAAATGGAGAGGGGCTGTTTGGGGGCCCCCTGGGGACTCTTCAGGCCAGCTAGGTCTTTGGGTCCTGGCTCCTTGGGTTTGGGAGCTGTTGCTGGACGTTGGGCATGATGGCCGGAGAGTGCTTCTCGGGCCGCGACCTGCAACCTTGCAGGCACCTCCCAGGTTCCCGGCCCAACGAAAGCCCCCAGACCCAAATGGAGAGGGGCTGCTTGCGGGCCCCCTGGGGACACTGCAGGCCATCTAGGTCTTTGGGTCCTGGCTCCTTCGGTTTGGGAGCTGTTGCTGGACGTTGGGCATGTTGGCCGGAGAGTGATTCTCGGGCCGTGAACTGCAACCTTGCTAGTAGCTCCCAGGTTCCCGGCCCAACGAAAGCCCCCAGACCCAAATGGAGAGGGGCTGCTTGGGGGCCCCCTGGGGCCCCTTCAGGCCAGCTAGGTCTTTGGGTCCTGGCTCCTTGGGTTTGGGAGCTGTTGCTGGACGTTGGGCATGTTGGCCGGAGAGTGCTTCTCAGGCTGCGAACTGCAACCTTGCAGGTACCTCCCAGGATCCATGCCCAACGAAAGCCCCCAGACCCAAATTGAGAGGGGCTGTTTGGGGGCCCCCTGGGGACTCTTCAGGCCAGCTAGGTCTTTGGGTCCTGGCTCCTTCGGTTTGGGAGCTGTTGCTTGACGTTGGGCATGTTGGCCAGAGAGTGCTTCTCGGGCTGCGAACTGCAACCTTGCAGGTACCTCCCATGTCCCCGGCCCAACGAAAGCCCCCAGACCCAAATTGAGAGGGGCTGTTTGGGGGCCCCCTGGGGGCCCTTCAGGCCAGCTAGGTCTTTGGGTCCTGGCTCCTTCGGTTTGGGAGCTGTTGCTGGACGTTGGGCATGTTGACCGGAGAGTGCTTCTCTGGCTGCGAACTGCAACCTTGCAGGTACCTCCCATGTCCCCGGCCCAACGAAAGCCCCCAGATCCAAATTGAGAGGGGCTGCTTGGGGGCCCCCTGGGGGCCCTTCAGGCCAGCTAGGTCTTTGGGTCCTGGCTCCTTCGGTTTGGGAGCTGTTGCTGCAGTTGGGCATGTTGGCCGGAGAGTGCGTCTCGGGCCGCAAACTGCAACCTTGCAGGTACCTCCCAGGTTCCCGGCCCAACGAAAGCCCCCAGACCCAAATGGAGAGGGGCTGCTTGGGGGCCCCCTGGGGACTCTTCAGGCCAGCTAGGTCTTTGGGTCCTGGCTCCTTCGGTTTGGGAGCTGTTGCTGGACGTTGGGCATGTTGGCCGGAGAGTGCTTCTCGGGCCTCGAACTGCAACCTTGTAGGTAGCTCCCAGGTTCCCGGCCCAACGAAAGCCCCCAGACCCAAATTGAGAGGGGCTGCTTGGGGGCCCCCTGGGGGCCCTTCAGGCCAGCTAGGTCTTTGGGTCCTGGCTCCTTCGGTTTGGGAGCTGTTTCTGCAGTTGGGCATGTTGACCGGAGAGTGCTTCTCGGGCTGCGAACTGCAACCTTGCAGGTACCTCCCAGGTCCCCGGCCCAACGAAAGCCCCCAGACCCAAATGGAGAGGGGCTGCTTGGGGGCCCCCTGGGGGCCCTTCAGGCCAGCTAGGTCTTTGGGTCCTGGCTCCTTCGCTTTGGGAGCTGTTGCTGGACGTTGGGCATGTTGGCCGGAGAGTGCTTCTCGGGCTGCGAACTGCAACCTTGCAGTCACTTCCCAGGTTCCCGGCCCAACGAAAGCCCCCAGACCCAAATGGAGAGGGGCTGCTTGGGGGCCCCCTGGGGCCCCTTCAGGCCAGCTAGGTCTTTGGGTCCTGGCTCCTTCGGTTTGGGAGCTGTTGCTGGACGTTGGGCATGTTGGCCGGAGAGTGCTTCTCGGGCCGTGAAGTGCAACCTTGGAGGTACCTCCCAGGTTCCCGGCCCAACGAAAGCCCCCAGACCCAAATGGAGACGTGCTGTTTGGGTGCCCCCTGGGGACTCTTCAGGCCAGCTAGGTCTTTGGGTCCTGGCTCCTTCGGTTTGGGAGCTGTTGCTGGACGTTGGGCATGTTGGCCGGAGAGTGCTTCTCGGGCCACGAACTGCAACCTTGCAGGTACCTCCCAGGTCCCCGGCCCAACGAAAGCCCCCAGACCAAAATTGAGAGGGGCTGCTTGCGGGCCCCCTGGGGACACTCCAGGCCAGCTAGGTCTTTGGGTCCTGGCTCCTTCGCTTTGGGAGCTGTTGCTGCAGTTGTGCATGTTGACCGGAGAGTGCTTCTCGGGCCGCGAACTGCAACCTTGCAGGTACCTCCCAGGCTCAATGCCCAACGAAAGCCCCCAGACCCAAATTGAGAGGGGCTGCTTGGGGGCCCCCTGGGGGCCCTTCAGGCCAGCTAGGTCTTTGGGTCCTGGCTCTTTCGGTTTGGGAGCTGTTGCTGCAGTTGGGCATGTTGGCCGGAGAGTGCTTCTCTGGCTGCGAACTGCAAGCTTGCAGGTAGCTCCCAGGTTCCCGGCCCAACGAAAGCCCCCAGACCCAAATGGAGAGGGGCTGTTTGGGGGCCCCCTGGGGCCCCTTCAGGCCAGCTAGGTCTTTGGGTCCTGGCTCCTTCGGTTTGGGAGCTGTTGCTGGACGTTGGGCATGTTGGCCGGAGAGTGCTTCTCGGTACGTGAACTGCAACCTTGCAGGTACCTCCCAGGTCCCCGGCCCAACGAAAGACCCCAGACCCAAATGGAGAGGGGCTGCTTGGGGGCCCCCTGGGGGCACTTCAGGCCAGCTAGGTCTTTGGGTCCTGGCTCCTTCGGTTTGGGAGCTGTTGCTGCAGTTGGGCATGTTGGCCGGAGAGTGCTTCTCGGGCCGCGAACTGCAACCTTGCAGGTAGCTCCCAGGTTCCCGGCCCAACGAAAGACCCCAGACCCAAATTGAGAGGGGCTGCTTGGGGGCCACCTGGGGGCCTTTCAGGCCAGCTAGGTCTTTGGGTCCTGGCTCCTTCGGTTTGGGAGCTGTTGCTGGACGTTGGGCATGTTGGCCGGAGAGTGCTTCTCGGTACGTGAACTGCAACCTTGCAGGTATCTCCCAGGTTCCCGGCCCAACGAAAGCCCCCAGACCCAAATGGAGAGGGGCTGCTTGGGGGCCCCCTGGGGACTCTTCAGTCCAGCTAGGTCTTTGGGTCCTGGCTCCTTGGGTTTGGGAGCTGTTGCTTGACGTTGGGCATGTTGACCGGAGAGTGCTTCTCGGGCCGCGAACTGCAACCTTGCAGGCAACTCCCAGGTTCCCGGCCCAACGAAAGCCCCCAGACCCAAATGGAGAGGGGCTGCTTGGGGGCCCCCTGGGGGCCCTTCAGGCCAGCTAGGTCTTTGGGTCCTGGCTCCTTCGCTTTGGGAGCTGTTGCTGCAGTTGGGCATGTTGGCCGGAGAGTGCTTCTCGGGCCGCGAACTGCAACCTTGCAGGTACCTCCCAGGCTCAATGCCCAACGAAAGCCCCCAGACCCAAATTGAGAGGGGCTGCTTGGGGGCCCCCTGGGGGCCCTTCAGGCCAGCTAGGTCTTTGGGTCCTGGCTCCTTCGGTTTGGGAGCTGTTGCTGGACGTTGGGCATGTTGGCCGGAGAGTGCTTCTCGGTAAGTGAACTGCAACCTTGCAGGTATCTCCCAGGTTCCCGGCCCAACGAAAGCCCCCAGACCCAAATGGAGAGGGGCTGCTTGGGGGCCCCTTGGGGCCCCTTCAGGCCAGCTAGGTCTTTGGGTCCTGGATCCTTCGCTTTGGGAGCTGTTTCTGCAGTTGGGCATGTTGACCGGAGAGTGCTTCTCGGGCTGCGAACTGCAACCTTGCAGATACCTCCCAGGTTCCCGGCCCAACGAATGCCCCCAGACCAAAATGGAGAGGGGCTGCTTGGGGGCCCCCTGGGGGCCCTTCAGGCCAGCTAGGTCTTTGGGTCCTGGCTCCTTCGGTTTGGGAGCTGTTGCTGAAGTTGGGCATGTTGGCCGGAGAGTGCTTCTCGGGCCGCGAACTGCAACCTTGCAGGTACCTCCCAGGTTCCATGCCCAACGAAAGCCCCCAGACCCAAATTGAGAGGGGCTGCTTGGGGGCCCCCTGGGGGCCCTTCAGGCCAGCTAGGTCTTTGGGTCCTGGCTCCTTCGGTTTGGGAGCTGTTGCTGGACGTTGGGCATGTTGGCCGGAGAGTGCGTCTCGGGCCGCGAACTGCAACCTTGCAGGTACCTCCCAGGTTCCCGGCCCAACGAAAGCCCCCAGACCCAAATGGAGAGGGTCTGTTTGGGGGCCCCCTGGGGCCCCTTCAGGCCAGCTAGGTCTTTGGGTCCTGGCTCCTTCGGTTTGGGAGCTGTTGCTGGACGTTGGGCATGTTGGCCAGAGAGTGCTTCTCGGTACGTGAACTGCAACCTTGCAGGTACCTCCCAGGTCCCAGGCCCAACGAAAGCCCCCAGACCCAAATTGGGAGGGGCTCCTTGGGGGCCCCTTGGGGCCCCTTCAGGCCAGCTAGGTCTTTGGGTCCTGGCTCCTTCGGTTTGGGAGCTGTTTCTGCAGTTGGGCATGTTGACCGGAGAGTGCTTCTCGGGCTGCGAACTGCAACCTTGCAGGTACCTCCCAGGTTCCCGGCCCAATGAAAGCCCCCAGACCCAAATGGAGAGGGGCTGCTTGGGGGCCCCCTGGGGACCCTTCAGGCCAGCTAGGTCTTTGGGTCCTGGCTCCTTCGGTTTGGGAGCTGTTGCTGGACGTTGGGCATGTTGGCCGGAGAGTGCTTCTCGGGCTGCGAACTGCAACCTTGCAGGTAGCTCCCAGGTTCCCGGCCCAACGAAAGCCCCCAGACCCAAATGGAGAGGGGCTGTTTGGGGGCCCCCTGGGGACTCTTCAGGCCAGCTAGGTCTTTGGGTCCTGGCTCCTTCGGTTTGGGAGCTGTTGCTGCAGTTGGGCATGTTGGCCGGAGAGTGCTTCTCTGGCTGCGAACTGCAAGCTTGCAGGTAGCTCCCAGGTTCCCGGCCCAACGAAAGCCCCCAGACCCAAATGGAGAGGGGCTGTTTGGGGGCCCCCTGGGGCCCCTTCAGGCCAGCTAGGTCTTTGGGTCCTGGCTCCTTCGGTTTGGGAGCTGTTGCTGGACGTTGGGCATGTTGGCCGGAGAGTGCTTCTCGGTACGTGAACTGCAACCTTGCAGGTACCTCCCAGGTCCCCGGCCCAACGAAAGACCCCAGACCCAAATGGAGAGGGGCTGCTTGGGGGCCCCCTGGGGGCACTTCAGGCCAGCTAGGTCTTTGGGTCCTGGCTCCTTCGGTTTGGGAGCTGTTGCTGCAGTTGGGCATGTTGGCCGGAGAGTGCTTCTCGGGCCGCGAACTGCAACCTTGCAGGTAGCTCCCAGGTTCCCGGCCCAACGAAAGACCCCAGACCCAAATTGAGAGGGGCTGCTTGGGGGCCACCTGGGGGCCTTTCAGGCCAGCTAGGTCTTTGGGTCCTGGCTCCTTCGGTTTGGGAGCTGTTGCTGGACGTTTGGCATGTTGGCCGGAGAGTGCTTCTCAGGCTGCGAACTGCAAACTTGCAGGTACCTCCCAGGTTCCATGCCCAACGAAAGCCCCCAGACCCAAATTGAGAGGGGCTGTTTGGGGGCCCCCTGGGGACTCTTCAGGCCAGCTAGGTCTTTGGGTCCTGGCTCCTTCGCTTTGGGAGCTGTTGCTGCAGTTGGGCATGTTGACCGGAGAGTGCTTCTCGGGCTGCGAACTGCAACCTTGCAGGTACCTCCCAAGTCCCAGGCCCAACGAAAGCCCCCAGACCCAAATTGAGATGGGCTGCTTTGGTTCCCCCTGGGGGCCCTTCAGGCCAGCTAGGTCTTTGGGTCCTGGCTCCTTCGGTTTGGGAGCTGTTGCTGGACGTTGGGCATGTTGGCCAGAGAGTGGTTCTCGGTCTGTGAACTGCAACCTTGCAGATACCTCCCAGGTTCCCGGCCCAACGAATGCCCCCAGACCCAAATGGAGAGGGGCTGCTTGGGGGCCCCCTGGGGGCCCTTCAGGCCAGCTAGGTCTTTGGGTCCTGGCTCCTTCGGTTTGGGAGCTGTTGCTGGACGTTGGGCATGTTGGCCGGAGAGTGCTTCTCGGTCCGCGAACTGCAACCTTGCAGGCACCTCCCAGGTTCCCGGCCCAACGAAAGCCCCCAGACCCAAATGGAGAGGGGCTGCTTGGGGGCCCCCTGGGGACTCTTCAGTCCAGCTAGGTCTTTGGGTCCTGGCTCCTTGGGTTTGGGAGCTGTTGCTTGACGTTGGGCATGTTGACCGGAGAGTGCTTCTCGGGCCGCGAACTGCAACCTTGCAGGCAACTCCCAGGTTCCCGGCCCAACGAAAGCCCCCAGACCCAAATGGAGAGGGGCTGCTTGGGGGACCCCTGGGGGCCCTTCAGGCCAGCTAGGTCTTTGGGTCCTGGCTCCTTCGCTTTGGGAGCTGTTGCTGCAGTTGGGCATGTTGGCCGGAGAGTGCTTCTCGGGCCGCGAACTGCAACCTTGCAGTTACCTCCCAGGCTCAATGCCCAACGAAAGCCCCCAGACCCAAATTGAGAGGGGCTGCTTGGGGGCCCCCTGGGGACTCTTCAGGCCAGCTAGGTCTTTGGGTCCTGGCTCCTTCGCTTTGGGAGCTGTTGCTGCAGTTGGGCATGTTGACCGGAGAGTGCTTCTCGGGCCTCGAACTGCAACCTTGCAGGTACCTCCCAAGTCCCAAGCCCAACGAAAGCCCCCAGACCAAAATTGAGATGGGCTGCTTGGGTTCCCCCTGGGGGCCCTTCAGGCCAGCTAGGTCTTTGGGTCCTGGCTCCTTCGGTTTGGGAGCTGTTGCTGGACGTTGGGCATGTTGGCCAGAGAGTGGTTCTCGGCCTGTGAACTGCAACCTTGCAGGTAGCTCCCAGGTTCCCAGCCCAAGGAAAGCCCCCAGACCCAAATGGAGAGGGGCTGCTTGGGGGCCCCTTGGGGCCCCTTCAGGCCAGCTAGGTCTTTGGGTCCTGGATCCTTCGCTTTGGGAGCTGTTTCTGCAGTTGGGCATGTTGACCGGAGAGTGCTTCTCGGGCTGCGACCTGCAACATTGCAGATACCTCCCAGGTTCCCGGCCCAACGAATGCCCCCAGACCAAAATGGAGAGGGGCTGCTTGGGGGCCCCCTGGGGGCCCTTCAGGCCAGCTAGGTCTTTGGGTCCTGGCTCCTTCGGTTTGGGAGCTGTTGCTGAAGTTGGGCATGTTGGCCGGAGAGTGCTTCTCGGGCCGCGAACTGCAACCTTGCAGGTACCTCCCAGGTTCCATGCCCAAGGAAAGCCCCCAGACCCAAATTGAGAGGGGATGTTTGGGGCCCCCCTGGTGACTCTTCAGGCCAGCTAGGTCTTTGGGTCCTGGCTCCTTCGGTTTGGGAGCTGTTGCTGGACGTTGGGCATGTTGGCCGGAGAGTGCTTCTCGGGCTGCGAACTGCAACCTTGCAGGTACCTCCCATGTCCCCGGCCCAACGAAAGCCCCCAGACCCAAATTGAGAGGGGCTGCTTGGGGGCCCCCTGGGGGCCCTTCAGGCCAGCTAGGTCTTTGGGTCCTGGCTCCTTCGGTTTGGGAGCTGTTGCTGGACGTTGGGCATGTTGACCGGAGAGTGCTTCTCAGGCTGCGAACTGCAACCTTGCAGGTACCTCCCATGTCCCCGGCCCAACGAAAGCCCCCAGATCCAAATTGAGAGGGGCTGCTTGGGGGCCCCCTGGGGGCCCTTCAGGCCAGCTAGGTCTTTGGGTCCTGGCTCCTTCGGTTTGGGAGCTGTTGCTGCAGTTGGGCATGTTGGCCAGAGAGTGCGTCTCGGGCCGCGAACTGCAACCTTGCAGGTACTTCCCAGGTTCCCGGCCCAACGAAAGCCCCCAGACCCAAATGGAGAGGGGCTGTTTGGGGGCCCCCTGGGGCCCCTTCAGGCCAGCTAGGTCTTTGGGTCCTGGCTCCTTCGGTTTGGGAGCTGTTGCTGGACGTTGGGCATGTTGGCCAGAGAGTGCTTCTCGGTACGTGAACTGCAACCTTGCAGGTACCTCCCAGGTCCCAGGCCCAACGAAAGCCCCCAGACCCAAATTGGGAGGGGCTCCTTGGGGGCCCCTTGGGGCCCCTTCAGGCCAGCTAGGTCTTTGGGTCCTGGCTCCTTCGGTTTGGGAGCTGTTTCTGCAGTTGGGCATTTTGACCGGAGAGTGCTTCTCGGGCTGCGAACTGCAACCTTGCAGGTACCTCCCAGGTTCCCGGCCCAACGAAAGCCCCCAGACCCAAATGGAGAGGGGCTGCTTGGGGGCCCCCTGGGGACCCTTCAGGCCAGCTAGGTCTTTGGGTCCTGGCTCCTTCGGTTTGGGAGCTGTTGCTGGACGTTGGGCATGTTGGCCGGAGAGTGCTTCTCGGGCTGCGAACTGCAACCTTGCAGGTAGCTCCCAGGTTCCCGGCCCAACGAAAGCCCCCAGACCCAAATGGAGAGGGGCTGTTTGGGGGCCCCCTGGGGACTCTTCAGGCCAGCTAGGTCTTTGGGTCCTGGCTCCTTCGGTTTGGGAGCTGTTGCTGCAGTTGGGCATGTTGGCCGGAGAGTGCTTCTCAGGCCGCGAACTGCAACCTTGCAGGTAGCTCCCAGGTTCCCGGCCCAACGAAAGCCCCCAGACCCAAATGGAGAGGGGCTGTTTGGGGGCCCACTGGGGCCCCTTCAGGCCAGCTAGGTCTTTGGGTCCTGGCTCCTTCGGTTTGGGAGCTGTTGCTGGACGTTGGGCATGTTGGCCGGAGAGTGCTTCTCGGTACGTGAACTGCAACCTTGCAGGTACCTCCCAGGTCCCCGGCCCAACGAAAGACCCCAGACCCAAATGGAGAGGGGCTGCTTGGGGGCCCCCTGGGGGCACTTCAGGCCAGCTAGGTCTTTGGGTCCTGGCTCCTTCGGTTTGGGAGCTGTTGCTGCAGTTGGGCATGTTGGCCGGAGAGTGCTTCTCGGGCCGCGAACTGCAACCTTGCAGGTAGCTCCCAGGTTCCCGGCCCAACGAAAGCCCCCAGACCCAAATTGAGAGGGGCTGCTTGGGGGCCACCTGGGGGCCTTTCAGGCCAGCTAGGTCTTTGGGTCCTGGCTCCTTCGGTTTGGGAGCTGTTGCTGGACGTTGGGCATGTTGGCCGGAGAGTGCTTCTCAGGCTGCGAACTGCAACCTTGCAGGTACCTCCCAGGTTCCATGCCCAACGAAAGCCCCCAGACCCAAATTGAGAGGGGCTGCTTGGGGGCCCCCTGGGGACTCTTCAGGCCAGCTAGGTCTTTGGGTCCTGGCTCCTTCGCTTTGGGAGCTGTTGCTGCAGTTGGGCATGTTGACCGGAGAGTGCTTCTCGGGCTGCGAACTGCAACCTTGCAGGTACCTCCCAAGTCCCAGGCCCAACGAAAGCCCCCAGACCCAAATTGAGATGGGCTGCTTTGGTTCCCCCTGGGGGCCCTTCAGGCCAGCTAGGTCTTTGGGTCCTGGCTCCTTCGGTTTGGGAGCTGTTGCTGGACGTTGGGCATGTTGGCCAGAGAGTGGTTCTCGGCCTGTGAACTGCAACCTTGCAGATACCTCCCAGGTTCCCGGCCCAACGAATGCCCCCAGACCAAAATGGAGAGGGGCTGCTTGGGGGCCCCCTGGGGGCCCTTCAGGCCAGCTAGGTCTTTGGGTCCTGGCTCCTTCGGTTTGGGAGCTGTTGCTGCAGTTGGGCATGTTGGCCGGAGAGTGCTTCTCGGGCCGCGAACTGCAACCTTGCAGGTAGCTCCCAGGCTCAATGCCCAACGAAAGCCCCCAGACCCAAATTGAGAGGGGCTGCTTGGGGGCCCCCTGGGGACCCTTCAGTCCAGCTAGGTCTTTGGGTCCTGGCTCCTTCGGTTTGGGAGCTGTTGCTGGACGTTGGGCATGTTGACCGGAGAGTGCTTCTCGGGCTGCGAACTGCAACCTTGCAGGTACCTCCCAGGTCCCCGGCCCAACGAAAGCCCCCAGACCCAAATGGAGAGGGGCTGCTTGGGGGCCCCCTGGGGGCCCTTCAGGCCAGCTAGGTCTTTGGGTCCTGGCTCCTTCGGTTTGGGAGCTGTTGCTGGACGTTGGGCATGTTGGCCGGAGCGTGCTTCTCGGGCTGCGAACTGCAACCTTGCAGGTACCTCCCATGTCCCCGGCCCAACGAAAGCCCCCAGACCCAAATTGAGAGGGGCTGCTTGGGGGCCCCCTGGGGGCCCTTCAGGCCAGCTAGGTCTTTGGGTCCTGGCTCCTTCGGTTTGGGAGCTGTTGCTGGACGTTGGGCATGTTGGCCAGAGAGTGCTTCTCGGTACGTGAACTGCAACCTTGCAGGTACCTCCCAGGTTCCCGGCCCAACGAAAGCCCCCAGACCCACATGGAGAGGGGCTGCTTGGGGACCCCCAGGGGGCCCTTCAGGCCAGCTAGGTCTTTGGGTCCTGGCTCCTTCGGTTTGGGAGCTGTTTCTGCAGTTGGGCATGTTGACCGGAGAGTGCTTCTCGGGCTGCGAACTGCAACCTTGCAGGTACCTCCCAGGTTCCCGGCCCAACGAAAGCCCCCAGACCCAAATGGAGAGGGGCTGCTTGGGGGCCCCCTGGGGGCCCTTCAGGCCAGCTAGGTCTTTGGGTCCTGGCTCCTTCGGTTTGGGAGCTGTTGCTGGACGTTGGGCATGTTGGCCGGAGAGTGCTTCTCGGGCCGCGAACTGCAACCTTGCAGGTACCTCCCAGGTCCCCGGCCCAACGAAAGCCCCCAGACCCAAATGGAGAGGGGCTGTTTGGGGACCCCCAGGGGGCCCTTCAGGCCAGCTAGGTCTTTGGGTCCTGGCTCCTTCGGTTTGGGAGCTGTTTCTGCAGTTGGGCATGTTGACCGCAGAGTGCTTCTCGGGCTGCGAACTGCAACCTTGCAGGTACCTCCCAGGTTCCCGGCCCAACGAAAGCCCCCAGACCCAAATGGAGAGGGGCTGCTTGGGGGCCCCCTGGGGGCCCTTCAGGCCAGCTAGGTCTTTGGGTCCTGGCTCCTTCGGTTTGGGAGCTGTTGCTGGACGTTGGGCATGTTGACCGGAGAGTGCTTCTCGGGCTGCGAACTGCAACCTTGCAGGTACCTCCCAGGTCCCCGGCCCAACGAAAGCCCCCAGACCCAAATGGAGAGGGGCTGCTTGGGGGCCCCCTGGGGGCACTTCAGGCCAGCTAGGTCTTTGGGTCCTGGCTCCTTCGGTTTGGGAGCTGTTGCTGCAGTTGGGCATGTTGGCCGGAGAGTGCTTCTCGGGCCGCGAACTGCAACCTTGCAGGTAGCTCCCAGGTTCCCGGCCCAACGAAAGCCCCCAGACCCAAATTGAGAGGGGCTGTTTGGGGGCCCCCTGGGGGCCTTTCAGGCCAGCTAGGTCTTTGGGTCCTGGCTCCTTCCGTTTGGGAGCTGTTGCTGGACGTTGGGCATGTTGGCCGGAGAGTGCTTCTCGGGCTGCGAACTGCAACCTTGCAGGTACCTCCCAGGTTCCATGCCCAACGAAAGCCCCCAGACCCAAATTGAGAGGGGCTGTTTGGGGGCCCCCTGGGGACTCTTCAGGCCAGCTAGGTCTTTGGGTCCTGGCTCCTTCGCTTTGGGAGCTGTTGCTGCAGTTGGGCATGTTGACCGGAGAGTGCTTCTCGGGCTGCGAACTGCAACCTTGCAGGTACCTCCCAAGTCCCAGGCCCAACGAAAGCCCCCAGACCCAAATTGAGATGGGCTGCTTTGGTTCCCCCTGGGGGCCCTTCAGGCCAGCTAGGTCTTTGGGTCCTGGCTCCTTTGGTTTGGGAGCTGTTGCTGGACGTTGGGCATGTTGGCCAGAGAGTGGTTCTCGGCCTGTGAACTGCAACCTTGCAGATACCTCCCAGGTTCCCGGCCCAACGAATGCCCCCAGACCAAAATGGAGAGGGGCTGCTTGGGGGCCCCCTGGGGGCCCTTCAGGCCAGCTAGGTCTTTGGGTCCTGGCTCCTTCGGTTTGGGAGCTGTTGCTGAAGTTGGGCATGTTGGCCGGAGAGTGCTTCTCGGGCCGCGAACTGCAACCTTGCAGGTACCTCCCAGGTTCCATGCCCAACGAAATCCCCCAGACCCAAATTGAGAGGGGCTGTTTGGGGCCCCCCTGGTGACTCTTCAGGCCAGCTAGGTCTTTGGGTCCTGGCTCCTTCGGTTTGGGAGCTGTTGCTGGACGTTGGGCATGTTGGCCGGAGAGTGCTTCTCGGGCTGCGAACTGCAACCTTGCAGGTACCTCCCATGTCCCCGGCCCAACGAAAGCCCCCAGACCCAAATTGAGAGGGGCTGCTTGGGGGCCCCCTGGGGGCCCTTCAGGCCAGCTAGGTCTTTGGGTCCTGGCTCCTTCGGTTTGGGAGCTGTTGCTGGACGTTGGGCATGTTGGCCGGAGAGTGCTTCTCGGGCTGCGAACTGCAACCTTGCAGGTACCTCCCATGTCCCCGGCCCAACGAAAGCCCCCAGACCCAAATTGAGAGGGGCTGCTTGGTGGCCCCCTGGGGCCCCTTCAGGCCAGCTAGGTCTTTGGGTCCTGGCTCCTTCGGTTTGGGAGCTGTTGCTGGACGTTGGGCATGTTGGCCAGAGAGTGCGTCTCGGGCCGCGAACTGCAACCTTGCAGATACCTCCCAGGTTCCCGGCCCAACGAAAGCCCCCAGACCCAAATGGAGAGGGGCTGTTTGGGGGCCCCCTGGGGCCCCTTCAGGCCAGCTAGGTCTTTGGGTCCTGGCTCCTTCGGTTTGGGAGCTGTTGCTGGACGTTGGGCATGTTGGCCAGAGAGTGCTTCTCGGTACGTGAACTGCAACCTTCCAGGTACCTCCCAGGTCCCAGGCCCAACGAAAGCCCCCAGACCCAAATTGGGAGGGGCTCCTTGGGGGCCCCTTGGGGCCCCTTCAGGCCAGCTAGGTCTTTGGGTCCTGGCTCCTTCGGTTTGGGAGCTGTTGCTGGACGTTGGGCATGTTGGCCGGAGCGTGCTTCTCGGGCTGCGAACTGCAACCTTGCAGGTACCTCCCATGTCCCCGGCCCAACGAAAGCCCCCAGACCCAAATTGAGAGGGGCTGCTTGGGGGCCCCCTGGGGGCCCTTCAGGCCAGCTAGGTCTTTGGGTCCTGGCTCCTTCGGTTTGGGAGCTGTTGCTGGACGTTGGGCATGTTGGCCAGAGAGTGCTTCTCGGTACGTGAACTGCAACCTTGCAGGTACCTCCCAGGTTCCCGGCCCAACGAAAGCCCCCAGACCCAAATTGAGAGGGGCTGTTTGGGGACCCCCAGGGGGCCCTTCAGGCCAGCTAGGTCTTTGGGTCCTGGCTCCTTCGGTTTGGGAGCTGTTTCTGCAGTTGGGCATGTTGACCGGAGAGTGCTTCTCGGGCTGCGAACTGCAACCTTGCAGGTACCTCCCAGGTTCCCGGCCCAACGAAAGCCCCCAGACCCAAATGGAGAGGGGCTGCTTGGGGGCCCCCTGGGGCCCCTTCAGGCCAGCTAGGTCTTTGGGTCCTGGCTCCTTCGGTTTGGGAGCTGTTGCTGGACGTTGGGCATGTTGGCCGGAGAGTGCTTCTCGGGCCTCGAACTGCAACCTTGCAGGTAGCTCCCAGGTTCCCAGCCCAACGAAAGCCCCCAGACCCAAATGGAGAGGGGCTGTTTGGGGGCCCCCTGGGGACTCTTCAGGCCAGCTAGGTCTTTGGGTCCTGGCTCCTTCGGTTTGGGAGCTGTTGCTGGACGTTGGGCATGTTGGCCAGAGAGTGGTTCTCGGCCTGTGAACTGCAACCTTGCAGATACCTCCCAGGTTCCCGGCCCAACGAATGCCCCCAGACCCAAATGGAGAGGGGCTGCTTGGGGGCCCCCTGGGGGCCCTTCAGGCCAGCTAGGTCTTTGGGTCCTGGCTCCTTCGGTTTGGGAGCTGTTGCTGGACGTTGGGCATGTTGGCCGGAGAGTGCTTCTCGGGCCGCGAACTGCAACCTTGCAGGCACCTCCCAGGTTCCCGGCCCAACGAAAGCCCCCAGACCCAAATGGAGAGGGGCTGCTTGGGGGCCCCCTGGGGACTCTTCAGTCCAGCTAGGTCTTTGGGTCCTGGCTCCTTGGGTTTGGGAGCTGTTGCTTGACGTTGGGCATGTTGACCGGAGAGTGCTTCTCGGGCCGCGAACTGCAACCTTGCAGGCAACTCCCAGGTTCCCGGCCCAACGAAAGCCCCCAGACCCAAATGGAGAGGGGCTGCTTGGGGGACCCCTGGGGGCCCTTCAGGCCAGCTAGGTCTTTGGGTCCTGGCTCCTTCGCTTTGGGAGCTGTTGCTGCAGTTGGGCATGTTGGCCGGAGAGTGCTTCTCGGGCCGCGAACTGCAACCTTGCAGGCACCTCCCAGGCTCAATGCCCAACGAAAGCCCCCAGACCCAAATTGAGAGGGGCTGCTTGGGGGCCCCCTGGGGACTCTTCAGGCCAGCTAGGTCTTTGTGTCCTGGCTCCTTCGCTTTGGGAGCTGTTGCTGCAGTTGGGCATGTTGACCGGAGAGTGCTTCTCGGGCCTCGAACTGCAACCTTGCAGGTACCTCCCAAGTCCCAAGCCCAACGAAAGCCCCCAGACCAAAATTGAGATGGGCTGCTTGGGTTCCCCCTGGGGGCCCTTCAGGCCAGCTAGGTCTTTGGGTCCTGGCTCCTTCGGTTTGGGAGCTGTTGCTGGACGTTGGGCATGTTGGCCAGAGAGTGGTTCTCGGCCTGTGAACTGCAACCTTGCAGGTAGCTCCCAGGTTCCCAGCCCAAGGAAAGCCCCCAGACCCAAATGGAGAGGGGCTGCTTGGGGGCCCCTTGGGGCCCCTTCAGGCCAGCTAGGTCTTTGGGTCCTGGATCCTTCGCTTTGGGAGCTGTTTCTGCAGTTGGGCATGTTGACCGGAGAGTGCTTCTCGGGCTGCGGCCTGCAACATTGCAGATACCTCCCAGGTTCCCGGCCCAACGAATGCCCCCAGACCAAAATGGAGAGGGGCTGCTTGGGGGCCCCCTGGGGGCCCTTCAGGCCAGCTAGGTCTTTGGGTCCTGGCTCCTTCGGTTTGGGAGCTGTTGCTGAAGTTGGGCATGTTGACCGGAGAGTGCTTCTCGGGCCGCGAACTGCAACCTTGCAGGTACCTCCCAGGTTCCATGCCCAAGGAAAGACCCCAGACCCAAATTGAGAGGGGATGTTTGGGGCCCCCATGGTGACTCTTCAGGCCAGCTAGGTCTTTGGGTCCTGGCTCCTTCGGTTTGGGAGCTGTTGCTGGACGTTGGGCATGTTGGCCGGAGAGTGCTTCTCGGGCTGCGAACTGCAACCTTGCAGGTACCTCCCATGTCCCCGGCCCAACGAAAGCCCCCAGACCCAAATTGAGAGGGGCTGCTTGGGGGCCCCCTGGGGGCCCTTCAGGCCAGCTAGGTCTTTGGGTCCTGGCTCCTTCGGTTTGGGAGCTGTTGCTGGACGTTGGGCATGTTGACCGGAGAGTGCTTCTCAGGCTGCGAACTGCAACCTTGCAGGTACCTCCCATGTCCCCGGCCCAACGAAAGCCCCCAGATCCAAATTGAGAGGGGCTGCTTGGGGGCCCCCTGGGGGCCCTTCAGGCCAGCTAGGTCTTTGGGTCCTGGCTCCTTCGGTTTGGGAGCTGTTGCTGCAGTTGGGCATGTTGGCCAGAGAGTGCGTCTCGGGCCGCGAACTGCAACCTTGCAGGTACTTCCCAGGTTCCCGGCCCAACGAAAGCCCCCAGACCCAAATGGAGAGGGGCTGTTTGGGGGCCCCCTGGGGCCCCTTCAGGCCAGCTAGGTCTTTGGGTCCTGGCTCCTTCGGTTTGGGAGCTGTTGCTGGACGTTGGGCATGTTGGCCAGAGAGTGCTTCTCGGTACGTGAACTGCAACCTTGCAGGTACCTCCCAGGTCCCAGGCCCAACGAAAGCCCCCAGACCCAAATGGAGAGGGGCTCCTTGGGGGCCCCTTGGGGCCCCTTCAGGCCAGCTAGGTCTTTGGGTCCTGGCTCCTTCGGTTTGGGAGCTGTTTCTGCAGTTGGGCATGTTGACCGGAGAGTGCTTCTCGGGCTGCGAACTGCAACCTTGCAGGTACCTCCCAGGTTCCCGGCCCAACGAAAGCCCCCAGACCCAAATGGAGAGGGGCTGCTTGGGGGCCCCCTGGGGACCCTTCAGGCCAGCTAGGTCTTTGGGTCCTGGCTCCTTCGGTTTGGGAGCTGTTGCTGGACGTTGGGCATGTTGGCCGGAGAGTGCTTCTCGGGCTGCGAACTGCAACCTTGCAGGTAGCTCCCAGGTTCCCGGCCCAACGAAAGCCCCCAGACCCAAATGGAGAGGGGCTGTTTGGGGGCCCCCTGGGGACTCTTCAGGCCAGCTAGGTCTTTGGGTCCTGGCTCCTTCGGTTTGGGAGCTGTTGCTGCAGTTGGGCATGTTGGCCGGAGAGTGCTTCTCAGGCCGCGAACTGCAACCTTGCAGGTAGCTCCCAGGTTCCCGGCCCAACGAAAGCCCCCAGACCCAAATGGAGAGGGGCTGTTTGGGGGCCCACTGGGGCCCCTTCAGGCCAGCTAGGTCTTTGGGTCCTGGCTCCTTCGGTTTGGGAGCTGTTGCTGGACGTTGGGCATGTTGGCCGGAGAGTGCTTCTCGGTACGTGAACTGCAACCTTGCAGGTACCTCCCAGGTCCCCGGCCCAACGAAAGACCCCAGACCCAAATGGAGAGGGGCTGCTTGGGGGCCCCCTGGGGGCACTTCAGGCCAGCTAGGTCTTTGGGTCCTGGCTCCTTCGGTTTGGGAGCTGTTGCTGCAGTTGGGCATGTTGGCCAGAGAGTGCTTCTCGGGCCGCGAACTGCAACCTTGCAGGTAGCTCCCAGGTTCCCGGCCCAACGAAAGCCCCCAGACCCAAATTGAGAGGGGCTGCTTGGGGGCCACCTGGGGGCCTTTCAGGCCAGCTAGGTCTTTGGGTCCTGGCTCCTTCGGTTTGGGAGCTGTTGCTGGACGTTGGGCATGTTGGCCGGAGAGTGCTTCTCAGGCTGCGAACTGCAACCTTGCAGGTACCTCCCAGGTTCCATGCCCAACGAAAGCCCCCAGACCCAAATTGAGAGGGGCTGCTTGGGGGCCCCCTGGGGACTCTTCAGGCCAGCTAGGTCTTTGGGTCCTGGCTCCTTCGCTTTGGGAGCTGTTGCTGCAGTTGGGCATGTTGACCGGAGAGTGCTTCTCGGGCTGCGAACTGCAACCTTGCAGGTACCTCCCAAGTCCCAGGCCCAACGAAAGCCCCCAGACCCAAATTGAGATGGGCTGCTTTGGTTCCCCCTGGGGGCCCTTCAGGCCAGCTAGGTCTTTGGGTCCTGGCTCCTTCGGTTTGGGAGCTGTTGCTGGACGTTGGGCATGTTGGCCAGAGAGTGGTTCTCGGCCTGTGAACTGCAACCTTGCAGATACCTCCCAGGTTCCCGGCCCAACGAATGCCCCCAGACCAAAATGGAGAGGGGCTGCTTGGGGGCCCCCTGGGGGCCCTTCAGGCCAGCTAGGTCTTTGGGTCCTGGCTCCTTCGGTTTGGGAGCTGTTGCTGCAGTTGGGCATGTTGGCCGGAGAGTGCTTCTCGGGCCGCGAACTGCAACCTTGCAGGTAGCTCCCAGGCTCAATGCCCAACGAAAGCCCCCAGACCCAAATTGAGAGGGGCTGCTTGGGGGCCCCCTGGGGACCCTTCAGTCCAGCTAGGTCTTTGGGTCCTGGCTCCTTCGGTTTGGGAGCTGTTGCTGGACGTTGGGCATGTTGACCGGAGAGTGCTTCTCGGGCTGCGAACTGCAACCTTGCAGGTACCTCCCAGGTCCCCGGCCCAACGAAAGCCCCCAGACCCAAATGGAGAGGGGCTGCTTGGGGGCCCCCTGGGGGCCCTTCAGGCCAGCTAGGTCTTTGGGTCCTGGCTCCTTCGGTTTGGGAGCTGTTGCTGGACGTTGGGCATGTTGGCCGGAGCGTGCTTCTCGGGCTGCGAACTGCAACCTTGCAGGTACCTCCCATGTCCCCGGCCCAACGAAAGCCCCCAGACCCAAATTGAGAGGGGCTGCTTGGGGGCCCCCTGGGGGCCCTTCAGGCCAGCTAGGTCTTTGGGTCCTGGCTCCTTCGGTTTGGGAGCTGTTGCTGGACGTTGGGCATGTTGGCCAGAGAGTGCTTCTCGGTACGTGAACTGCAACCTTGCAGGTACCTCCCAGGTTCCCGGCCCAACGAAAGCCCCCAGACCCAAATGGAGAGGGGCTGCTTGGGGACCCCCAGGGGGCCCTTCAGGCCAGCTAGGTCTTTGGGTCCTGGCTCCTTCGGTTTGGGAGCTGTTTCTGCAGTTGGGCATGTTGACCGGAGAGTGCTTCTCGGGCTGCGAACTGCAACCTTGCAGGTACCTCCCAGGTTCCCGGCCCAACGAAAGCCCCCAGACCCAAATGGAGAGGGGCTGCTTGGGGGCCCCCTGGGGGCCCTTCAGGCCAGCTAGGTCTTTGGGTCCTGGCTCCTTCGGTTTGGGAGCTGTTGCTGGACGTTGGGCATGTTGGCCGGAGAGTGCTTCTCGGGCTGCGAACTGCAACCTTGCAGGTACCTCCCAGGTCCCCGGCCCAACGAAAGCCCCCAGACCCAAATGGAGAGGGGCTGTTTGGGGACCCCCAGGGGGCCCTTCAGGCCAGCTAGGTCTTTGGGTCCTGGCTCCTTCGGTTTGGGAGCTGTTTCTGCAGTTGGGCATGTTGACCGCAGAGTGCTTCTCGGGCTGCGAACTGCAACCTTGCAGGTACCTCCCAGGTTCCCGGCCCAACGAAAGCCCCCAGACCCAAATGGAGAGGGGCTGCTTGGGGGCCCCCTGGGGGCCCTTCAGGCCAGCTAGGTCTTTGGGTCCTGGCTCCTTCGGTTTGGGAGCTGTTGCTGGACGTTGGGCATGTTGACCGGAGAGTGCTTCTCGGGCTGCGAACTGCAACCTTGCAGGTACCTCCCAGGTCCCCGGCCCAACGAAAGCCCCCAGACCCAAATGGAGAGGGGCTGCTTGGGGGCCCCCTGGGGGCACTTCAGGCCAGCTAGGTCTTTGGGTCCTGGCTCCTTCGGTTTGGGAGCTGTTGCTGCAGTTGGGCATGTTGGCCGGAGAGTGCTTCTCGGGCCGCGAACTGCAACCTTGCAGGTAGCTCCCAGGTTCCCGGCCCAACGAAAGCCCCCAGACCCAAATTGAGAGGGGCTGTTTGGGGGCCACCTGGGGGCCTTTCAGGCCAGCTAGGTCTTTGGGTCCTGGCTCCTTCCGTTTGGGAGCTGTTGCTGGACGTTGGGCATGTTGGCCGGAGAGTGCTTCTCGGGCTGCGAACTGCAACCTTGCAGGTACCTCCCAGGTTCCATGCCCAACGAAAGCCCCCAGACCCAAATTGAGAGGGGCTGTTTGGGGGCCCCCTGGGGACTCTTCAGGCCAGCTAGGTCTTTGGGTCCTGGCTCCTTCGCTTTGGGAGCTGTTGCTGCAGTTGGGCATGTTGACCGGAGAGTGCTTCTCGGGCTGCGAACTGCAACCTTGCAGGTACCTCCCAAGTCCCAGGCCCAACGAAAGCCCCCAGACCCAAATTGAGATGGGCTGCTTTGGTTCCCCCTGGGGGCCCTTCAGGCCAGCTAGGTCTTTGGGTCCTGGCTCCTTTGGTTTGGGAGCTGTTGCTGGACGTTGGGCATGTTGGCCAGAGAGTGGTTCTCGGCCTGTGAACTGCAACCTTGCAGATACCTCCCAGGTTCCCGGCCCAACGAATGCCCCCAGACCAAAATGGAGAGGGGCTGCTTGGGGGCCCCTTGGGGGCCCTTCAGGCCAGCTAGGTCTTTGGGTCCTGGCTCCTTCGGTTTGGGAGCTGTTGCTGAAGTTGGGCATGTTGGCCGGAGAGTGCTTCTCGGGCCGCGAACTGCAACCTTGCAGGTACCTCCCAGGTTCCATGCCCAACGAAATCCCCCAGACCCAAATTGAGAGGGGCTGTTTGGGGCCCCCCTGGTGACTCTTCAGGCCAGCTAGGTCTTTGGGTCCTGGCTCCTTCGGTTTGGGAGCTGTTGCTGGACGTTGGGCATGTTGGCCGGAGAGTGCTTCTCGGGCTGCGAACTGCAACCTTGCAGGTACCTCCCATGTCCCCGGCCCAACGAAAGCCCCCAGACCCAAATTGAGAGGGGCTGCTTGGGGGCCCCCTGGGGGCCCTTCAGGCCAGCTAGGTCTTTGGGTCCTGGCTCCTTCGGTTTGGGAGCTGTTGCTGGACGTTGGGCATGTTGGCCGGAGAGTGCTTCTCGGGCTGCGAACTGCAACCTTGCAGGTACCTCCCATGTCCCCGGCCCAACGAAAGCCCCCAGACCCAAATTGAGAGGGGCTGCTTGGGGGCCCCCTGGGGCCCCTTCAGGCCAGCTAGGTCTTTGGGTCCTGGCTCCTTCGGTTTGGGAGCTGTTGCTGGACGTTGGGCATGTTGGCCAGAGAGTGCGTCTCGGGCCGCGAACTGCAACCTTGCAGATACCTCCCAGGTTCCCGGCCCAACGAAAGCCCCCAGACCCAAATGGAGAGGGTCTGTTTGGGGGCCCCCTGGGGCCCCTTCAGGCCAGCTAGGTCTTTGGGTCCTGGCTCCTTCGGTTTGGGAGCTGTTGCTGGACGTTGGGCATGTTGGCCAGAGAGTGCTTCTCGGTACGTGAACTGCAACCTTGCAGGTACCTCCCAGGTCCCAGGCCCAACGAAAGCCCCCAGACCCAAATTGGGAGGGGCTCCTTGGGGGCCCCTTGGGGCCCCTTCAGGCCAGCTAGGTCTTTGGGTCCTGGCTCCTTCGGTTTGGGAGCTGTTGCTGGACGTTGGGCATGTTGGCCGGAGCGTGCTTCTCGGGCTGCGAACTGCAACCTTGCAGGTACCTCCCATGTCCCCGGCCCAACGAAAGCCCCCAGACCCAAATTGAGAGGGGCTGCTTGGGGGCCCCCTGGGGGCCCTTCAGGCCAGCTAGGTCTTTGGGTCCTGGCTCCTTCGGTTTGGGAGCTGTTGCTGGACGTTGGGCATGTTGGCCAGAGAGTGCTTCTCGGTACGTGAACTGCAACCTTGCAGGTACCTCCCAGGTTCCCGGCCCAACGAAAGCCCCCAGACCCAAATGGAGAGGGGCTGTTTGGGGACCCCCAGGGGGCCCTTCAGGCCAGCTAGGTCTTTGGGTCCTGGCTCCTTCGGTTTGGGAGCTGTTTCTGCAGTTGGGCATGTTGACCGGAGAGTGCTTCTCGGGCTGCGAACTGCAACCTTGCAGGTACCTCCCAGGTTCCCGGCCCAACGAAAGCCCCCAGACCCAAATGGAGAGGGGCTGCTTGGGGGCCCCCTGGGGCCCCTTCAGGCCAGCTAGGTCTTTGGGTCCTGGCTCCTTCGGTTTGGGAGCTGTTGCTGGACGTTGGGCATGTTGGCCGGAGAGTGCTTCTCGGGCCTCGAACTGCAACCTTGCAGGTAGCTCCCAGGTTCCCAGCCCAACGAAAGCCCCCAGACCCAAATGGAGAGGGGCTGTTTGGGGGCCCCCTGGGGACTCTTCAGGCCAGCTAGGTCTTTGGGTCCTGGCTCCTTCGGTTTGGGAGCTGTTGCTGGACGTTGGGCATGTTGGCCGGAGAGTGCTTCTCGGGCTGCGAACTGCAACCTTGCAGGTACCTCCCATGTCCCCGGCCCAACGAAAGCCCCCAGACCCAAATTGAGAGGGGCTGCTTGGGGGCCCCCTGGGGGCCCTTCAGGCCAGCTAGGTCTTTGGGTCCTGGCTCCTTCGGTTTGGGAGCTGTTGCTGGACGTTGGGCATGTTGGCCGGAGAGTGCTTCTCGGGCTGCGAACTGCAACCTTGCAGGTACCTCCCATGTCCCCGGCCCAACGAAAGCCCCCAGACCCAAATTGAGAGGGGCTGCTTGGGGGCCCCCTGGGGCCCCTTCAGGCCAGCTAGGTCTTTGGGTCCTGGCTCCTTCGGTTTGGGAGCTGTTGCTGGACGTTGGGCATGTTGGCCAGAGAGTGCGTCTCGGGCCGCGAACTGCAACCTTGCAGATACCTCCCAGGTTCCCGGCCCAACGAAAGCCCCCAGACCCAAATGGAGAGGGTCTGTTTGGGGGCCCCCTGGGGCCCCTTCAGGCCAGCTAGGTCTTTGGGTCCTGGCTCCTTCGGTTTGGGAGCTGTTGCTGGACGTTGGGCATGTTGGCCAGAGAGTGCTTCTCGGTACGTGAACTGCAACCTTGCAGGTACCTCCCAGGTCCCAGGCCCAACGAAAGCCCCCAGACCCAAATTGGGAGGGGCTCCTTGGGGGCCCCTTGGGGCCCCTTCAGGCCAGCTAGGTCTTTGGGTCCTGGCTCCTTCGGTTTGGGAGCTGTTTCTGCAGTTGGGCATGTTGACCGGGAGTGCTTCTTGGGCTGCGAACTGCAACCTTGCAGGTACCTCCCATGTCCCCGGCCCAACGAAAGCCCCCAGACCCAAATGGAGAGGGGCTGTTTGGGGGCCCCCTGGGGCCCCTTCAGGCCTGCTAGGTCTTTGGGTCCTGGCTCCTTCGGTTTGGGAGCTGTTGCTGGACGTTGGGCATGTTGGCCGGAGAGTGCTTCTCGGGCTGCGAACTGCAACCTTGCAGGTAGCTCCCAGGTTCCCGGCCCAACGAAAGCCCCCAGACCCAAATGGAGAGGGGCTGTTTGGGGGCCCCCTGGGGACTCTTCAGGCCAGCTAGGTCTTTGGGTCCTGGCTCCTTGGGTTTGGGAGCTGTTGCTGCAGTTGGGCATGTTGGCCGGAGATTGCTTCTCGGGCTGCGAACTGCAACCTTGCAGGTACCTCCCAGGTCCCAGGCCCAACGAAAGCCCCCAGACCAAAATTGAGAGGGGATGCTTGCGGGCCCCTTCAGGCCAGCTAGGTCTTTGGGTCCTGGCTCCTTCGGTTTGGCAGCTGTTGCTGCAGTTGGGCATGTTGGCCGGAGAGTGCTTCTTGGGCCGCGAACTGCAACCTTGCAGGTAGCTCCCAGGCTCAATGCCCAACGAAAGCCCCCAGACCCAAATTGAGAGGGGCTGCTTGGGGGCCCCCTGGGGACCCTTCAGTCCAGCTAGGTCTTTGGGTCCTGGCTCCTTCGGTTTGGGAGCTGTTGCTGGACGTTGGGCATGTTGACCGGAGAGTGCTTCTCGGGCTGCGAACTGCAACCTTGCAGGTACCTCCCAGGTCCCCGGCCCAACGAAAGCCCCCAGACCCAAATGGAGAGGGGCTGCTTGGGGGCCCCCTGGGGGCCCTTCAGGCCAGCTAGGTCTTTGGGTCCTGGCTCCTTCGGTTTGGGAGCTGTTGCTGGACGTTGGGCATGTTGGCCGGAGCGTGCTTCTCGGGCTGCGAACTGCAACCTTGCAGGTACCTCCCATGTCCCCGGCCCAACGAAAGCCCCCAGACCCAAATTGAGAGGGGCTGTTTGGGGACCCCCAGGGGGCCCTTCAGGCCAGCTAGGTCTTTGGGTCCTGGCTCCTTCGGCTTGGGAGCTGTTTCTGCAGTTGGGCATGTTGACCGGAGAGTGCTTCTCGGGCTGCGAACTGCAACCTTGCAGGTACCTCCCAGGTTCCCGGCCCAACGAAAGCCCCCAGACCCAAATGGAGAGGGGCTGCTTGGGGGCCCCCTGGGGCCCCTTCAGGCCAGCTAGGTCTTTGGGTCCTGGCTCCTTCGGTTTGGGAGCTGTTGCTGGACGTTGGGCATGTTGGCCGGAGAGTGCTTCTCGGGCCTCGAACTGCAAACTTGCAGGTAGCTCCCAGGTTCCCAGCCCAACGAAAGCCCCCAGACCCAAATGGAGAGGGGCTGTTTGGGGGCCCCCTGGGGACTCTTCAGGCCAGCTAGGTCTTTGGGTCCTGGCTCCTTCGGTTTGGGAGCTGTTGCTGGACGTTGGGCATGTTGACCGGAGAGTGCTTCTCGGGCTGCGAACTGCAACCTTGCAGGTACCTCCCAGGTCCCCGGCCCAACGAAAGCCCCCAGACCCAAATGGAGAGGGGCTGCTTGGGGGCCCCCTGGGGGCCCTTCAGGCCAGCTAGGTCTTTGGGTCCTGGCTCCTTCGGTTTGGGAGCTGTTGCTGGACGTTGGGCATGTTGGCCGGAGAGTGCTTCTCAGGCTGCGAACTGTAACCTTTCAGGTACCTCCCAGGTTCCATGCCCAACGAAAGCCCCCAGACCCAAATGGAGAGGGGCTGCTTGGGGGCCCCCTGGGGGCCCTTCAGGCCAGCTAGGTCTTTGGGTCCTGGCTCCTTCGGTTTGGGAGCTGTTGCTGCAGTTGGGCATGTTGGCCGGAGAGTGCTTCTCGGGCCTCGAACTGCAACCTTGCAGGTACCTCCCAGGTCCCAGGCCCAACGAAAGCCCCCAGACCCAAATGGAGAGGGGCTGCTTGGGGGCCCCCTGGGGGCCCTTCAGGCCAGCTAGGTCTTTGTGTCCTGGCTCCTTCGGTTTGGGAGCTGTTGCTGCAGTTGGGCATGTTGGCCGGAGAGTGCTTCTCGGGCCGCGAACTGCAACCTTGCAGGTACCTCCCAGGTTCCCGGCCCAACGAAAGCCCCCAGACCCAAATTGAGAGGGGCTGCTTGCGGGCCCCCTGGGGACACTCCAGGCCAGCTAGGTCTTTGGGTCCTGGCTCCTTCGGTTTGGGAGCTGTTGCTGCAGTTGGGCATGTTGGCCGGAGAGTGCTTCTCGGGCCGCGAACTGCAACCTTGCAGGTACCTCCCAGGCTCAATGCCCAACGAAAGCCCCCAGACCCAAATGGAGAGGGGCTGTTTGGGGGCCCCCTGGGGCCCCTTCAGGCCAGCTAGGTCTTTGGGTCCTGGCTCTTTCGGTTTGGGAGCTGTTGCTGGACGTTGGGCATGTTGGCCGGAGAGTGCTTCTCGGTACGTGAACTGCAACCTTGCAGGTACCTCCCAGGTCCCCGGCCCAACGAAAGCCCCCAGACCCAAATTGGGAGGGGCTGATTGGGGGCCCCTTGGGGCCCCTTCAGGCCAGCTAGGTCTTTGGGTCCTGGCTCCTTCGGTTTGGGAGCTGTTGCTGGACGTTGGGCATGTTGGCCGGAGAGTGCTTCTCGGGCCGTGAACTGCAACCTTGCAGGTAGCTCCCAGGTTCCCGGCCCAATGAAAGCCCCCAGACCCAAATGGAGAGGGGCTGTTTGGGGGCCCCCTGGGGACTCTTCAGGCCAGCTAGGTCTTTGGGTCCTGGCTCCTTCGGTTTGGGAGCTGTTGCTGGACGTTGGGCATGTTGGCCGGAGAGTGCTTCTCGGGCTGCGAACTGCAACCTTGCAGGTACCTCCCAGGTCCCCGGCCCAACGAAAGCCCCCAGACCCAAATGGAGAGGGGATGCTTGGGGGCCCCCTGGGGACACTCCAGGCCAGCTAGGTCTTTGGGTCCTGGCTCCTTCGGTTTGGGAGCTGTTGCTGGACGTTGGGCATGTTGGCCGGAGAGTGCTTCTCAGGCTGCGTACTGTAACCTTGCAGGTACCTCCCAGGTTCCATGCCCAACGAAAGCCCCCAGACCCAAATGGAGAGGGGCTGCTTGGGAGCCCCCTGGGGGCCCTTCAGGCCAGCTAGGTCTTTGGGTCCTGGCTCCTTCGGTTTGGGAGCTGTTGCTGCAGTTGGGCATGTTGGCCGGAGAGTGCTTCTCGGGCCGCGAACTGCAACCTTGCAGGTACCTCCCAGGTTCCATGCCCAACGAAAGCCCCCAGACCCAAATTGAGAGGGGCTGCTTGGGGGCCCCCTGGGGGCCCTTCAGGCCAGCTAGGTCTTTGGGTCCTGGCTCCTTCGGTTTGGGAGCTGTTGCTGGACGTTTGGCATGTTGACCGGAGAGTGCTTCTCGGGCTGCGAACTGCAACCTTGCAGGTACCTCCCAGGTTCCATGCCCAACGAAAGCCCCCAGACCCAAATTGAGAGGGGCTGTTTGGGGGCCCCCTGGGGACTCTTCAGGCCAGCTAGGTCTTTGGGTCCTGGCTCCTTCGGTTTGGGAGCTGTTGCTGGACGTTGGGCATGTTGGCCGGAGAGTGCTTCTCGGGCCTCGAACTGCAACCTTGCAGGTACCTCCCATGTCCCCGGCCCAACGAAAGCCCCCAGACCCAAATTGAGAGGGGCTGCTTGGGGGCCCCCTGGGGGCCCTTCAGGCCAGCTAGGTCTTTGGGTCCTGGCTCCTTCGGTTTGGGAGCTGTTGCTGCAGTTGGGCATGTTGGCCGGAGAGTGCGTCTCGGGCCGTGAACTGCAACCTTGCAGGTACCTCCCAGGTTCCCGGCCCAACGAAAGCCCCCAGACCCAAATGGAGAGGGGCTGTTTGGGGGCCCCCTGGGGCCCCTTCAGGCCAGCTAGGTCTTTGGGTCCTGGCTCCTTCGGTTTGGGAGCTGTTGCTGGACGTTGGGCATGTTGGCCAGAGAGTGCTTCTCGGTACGTGAACTTCAACCTTGCAGGTACCTCCCAGGTCCCAGGCCCAACGAAAGCCCCCAGACCCAAATTGAGAGGGGCTGATTGGGGGCCCCTTGGGGCCCCTTCAGGCCAGCTAGGTCTTTGGGTCCTGGCTCCTTGGTTTGGGAGCTGTTGCTGCAGTTGGGCATGTTGACCGGAGAGTGCTTCTCGGGCTGCGAACTGCAACCTTGCAGGTACCTCCCAGGTTCCATGCCCAACGAAAGCCCCCAGACCCAAATGGAGAGGGGCTGCTTGGGTGCCCCCTGGGGCCCCTTCAGGCCAGCTAGGTCTTTGGGTCCTGGCTCCTTCAGTTTGGGAGCTGTTGCTGGACGTTGGGCATGTTGGCCGGAGAGTGCTTCTCGGGCCTCGAACTGCAACCTTGCAGGTAGCTCCCAGGTTCCCGGCCCAACGAAAGCCCCCAGACCCAAATGGAGAGGGGCTGTTTGGGGGCCCCCTGGGGACTCTTCAGGCCAGCTAGGTCTTTGGGTCCTGGCTCCTTCGGTTTGGGAGCTGTTGCTGTAGTTGGGCATGTTGGCCGGAGAGTGCTTCTCGGGCCGCGAACTGCAACCTTGCAGGTAGCTCCCAGGCTCCCGGCCCAACGAAAGCCCCCAGACCCAAATGGAGAGGGGCTGTTTGGGGGCCCCCTGGGGGCCCTTCAGTCCAGCTAGGTCTTTGGGTCCTGGCTCCTTCGGTTTGGGAGCTGTTGCTGGACGTTGGGCATGTTGACCGGAGAGTGCTTCTCGGGCTGCGAACTGCAACCTTGCAGGTACCTCCCAGGTCCCCGGCCCAACGAAAGCCCCCAGACCCAAATTGAGAGGGGCTGCTTGGGGGCCCCCTGGGGGCCCTTCAGGCCAGCTAGGTCTTTGGGTCCTGGCTCCTTGGGTTTGGGAGCTGTTGCTGGACGTTGGGCATGTTGGCCGGAGAGTGCTTCTCGGGCTGCGAACTGCAACCTTGCAGGTACCTCCCAGGTCCCCGGCCCAACGAAAGCCCCCAGATCCAAATTGAGAGGGGCTGCTTGGGGGCCCCCTGGGGGCCCTTCAGGCCAGCTAGGTCTTTGGGTCCTGGCTCCTTCGGTTTGGGAGCTGTTGCTGGACGTTGGGCATGTTGGCCAGAGAGTGCTTCTCGGGCCGCGAACTGCAACCTTGCAGGTACCTCCCAGGTTCCCGGCCCAAGGAAAGCCCCCAGACCCAAATTGAGAGGGGCTGCTTGGGTGCTCTTTGGGGCCCCTTCAGGCCAGCTAGGTCTTTGGGTCCTGGCTCCTTCGGTTTGGGAGCTGTTGCTGGACGTTGGGCATGTTGACCGGAGAGTGCTTCTCGGGCTGCGAACTGCAACCTTGCAGGTACCTCCCAGGTCCCCGGCCCAACGAAAGCCCCCAGACCAAAATTGAGAGGGGCTGCTTGCGGGCCCCCTGGGGACACTCCAGGCCAGCTACGTCTTTGGGTCCTGGCTCCTTCGGTTTGGGAGCTCTTGCTGCAGTTGGGCATGTTGGCCGGAGAGTGCTTCTCGGGCCGCGAACTGCAACCTTGCAGGTACCTCCCAGATCCCCGGCCCAAAGAAAGCCCCCAGACCCAAATGGAGAGGGGCTGCTTGGGGGCCCCCTGGGGGCCCTTCAGGCCAGCTAGGTCTTTGGGTCCTGGCTCCTTCGGTTTGGGAGCTGTTGCTGGACGTTGGGCATGTTGGCCGGAGAGTGCTTCTCAGGCTGTGAACTGTAACCTTGTAGGTACCTCCCAGGTTCCATTCCCAACGAAAGCCCCCAGACCCAAATGGAGAGGGGCTGCTTGGGGGCCCCCTGGGGGCCCTTCAGGCCAGCTAGGTCTTTGGGTCCTGGCTCCTTCGGTTTGGGAGCTGTTGCTGGACGTTGGGCATGTTGACCGGAGAGTGCTTCTCGGGCTGCGAACTGCAACCTTGCAGGTACCTCCCAGGTCCCCGGCCCAACGAAAGCCCCCAGACCAAAATTGAGAGGGGCTGCTTGCGGGCCCCCTGGGGACACTCCAGGCCAGCTACGTCTTTGGGTCCTGGCTCCTTCGGTTTGGGAGCTGTTGCTGGACGTTGGGCATGTTGACCGGAGAGTGCTTCTCGGGCTGCGAACTGCAACCTTGCAGGTACCTCCCAGATCCCCGGCCCAAAGAAAGCCCCCAGACCCAAATGGAGAGGGGCTGCTTGGGGGCCCCCTGGGGGCCCTTCAGGCCAGCTAGGTCTTTGGGTCCTGGCTCCTTCGGTTTGGGAGCTGTTGCTGGACGTTGGGCATGTTGGCCGGAGAGTGCTTCTCCGGCTGCGAACTGTAACCTTGCAGGTACCTCCCAGGTTCCATTCCCAACGAAAGCCCCCAGACCCAAATGGAGAGGGGCTGCTTGGGGGCCCCCTGGGGGCCCTTCAGGCCAGCTAGGTCTTTGGGTCCTGGCTCCTTCGGTTTGGGAGCTGTTGCTGCAGTTGGGCATGTTGGCCGGAGAGTGCTTCTCGGGCTGCGAACTGCAACCTTGCAGGTACCTCCCAGGTCCCCGGCCCAACGAAAGCCCCCAGACCAAAATTGAGAGGGGCTGTTTGGGGGCCCCCTGGGGGCCCTTCATGCCAGCTAGGTCTTTGGGTCCTGGCTCCTTCGGTTTGGGAGCTGTTGCTGCAGTTGGGCATGTTGGCCGGAGAGTGCTTCTCGGGCTGCGAACTGCAACCTTGCAGGTACCTCCCAGGTTCCCGGCCCAACGAAAGCCCCCAGACCAAAATTGAGAGGGGCTGCTTGCGGGCCCCCTGGGGACACTCCAGGCCAGCTAGGTCTTTGGGTCCTGGCTCCTTCGGTTTGGGAGCTGTTGCTGCAGTTGGGCATGTTGGCCGGAGAGTGCTTCTCGGGCCGCGAACTGCAACCTTGCAGGTAGCTCCCAGGTTCCCGGCCCAACGAAAGCCCCCAGACCAAAATTGAGAGGGGCTGCTTGGGGGCCCCCTGGGGGCCCTTCAGGCCAGCTAGGTCTTTGGGTCCTGGCTCCTTCGGTTTGGGAGCTGTTGCTGGACGTTGGGCATGTTGGCCGGAGAGTGCTTCTCGGGCTGCGAACTGCAACCTTGCAGGTACCTCCCATGTCACCGGCCCAACGAAAGCCCCCAAACCCAAATGGAGAGGGGCTGCTTGGGGGCCCCCTGGGGGCCCTTCAGGCCAGCTACGTCTTTGGGTCCTGGCTCCTTCGGTTTGGGAGCTGTTGCTGGACGTTGGGCATGTTGACCGGAGAGTGCTTCTCGGGCTGCGAACTGCAACCTTGCAGGTACCTCCCAGGCTCAATGCCCAACGAAAGCCCCCAGACCCAAATGGAGAGGGGCTGCTTGGGGGCCCCCTGGGGGCCCTTCAGGCCAGCTAGGTCTTTGGGTCCTGGCTCCTTCGGTTTGGGAGCTGTTGCTGCAGTTGGGCATGTTGGCCGGAGAGTGCTTCTCGGGCCGCGAACTGCAACCTTGCAGGTAGCTCCCAGGTTCCCGGCCCAACGAAAGCCCCCAGACCCAAATGGAGAGGGGCTGTTTGGGGGCCCCCTGGGGGCCCTTCAGGCCAGCTAGGTCTTTGGGTCCTGGCTCCTTCGGTTTGGGAGCTGTTTCTGGACGTTGGGCATGTTGGCCGGAGAGTGCTTCTCGGGCCTCGAACTGCAACCTTGCAGGTAGCTCCCAGGTTCCCGGCCCAAGGAAAGCCCCCAGACCCAAATTGAGAGGGGCTGTTTGGGGGCCCCCTGGGGCCCCTTCAGGCCAGCTAGGTCTTTGGGTCCTGGCTCCTTCGGTTTGGGAGCTGTTGCTGGACGTTGGGCATGTTGGCCGGAGAGTGCTTCTCGGTACGTGAACTGCAACCTTGCAGGTACCTCCCAGGTCCCCGGCCCAACGAAAGCCCCCAGACCCAAATTGAGAGGGGCTGCTTGGGGGACCCCTGGGGCCCCTTCAGGCCAGCTAGGTCTTTGTGTCCTGGCTCCTTCGGTTTGGGAGCTGTTGCTGCAGTTGGGCATGTTGGCCGGAGAGATCTTCTCGGGCTGCAAACTTCAAACTTTCAGGTAGCTCCCAGGTCCCCGGCCCAACGAAAGCCCCCAGACCCAAATGGAGAGGGGCTGCTTGGGGGCCCCCTGGGGGCCCTTCAGGCCAGCTAGGTCTTTGGGTCCTGGCTCCTTCGGTTTGGGAGCTGTTGCTGGACGTTGGGCATGTTGACCGGAGAGTGCTTCTCGGGCTGCGAACTGCAACCTTGCAGGTACCTCCCAGGTCCCCGGCCCAACGAAAGCCCCCAGAACCAAATGGAGAGGGGCTGCTTGGGGGCCCCCTGGGGGCCCTTCAGGCCAGCTAGGTCTTTGGGTCCTGGCTCCTTCGGTTTGGGAGCTGTTGCTGGACGTTGGGCATGTTGGCCGGAGAGTGCTTCTCGGGCTGTGAACTGCAACCTTGCAGGTACCTCCCATGTCCCCGGCCCAACGAAAGCCCCCAGACCCAAATTGAGAGGGGCTGCTTGGGGGCCCCCTGGGGGCCCTTCAGGCCAGCTAGGTCTTTGGGTCCTGGCTCCTTCGGTTTGGGAGCTGTTGCTGGACGTTGGGCATGTTGACCGGAGAGTGCTTCTCGGGCTGCGAACTGCAACCTTGCAGGTACCTCCCAGGTCCCCGGCCCAACGAAAGCCCCCAGACCCAAATTGAGAGGGGCTGCTTGGGGGCCCCCTGGGGGCCCTTCAGGCCAGCTAGGTCTTTGGGTCCTGGCTCCTTCGGTTTGGGAGCTGTTGCTGCACTTGGGCCTGTTGGCCGGAGAGTGCTTCTCGGGCCGCGAACTGCAACCTTGCAGGTACCTCCCAGGTTCCCGGCCCAACGAAAGCCCCCAGACCCAAATGGAGAGGGGCTGCTTGGGGGCCCCCTGGGGGCCCTTCATGCCAGCTAGGTCTTTGGGTCCTGGCTCCTTCGGTTTGGGAGCTGTTGCTGCAGTTGGGCATGTTGACCGGAGAGTGCTTCTCGGGCCTCGAACTGCAAACTTGCAGGTACCTCCCAGGTCCCAGGCCCAACGAAAAACCCCAGACCCAAATGGAGAGGGGCTGTTTGGGGGCCCCCTGGGGGCCCTTCAGGCCAGCTAGGTCTTTGGGTCCTGGCTCCTTCGGTTTGGGAGCTGTTGGTGGACGTTGGGCATGTTGGCCGGAGAGTGCTTCTCGGGCCGCGAACTGCAACCTTGCAGGTAGCTCCCAGGTTCCCGGCCCAATGAAAGCCCCCAGACCCAAATGGAGAGGGGCTGTTTGGGTGCCCCCTGGGGCCCCTTCAAGCCAGCTAGGTCTTTGGGTCCTGGCTCCTTCAGTTTGGGAACTGTTGCTGGACGTTGGGCATGTTGGCCGGAGAGTGCTTCTCGGGCCGTGAACTGCAACCTTGCAGGTACCTCCCATGTCCCCGGCCCAACGAAAGACCCCAGACCCAAATTGAGACGGGCTGCTTGGGGGCCCCCTGGGGGCCCTTCAGGCCAGCTAGGTCTTTGGGTCCTGGCTCCTTCGGTTTGGGAGCTGTTGCTGGACGTTGGGCATGTTGGCCGGAGAGTGCTTCTCGGGCTGCGAACTGCAACCTTGCAGGTACCTCCCAGGTTCCCGGCCCAACGAAAGCCCCCAGATCCAAATTGAGAGGGGCTGCTTGGGGGCCCCCTGGGGGCCCTTCAGGCCAGCTAGGTCTTTGGGTCCTGGCTCCTTCGGTTTGGGAGCTGTTGCTGCAGTTGGCCATGTTGACCGGAGAGTGCTTCTCGGGCCGCGAACTGCAACCTTGCAGGTATCTCCCAGGTTCCCGGCCCAAGGAAAGCCCCCAGACCCAAATGGAGAGGGGCTGTTTGGGGGCCCCCTGGGGCCCCTTCAGGCCAGCTAGGTCTTTGGGTCCTGGCTCCTTCGGTTTGGGAGCTGTTACTGGATGTTGGGCATGTTGACCGGAGAGTGCTTCTCGGGCTGCGAACTGCAACCTTGCAGGTACCTCCCATGTCCCAGGCCCAACGAAAGCCCCCAGACCCAAATGGAGAGGGGCTGTTTGGGGGCCCCCTGGGGGCCCTTCAGGCCAGCTAGGTCTTTGGGTCCTGGCTCCTTCGGTTTGGGAGCTGTTGCTGCAGTTGGGCATGTTGGCCGGAGAGTGCTTCTCGGGCTGCGAACTGCAACCTTGCAGGTACCTCCCAGGTCCCCGGCCCAACGAAGCCCCCAGACCCAAATGGAGAGGGGCTGCTTGGGGGCACCCTGGGGGCCCTTCAGGCCAGCTAGGTCTTTGGGTCCTGGCTCCTTGGGTTTGGGAGCTGTTGGTGGACGTTTGGCATGTTGGCCGGAGAGTGCTTCTCGGGCCGCGAACTGCAACCTTGCAGGCACCTCCCAGGTTCCCGGCCCAACGAAAGCACCTAGACCAAAAGTGAGAGGGGCTGCTTGCGAGCCCCCTGGGGACCCTCCAGACCAGCTATTTCTTCGGGTCCTGGCTCCTTCGGTTTGGGAGCTGTTGCTGCAGTTGGGCATGTTGGCCGGAGAGTGCTTCTCGGGCTGCGAACTGCAACCTTGCAGGTACCTCCCAGGTCCCCGGCCCAACGAAAGCCCCCAGACCCAAATGGAGAGGGGCTGCTTGGGGGCACCCTGGGGGCCCTTCAGGCCAGCTAGGTCTTTGGGTCCTGGCTCCTTGGGTTTGGGAGCTGTTGGTGGACGTTGGGCATGTTGGCCGGAGAGTGCTTCTCGGGCCGCGAACTGCAACCTTGCAGGCACCTCCCAGGTCCCCGGCCCAACGAAAGCCCCCAGACCAAAATTGAGAGGGGCTGCATGCGGGCCTCCTGGGGACCTTCGAGGCCAGCTATTTCTTTGGGGCCTGGCTCCTTCGCTTTGGGAGCTGTTGCTGCAGTTGGGCATGTTGGCCGGAGAGTGCTTCTCGGGCCGCGAACTGCAACCTTGCAGGCACTTCCCAGGTTCCCGGCCCAATGAAAGCCCCTAGACCAAAAGTGAGAGGGGCTGCTTGCGGGCCCCCTGGGGACCCTCAAGGCCAGCTATTTCTTCGGGTCCTGGCTCCTTCGGTTTGGGAGCTGTTGCTGCAGTTGGGCATGTTGGCCGGAGAGTGCTTCTCGGGCCGCGAACTGCAACCTTGCAGGTAGCTCCCAGGTTCCATGCCCAATGAAAGCCCCCAGACCCAAATGGAGAGGGGCTGCTTGGGGGCCCCCAGGGGGCCCCTTCAGGCCAGCTAGGTCTTTGGGTCCTGGCTCCTTCGGTTTGGGAGCTGTTGCTGGACGTTGGGCATGTTGGCCGGAGAGTGCTTCTCGGTACGTGAACTGCAACCTTGCAGGTACCTCCCAGGTCCCCGGCCCAACGAAAGACCCCAGACCCAAATGGAGAGGGGCTGTTTGGGGGCCCCCTGGGGGCCCTTCAGGCCAGCTAGGTCTTTGGGTCCTGGCTCCTTCGGTTTGGGAGCTGTTGCTGCAGTTGGGCATGTTGGCCAGAGAGTGCTTCTCGGGCTGCGAACTGCAACCTTGCAGGTAGCTCCCAGGTCCCCGGCCCAACGAAAGCCCCCAGACCCAAATGGAGAGGGGCTGCTTGGGGGCCCCCTGGGGGCCCTTCAGGCCAGCTAGGTCTTTGGGTCCTGGCTCCTTCGGTTTGGGAGCTGTTGCTGCAGTTGGGCATGTTGGCCGGAGAGTGCTTCTCGGGCCGCGAACTGCAACCTTGCAGGTACCTCCCAGGTTCCCAGCCCAACGAAAGCCCCCAGACCCAAATGGAGAGGGGCTGTTTGGGGGCCCCCTGGGGGCCCTTCAGGCCAGCTAGGTCTTTGGGTCCTGGCTCCTTCGGTTTGGGTGCTGTTGCTGGACGTTGGGCATGTTGGCCAGAGAGTGCTTCTCGGGCCGCGAACTGCAACCTTGCAGGTAGCTCCCAGGTTCCATGCCCAACGAAAGCCCCCAGACCCAAATGGAGAGGGGCTGTTTGGGGGCCCCCTGGGGGCCCTTCATGCCAGCTAGGTCTTTGGGTCCTGGCTCCTTCGGTTTGGGAGCTGTTGCTGGACGTTGGGCATGTTGACCGGAGAGTGCTTCTCGGGCTGCGAACTGCAACCTTGGAGGTACCTCCCAGGTTCCCGGCCCAACGAAAGCCCCCAGACCAAAATTGAGAGGGGCTGCTTGCGGGCCCCCTGGGGACACTCCAGGCCAGCTAGGTCTTTGGGTCCTGGCTCCTTCGGTTTGGGAGCTCTTGCTGCAGTTGGGCATGTTGGCCGGAGAGTGCTTCTCGGGCCGCGAACTGCAACCTTGCAGGTAGCTCCCAGGTTCCCGGCCCAACGAAAGCCCCCAGACCCAAATTGAGAGGGGCTGCTTGGGGGCCCCCTGGGGGCCCTTCAGGCCAGCTAGGTCTTTGGGTCCTGGCTCCTTCGGTTTGGGAGCTGTTGCTGGACGTTGGACATGTTGGCCGGAGAGTGCTTCTCGGGCTGCGAACTGCAACCTTGCAGGTACCTCCCATGTCACCGGCCCAACGAAAGCCCCCAAACCCAAATGGAGAGGGGCTGCTTGGGTGCCCCCTGGGGGCCCTTCAGGCCAGCTAGGTCTTTGGGTCCTGGCTCCTTCGGTTTGGGAGCTGTTGCTGGACGTTGGGCATGTTGACCGGAGAGTGCTTCTCGGGCTGCGAACTGCAACCTTGCAGGTACCTCCCAGGCTCAATGCCCAACGAAAGCCCCCAGACCCAAATGGAGAGGGGCTGCTTGGGGGCCCCTTGGGACCCCTTCAGGCCAGCTAGGTCTTTGGGTCCTGGCTCCTTCGGTTTGGGAGCTGTTGCTGCAGTTGGGCATGTTGGCCGGAGAGTGCTTCTCGGGCCGCGAACTGCAACCTTGCAGGTAGCTCCCAGGTTCCCGGCCCAACGAAAGCCCCCAGACCCAAATGGAGAGGGGCTGTTTGGGGGCCCCCTGTGGCCCCTTCAGGCCAGCTAGGTCTTTGTGTCCTGGCTCCTTCGGTTTGGGAGCTGTTGCTGCAGTTGGGCATGTTGGCCGGAGAGATCTTCTCGGGCTGCAAACTTCAAACTTTCAGGTACCTCCCAGGTCCCCGGCCCAACGAAAGCCCCCAGACCCAAATGGAGAGGGGCTGCTTGGGGGCCCCCTGGGGGCCCTTCAGGCCAGCTAGGTCTTTGGGTCCTGGCTCCTTCGGTTTGGGAGCTGTTGCTGGACGTTGGGCATGTTGACCGGAGAGTGCTTCTCGGGCTGCGAACTGCAACCTTGCAGGTACCTCCCAGGTCCCCGGCCCAACGAAAGCCCCCAGACCCAAATGGAGAGGGGCTGCTTGGGGGCCCCCTGGGGGCCCTTCAGGCCAGCTAGGTCTTTGGGTCCTGGCTCCTTCGGTTTGGGAGCTGTTGCTGGACGTTGGGCATGTTGGCCGGAGAGTGCTTCTCGGGCTGTGAACTGCAACCTTGCAGGTACCTCCCATGTCCCCGGCCCAACGAAAGCCCCCAGACCCAAATGGAGAGGGGCTGCTTGGGGGCCCCCTGGGGGCCCTTCAGGCCAGCTAGGTCTTTGGGTCCTGGCTCCTTCGGTTTGGGAGCTGTTGCTGGACGTTGGGCATGTTGACCGGAGAGTGCTTCTCGGGCTGCGAACTGCAACCTTGCAGGTACCTCCCAGGTCCCCGGCCCAACGAAAGCCCCCAGACCCAAATGGAGAGGGGCTGCTTGGGGGCCCCCTGGGGGCCCTTCAGGCCAGCTAGGTCTTTGGGTCCTGGCTCCTTCGGTTTGGGAGCTGTTGCTGCAGTTGGGCCTGTTGGCCAGAGAGTGCTTCTCGGGCCGCGAACTGCAACCTTGCAGGTACCTCCCATGTCCCAGGCCCAACGAAAGCCCCCAGACCCAAATTGAGAGGGGCTGCTTGGGGGCCCCCTGGGGGCCCTTCATGCCAGCTAGGTCTTTGGGTCCTGGCTCCTTCGGTTTGGGAGCTGTTGCTGCAGTTGGGCATGTTGACCGGAGAGTGCTTCTCGGGCTGCGAACTGCAACCTTGCAGGTACCTCCCAGGTCCCAGGCCCAACGAAAAACCCCAGACCCAAATGGAGAGGGGCTGTTTGGGGGCCCCCTGGGGGCCCTTCAGGCCAGCTAGGTCTTTGGGTCCTGGCTCCTTCGGTTTGGGAGCTGTTGCTGCAGTTGGGCATGTTGGCCGGAGAGTGCTTCTCGGGCCGCGAACTGCAACCTTGCAGGTAGCTCCCAGGTTCCCGGCCCAATGAAAGCCCCCAGACCCAAATGGAGAGGGGCTGTTTGGGTGCCCCCTGGGGCCCCTTCAGGCCAGCTAGGTCTTTGGGTCCTGGCTCCTTCAGTTTGGGAGCTGTTGCTGGACGTTGGGCATGTTGGCCGGAGAGTGCTTCTCGGGCCGTGAACTGCAACCTTGCAGGTACCTCCCATGTCCCCGGCCCAACGAAAGCCCCCAGACCCAAATGGAGAGGGGCTGCTTGGGGGCCCCCTGGGGGCCCTTCAGGCCAGCTAGGTCTTTGGGTCCTGGCTCCTTCGCTTTCGGAGCTGTTGCTGGACGTTGGGCATGTTGGCCGGAGAGTGCTTCTCGGGCTGCGAACTGCAACCTTGAAGGTACCTCCCAGGTTCCCGGCCCAACGAAAGCCCCCAGATCCAAATTGAGAGGGGCTGCTTGGGGGCCCCCTGGGGGCCCTTCAGGCCAGCTAGGTCTTTGGGTCCTGGCTCCTTCGGTTTGGGAGCTGTTGCTGCAGTTGTCCATGTTGACCGGAGAGTGCTTCTCGGGCCGCGAACTGCAACCTTGCAGGTATCTCCCAGGTTCCCGGCCCAAGGAAAGCCCCCAGACCCAAATGGAGAGGGGCTGTTTGGGGGCCCCCTGGGGCCCCTTCAGGCCAGCTAGGTCTTTGGGTCCTGGCTCCTTCGGTTTGGGAGCTGTTACTGGATGTTGGGCATGTTGACCGGAGAGTGCTTCTCGGGCTGCGAACTGCAACCTTGCAGGTACCTCCCAGGTCCCAGGCCCAACGAAAGCCCCCAGACCCAAATGGAGAGGGGCTGTTTGGGGGCCCCCTGGGGGCCCTTCAGGCCAGCTAGGTCTTTGGGTCCTGGCTCCTTCGGTTTGGGAGCTGTTGCTGCAGTTGGGCATGTTGGCCGGAGAGTGCTTCTCGGGCTGCGAACTGCAACCTTGCAGGTACCTCCCAGGTCCCCGGCCCAACGAAGCCCCCAGACCCAAATGGAGAGGGGCTGCTTGGGGGCACCCTGGGGGCCCTTCAGGCCAGCTAGGTCTTTGGGTCCTGGCTCCTTGGGTTTGGGAGCTGTTGGTGGACGTTGGGCATGTTGGCCGGAGAGTGCTTCTCGGGCCGCGAACTGCAACCTTGCAGGCACCTCCCAGGTTCCCGGCCCAACGAAAGCCCCTAGACCAAAAGTGAGAGGGGCTGCTTGCGAGCCCCCTGGGGACCCTCCAGACCAGCTATTTCTTCGGGTCCTGGCTCCTTCGGTTTGGGAGCTGTTGCTGCAGTTGGGCATGTTGGCCGGAGAGTGCTTCTCGGGCTGCGAACTGCAACCTTGCAGGTACCTCCCAGGTCCCCGGCGCAACGAAAGCCCCCAGACCCAAATGGAGAGGGGCTGCTTGGGGGCCCCCTGGGGGCCCTTCAGGCCAGCTAGGTCTTTGGGTCCTGGCTCCTTGGGTTTGGGAGCTGTTTCTAGACGTTGGGCATGTTGGACGGAGAGTGCTTCTCGGGCCTCGAACTGCAACCTTGCAGGTAGCTCCCAGGTTCCCGGCCCAAGGAAAGCCCCCAGACCCAAATTGAGAGGGGCTGTTTGGGGGCCCCCTGGGGCCCCTTCAGGCCAGCTAGGTCTTTGGGTCCTGGCTCCTTCGCTTTCGGAGCTGTTGCTGGACGTTGGGCATGTTGGCCGGAGAGTGCTTCTCGGTACGTGAACTGCAACCTTGCAGGTACCTCCCAGGTCCCCGGCCCAACGAAAGCCCCCAGACCCAAATGGAGAGGGGCTGCTTGGGGGACCCCTGGGGCCCCTTCAGGCCAGCTAGGTCTTTGTGTCCTGGCTCCTTCGGTTTGGGAGCTGTTGCTGCAGTTGGGCATGTTGGCCGGAGAGATCTTCTCGGGCTGCAAACTTCAAACTTTCAGGTACCTCCCAGGTCCCCGGCCCAACGAAAGCCCCCAGACCCAAATGGAGAGGGGCTGCTTGGGGGCCCCCTGGGGGCCCTTCAGGCCAGCTAGGTCTTTGGGTCCTGGCTCCTTCGCTTTGGGAGCTGTTGCTGGACGTTGGGCATGTTGGCCGGAGAGTGCTTCTCGGGCCTCGAACTGCAACCTTGCAGGTAGCTCCCAGGTTCCCGGCCCAAGGAAAGCCCCCAGACCCAAATTGAGAGGGGCTGTTTGGGGGCCCCCTGGGGCCCCTTCAGGCCAGCTAGGTCTTTGGGTCCTGGCTCCTTCGGTTTGGGAGCTGTTGCTGGACGTTGGGCATGTTGGCCGGAGAGTGCTTCTCGGTACGTGAACTGCAACCTTGCAGGTACCTCCCAGGTCCCCGGCCCAACGAAAGCCCCCAGACCCAAATTGAGAGGGGCTGCTTGGGGGACCCCTGGGGCCCCTTCAGGCCAGCTAGGTCTTTGGGTCCTGGCTCCTTCGGTTTGGGAGCTGTTGCTGCAGTTGGGCATGTTGGCCGGAGAGATCTTCTCGGGCTGCAAACTTCAAACTTTCAGGTACCTCCCAGGTCCCCGGCCCAACGAAAGCCCCCAGACCCAAATGGAGAGGGGCTGCTTGGGGGCCCCCTGGGGGCCCTTCAGGCCAGCTAGGTCTTTGGGTCCTGGCTCCTTCGCTTTGGGAGCTGTTGCTGGACGTTGGGCATGTTGACCGGAGAGTGCTTCTCGGGCTGCGAACTGCAACCTTGCAGGTACCTCCCAGGTCCCCGGCCCAACGAAAGCCCCCAGACCCAAATGGAGAGGGGCTGCTTGGGGGCCCCCTGGGGGCCCTTCAGGCCAGCTAGGTCTTTGGGTCCTGGCTCCTTCGGTTTGGGAGCTGTTGCTGGACGTTGGGCATGTTGGCCGGAGAGTGCTTCTCGGGCTGTGAACTGCAACCTTGCAGGTACCTCCCATGTCCCCGGCCCAACGAAAGTCCCCAGACCCAAATTGAGAGGGGCTGCTTGGGGGCCCCCTGGGGGCCCTTCAGGCCAGCTAGGTCTTTGGGTCCTGGCTCCTTCGGTTTGGGAGCTGTTGCTGGACGTTGGGCATGTTGACCGGAGAGTGCTTCTCGGGCTGCGAACTGCAACCTTGCAGGTACCTCCCAGGTCCCCGGCCCAACGAAAGCCCCCAGACCCAAATTGAGAGGGGCTGCTTGGGGGCCCCCTGGGGGCCCTTCAGGCCAGCTAGGTCTTTGGGTCCTGGCTCCTTCGGTTTGGGAGCTGTTGCTGCAGTTGGGCCTGTTGGCCGGAGAGTGCTTCTCGGGCCGCGAACTGCAACCTTGCAGGTACCTCCCAGGTTCCCGGCCCAACGAAAGCCCCCAGACCCAAATGGAGAGGGGCTGCTTGGGGGCCCCCTGGGGGCCCTTCAGGCCAGCTAGGTCTTTGGGTCCTGGCTCCTTCGGTTTGGGAGCTGTTGCTGCAGTTGGGCATGTTGACCGGAGAGTGCTTCTCGGGCTGCGAACTGCAACCTTGCAGGTACCTCCCAGGTCCCAGGCCCAACGAAAAACCCCAGACCCAAATGGAGAGGGGCTGTTTGGGGGCCCCCTGGGGGCCCTTCAGGCCAGCTAGGTCTTTGGGTCCTGGCTCCTTCGGTTTGGGAGCTGTTGCTGCAGTTGGGCATGTTGGCCGGAGAGTGCTTCTCGGGCCGCGAACTGCAAACTTGCAAGTAGCTCCCAGGTTCCCGGCCCAATGAAAGCCCCCAGACCCAAATGGAGAGGGGCTGTTTGGGTGCCCCCTGGGGCCCCTTCAGGCCAGCTAGGTCTTTGGGTCCTGGCTCCTTCAGTTTGGGAGCTGTTGCTGGACGTTGGGCATGTTGGCCGGAGAGTGCTTCTCGGGCCGTGAACTGCAACCTTGCAGGTACCTCCCATGTCCCCGGCCCAACGAAAGCCCCCAGACCCAAATTGAGACGGGCTGCTTGGGGGCCCCCTGGGGCCCTTCAGGCCAGCTAGGTCTTTGGGTCCTGGCTCCTTCGCTTTCGGAGCTGTTGCTGGACGTTGGGCATGTTGGCCGGAGAGTGCTTCTCGGGCTGCGAACTGCAACCTTGCAGGTACCTCCCAGGTTCCCGGCCCAACGAAAGCCCCCAGATCCAAATTGAGAGGGGCTGCTTGGGGGCCCCCTGGGGGCCCTTCAGGCCAGCTAGGTCTTTGGGTCCTGGCTCCTTCGGTTTGGGAGCTGTTGCTGCAGTTGGCCATGTTGACCGGAGAGTGCTTCTCGGGCCGCGAACTGCAACCTTGCAGGTATCTTCCAGGTCCCCGTCCCAACGAAAGCCCCCAGACCCAAATGGAGAGGGGCTGTTTGGGGGCCCCCTGGGGCCCCTTCAGGCCAGCTAGGTCTTTGGGTCCTGGCTCCTTCGGTTTGGGAGCTGTTGCTGCAGTTGGGCATGTTGGCCGGAGAGTGATTCTCGGGCTGCGAACTGCAACCTTGCAGGTACCTCCCAGGTCCCCGGCCCAACGAAAGCCCCCAGACCCAAATGGAGAGGGGCTGCTTGGGGGCACCCTGGGGGCCCTTCAGGCCAGCTAGGTCTTTGGGTCCTGGCTCCTTGGGTTTGGGAGCTGTTGGTGGACGTTGGGCATGTTGGCCGGAGAGTGCTTCTCGGGCCGCGAACTGCAACCTTGCAGGCACCTCCCAGGTCCCCGGCCCAACGAAAGCCCCCAGACCAAAATTGAGAGGGGCTGCATGCGGGCCTCCTGGGGACCTTCGAGGCCAGCTATTTTTTTGGGGCCTGGCTCCTTCGCTTTGGGAGCTGTTGCTGCAGTTGGGCATGTTGGCCGGAGAGTGCTTCTCGGGCTGCGAACTGCAACCTTGCAGGCACTTCCCAGGTTCCCGGCCCAACGAAAGCCCCTAGACCAAAAGTGAGAGGGGCTGCTTGCGGGCCCCCTGGGGACCCTCAAGGCCAGCTATTTCTTCGGGTCCTGGCTCCTTCGGTTTGGGAGCTGTTGCTGCAGTTGGGCATGTTGGCCGGAGAGTGCTTCTCGGGCTGCGAAGTGCAACCTTGCAGGTAGCTCCCAGGTTCCATGCCCAATGAAAGCCCCCAGACCCAAATTGAGAGGGGCTGCTTGGGGGCCCCCAGGGGGCCCCTTCAGGCCAGCTAGGTCTTTGGGTCCTGGCTCCTTCGGTTTGGGAGCTGTTGCTGGACGTTGGGCATGTTGGCCGGAGAGTGCTTCTCGGGCCGTGAACTGCAACCTTGCAGGTACCTCCCAGGTCCCCGGCCCAACGAAAGACCCCAGACCCAAATGGAGAGGGGCTGTTTGGGGGCCCCCTGGGGGCCCTTCAGGCCAGCTAGGTCTTTGGGTCCTGGCTCCTTCGGTTTGGGAGCTGTTGCTGCAGTTGGGCATGTTGGCCAGAGAGTGCTTCTCGGGCTGAGAAGTGCAACCTTGCAGGTAGCTCCCAGGTTCCATGCCCAATGAAAGCCCCCAGACCCAAATTGAGAGGGGCTGCTTGGGGGCCCCCAGGGGGCCCCTTCAGGCCAGCTAGGTCTTTGGGTCCTGGCTCCTTCGGTTTGGGAGCTGTTGCTGGACGTTGGGCATGTTGGCCGGAGAGTGCTTCTCGGTACGTGAACTGCAACCTTGCAGGTACCTACCAGGTCCCCGGCCCAACGAAAGACCCCAGACCCAAATGGAGAGGGGCTGTTTGGGGGCCCCCTGGGGGCCCTTCAGGCCAGCTAGGTCTTTGGGTCCTGGCTCCTTCGGTTTGGGAGCTGTTGCTGCAGTTGGGCATGTTGGCCAGAGAGTGCTTCTCGGGCTGCGAACTGCAACCTTGCAGGTAGCTCCCAGGTCCCCAGCCCAACGAAAGCCCCCAGACCCAAATGGAGAGGGGCTGCTTGGGGGCCCCCTGGGGGCCCTTCAGGCCAGCTAGGTCTTTGGGTCCTGGCTCCTTCGGTTTGGGAGCTGTTGCTGCAGTTGGGCATGTTGGCCGGAGAGTGCTTCTCGGGCTGCGAACTGCAACCTTGCAGGTACCTCCCAGGTTCCCAGCCCAACGAAAGCCCCCAGACCCAAATGGAGAGGGGCTGTTTGGGGGCCCCCTGGGGGCCCTTCAGGCCAGCTAGGTCTTTGGGTCCTGGCTCCTTCGGTTTGGGAGCTGTTGCTGGACGTTGGACATGTTGGCCGGAGAGTGCTTCTCGGGCTGCGAACTGCAACCTTGCAGGTACCTCCCAGGTCCCCGGCCCAACAAAAGCCCCCAGACCCGAAAGGAGAGGGGCTGCTTGGGGGCACCCTGGGGGCCCTTCAGGCCAGCTAGGTCTTTGGGTCCTGGCTCCTTCGGTTTGGGAGCTGTTGCTGCAGTTGGGCATGTTGACCGGAGAGTGCTTCTCGGGCTGCGAACTGCAACCTTGTAGGTACCTCCCAAGTCCCCGGCGCAACGAAAGCCCCCAGATCCAAATTGAGAGGGGCTGCTTGGGGGCCCCCTGGGGGCCCTTCAGGCCAGCTAGGTCTTTGGGTCCTGGCTCCTTCGGTTTGGGAGCTGTTGCTGGACTTTGGGCATGTTGACCGGAGAGTGCTTCTCGGGCTGCGAACTGCAACCTTGCAGGTACCTCCCAGGTCCCAGGCCCAACGAAAGCCCCCAGACCCAAATGGAGAGGGGCTGTTTGGGGGCCCCCTGGGGGCCCTTCAGGCCAGCTAGGTCTTTGGGTCCTGGCTCCTTCGGTTTGGGAGCTGCTGCTGGACGTTGGGCATGTTGACTGGAGAGTGATTCTCGGGCTGCGAACTGCAACCTTGCAGGTACCTCCCATGTCCCCGGCCCAACGAAAGCCCCCAGACCAAAATTGAGAGCGGCTGTTTGTGGGCCCCTGGGGCCTCTTCAGGCCAGCTAGGTCTTTGGGTCCTGGCTCCTTCGGTTTGGGAGCTGTTGCTGGACATTGGGCATGATGGCCCGAGAGTGCTTCTCGGGCCGCGAACTGCAACCTTGCAGGCACCTCCCAGGTTCCCGGCCCAACGAAAGCCCCCAGACCCAAATTGAGAGGGGCTGCTTGCGGGCCCCCTGGGGACCCTCCAGGCCAGCTATTTCTTTGGGTCCTGGCTCCTTCGGTTTGGGAGCTGTTGCTGCAGTTGGGCATGTTGGCCGGAGAGTGCTTCTCGGGCTGCGAACTGCAACCTTGCAGGTACCTCCCATGTCCCCGGCCCAACGAAAGCCCCCAGACCCAAATTGAGAGGGGCTGCTTGGGGGCCCCCTGGGGGCCCTTCAGGCCAGCTAGGTCTTTGGGTCCTGGCTCCTTCGGTTTGGGAGCTGTTGCTGGACGTTTGGCATGTTGACCGGAGCGTGCTTCTCGGGCTGCGAACTGCAACCTTGCAGGTACCTCCCAGGTTCCCAGCCCAACGAAAGCCCCCAGACCCAAATGGAGAGGGGCTGCTTGGGGGACCCCTGGGGGCCCTTCAGGCCAGCTAGGTCTTTGGGTCCTGGCTCCTTCGGTTTGGGAGCTGTTGCTGCAGTTGGGCATGTTGGCCGGAGAGTGCTTCTCGGGCCGCGAACTGCAACCTTGCAGGTAGCTCCCATGTCCCCGGCCCAACGAAAGCCCCCAGACCCAAATGGAGAGGGGCTGTTTGGGGGCCCCCTGGGGCCCCTTCAGGCCAGCTAGGTCTTTGGGTCCTGGCTCCTTCGGTTTGGGAGCTGTTGCTGGACGTTGGGCATGTTGGCCGGAGAGTGCTTCTCGGGCCGCGAACTGCAACCTTGCAGGTACCTCCCATGTCCCCGGCCCAAGGAAAGACCCCAGACCCAAATGGAGAGGGGCTGCTTGGGGGCCCCCTGGGGGCCCTTCAGGCCAGCTAGGTCTTTGGGTCCTGGCTCCTTCGGTTTGGGAGCTGTTGCTGCAGTTGGGCATGTTGGCCGGAGAGTGCTTCTCGGGCCGCGAACTGCAACCTTGCAGGCACCTCCCAGGTTCCCGGCCCAACGAAAGCCCCCAGACCAAAATTGAGAGGGGCTGCTTGCGGGCCCCCTGGGGACACTCCAGGCCAGCTGTGTCTTTGGGTCCTGGCTCCTTCGGTTTGGTAGCTGTTGCTGCAGTTGGGCATGTTTGCCGGAGAGTGCTTCTCTAGCCGCGAACTGCAACATTGCAGGTTCCTCCCAGGCTCCATGCCCAACGAAAGCCCCCAGACCCAAATTGAGAGGGGCTGCTTGGGGGCCCCCTGGGGGCCCTTCAGGCCAGCTAGGTCTTTGGGTCCTGGCTCCTTCGGTTTGGGAGCTGTTGCTGCAGTTGGGCATGTTGGCCGGAGAGTGCTTCTCGGGCCGCGAACTGCAAACTTGCAGGCACCTCCCAGGTTCCCGGCCCAACGAAAGCCCCCAGACCCAAATTGAGAGGGGCTGCTTGGGTGCCCCCTGGGGACAGTCCAGGCCAGCTACGTCTTTAGGTCCTGACTCCTTCGGTTTGGTAGCTGTTGCTGCAGTTGGGCATGTTTGCCGGAGAGTGCTTCTCGGGCCGCGAACTGCAACCTTGCAGGTACCTCCCAGGCTCCATGCCCAACGAAAGCCCCCAGACCAAAATGGAGAGGCGCTGTTTGGGGTTCCCCTGGGGGCCCTTCAGGCCAGCTAGGTCTTTGGGTCCTGGCTCCTTCGGTTTGGGAGCTGTTGCTGCAGTTGGGCATGTTGACCGGAGAGTGCTTCTCGGGCTGCGAACTGCAACCTTGCAGGTAGCTCCCAGGTTCCCAGCCCAACGAAAGCCCCCAGACACAAATGGAGAGGGGCTGCTTTGGGGCCCCTTGGGGACTCTTCAGGCCAGCTAGGTCTTTGGGTCCTGGCTCCTTCGGTTTGGGAGCTGTTGCTGGACGTTGGGCATGTTGACCGGAGAGTGCTTCTCGGTACGTGAACTGCAAACTTGCAGGTACCTCCCAGGTCCCCGGCCCAACGAAAGCCCCCAGACCCAAATTGAGAGGGGCTGCTTGGGGGCCCCCTGGGGGCCCTTCAGGCCAGCTAGGTCTTTGGGTCCTGGCTCCTTCGGTTTGGGAGCTGTTGCTGCAGTTGGGCATGTTGGCCGGAGAGTGCTTCTCGGGCCGCGAACTGCAACCTTGCAGGTACCTCCCATGTCCGCGGCCCAACGAAAGCCCCCAGACCCAAATTGAGAGGGGCTGCTTGGGGGCCCCCTGGGGGCCCTTCAGGCCAGCTAGGTCTTTGGGTCCTGGCTCCTTCGGTTTGGGAGCTGTTGCTGCAGTTGGGCATGTTGGCCGGAGAGTGCTTCTCGGGCCGTGAACTGCAACCTTGCAGGCACCTCCCAGGTTCCCGGCCCAACGAAAGCCCCCAGACCCAAATTGAGAGGGGCTGCTTGGGGGCCCCCTGGGGACACTTCAGGCCAGCTATGTCTTTGGGTCCTGACTCCTTCGGTTTGGGAGCTGTTGCTGCAGTTGGGCATGTTTGCCGGAGAGTGCTTAACAGGCCGTGAACTGCAACCTTGCAGGTTCCTCCCAGGCTCCATGCCCAACGAAAGCCCCCAGACCCAAATGGAGAGGGGCTGTTTGGGGGCCCCCTGGGGGCCCTTCAGGCCAGCTAGGTCTTTGGGTCCTGGCTCCTTCGGTTTGGGAGCTGTTGCTGGACGTTGGGCATGTTGACCGGAGAGTGCTTCTCGGGCTGCGAACTGCAACCTTAGAGGTAGCTCCCAGGTCCCCGGTCCAACGAAAGCCCCCAGACCCAAATGGAGAGGGGCTGCTTGGGGGCCCCCTGGGGGCCCTTCAGGCCAGCTAGGTCTTTGGGTCCTGGCTCCTTCGGTTTGGGAGCTGTTGCTACAGTTGGGCATGTTGGCCGGAGAGTGCTTCTCGGGCCGCGAACTGCAACCTTGCAGGTACCTCCCAGGATCCCGGCCCAAGGAAAGCCCCCAGACCCAAATGGAGAGGGGCTGCTTGGGGGCCCCTGTGGCCCCTTCAGGCCAAATAGGTCTTTGGGTCCTGGCTCCTTCGGTTTGGGAGCTGTTGCTGCAGTTGGGCATGTTGGCCGGAGAGTGCTTCTCGGGCCGCGAACTGCAACCTTGCAGGCACTTCCCAGGTTCCCGGCCCAACGAAACCCCCAGACCAAAATTGAGAGGGGCTGCTTGTGGGCCCCCGGGGTCCCTCCAGGCCAGCTCTTTCTTTGGGTCCTGGCTCCTTCGGTTTGGGAGCTGTTGCTGCAGTTGGGCATGTTGGCCGGAGAGTGCTTCTCGGGCCGCGAACTGCAACCTTGTAGGTATCTCCCAGGTTCCCGGCCCAACGAAAGCCCCCAGACCCAAATTGAGAGGGGCTGCTTGGGGGCCCCTTGGGGACTCCTCAGGCCAGCTAGGTCTTTGGGTCCTGGCTCCTTCGCTTTGGGAGCTGTTGCTGCAGTTGGGCATGTTGGCCGGAGAGTGCTTCTCGGGCCAAAAACTTCAACCTTGTAGGTAGCTCCCAGGTTCCCGGCCCAACGAAAGCCCCCAGACCCAAATGGAGAGGGGCTGTTTGGGGGCCCCCTGGGGGCCCTTCAGGCCAGCTAGGTCTTTGGGTCCTGGCTCCTTCGGTTTGGGAGCTGTTGCTGGACGTTGGGCATGTTGGCCGGAGAGTGCTTCTCGGGCCGCGAACTGCAACCTTGCAGGCACCTCCCAGGTTCCCGGCCCAACGAAAGCCCCCAGACCCAAATGGAGAGGGGCTGTTTGGGGGCACCCTGGGGGCCCTTCAGGCCAGCTAGGTCTTTGGGTCCTGGCTCCTTCGGTTTGGGAGCTGTTGCTGGACGTTGGGCATATTGACCGGAGAGTGCTTCTCAGGCTGCGAACTGTAACCTTGCAGGTACCTCCCAGGTCCCCGGCCCAACGAAAGCCCCCAGACCCAAATTGAGAGGGGCTGCTTGGGGGACCGCTGGGGGCCCTTCAGGCCAGCTAGGTCTTTGGGTCCTGGCTCCTTCGGTTTGGGAGCTGTTGCTGCAGTTGGGCATGTTGGCCGGAGAGTGCTTCTCGGGCCGCGAACTGCAACTTTGCAGGTACCTCCCATGTCCCCGGCCCAACGAAAGCCCCCAGACCCAAATTGAGAGGGGCTGCTTGGGGGCCCCCTGGGGGCCCTTCAGGCCAGCTAGGTCTTTGGGTCCTGGCTCCTTCGGTTTGGGAGCTGTTGCTGCAGTTGGGCATGTTGGCCGGAGAGTGCTTCTCGGGCCGCGAACTGCAACCTTGCAGGTTCCTCCCAGGCTCCATGCCCAACGAAAGCCCCCAGACCCAAATGGAGAGGGGCTGTTTGGGGGCCCCCTGGGGGCCCTTCAGGCCAGCTAGGTCTTTGGGTCCTGGCTCCTTCGGTTTGGGAGCTGTTGCTGCAGTTGGGCATGTTGACCGGAGAGTGCTTCTCAGGCTGCGAACTGCAACCTTGCAGGTACCTCCCAGGTTCCAGGCCCAACGAAAGCCCCCAGACCCAAATTGAGAGGGGCTGCTTGGGGGCCCCCTGGGGGCCCTTCAGGCCAGCTAGGTCTTTGGGTCCTGGCTCCTTCGGTTTGGGAGCTGTTGCTGGAGTTGGGCATGTTGGCCAGAGAGTGCTTCTCGGGCTGCGAAGTGCAACCTTGCAGGTAGCTCCCAGGTTCCATGCCCAATGAAAGCCCCCAGACCCAAATTGAGAGGGGCTGCTTGGGGGCCCCCAGGGGGCCCCTTCAGGCCAGCTAGGTCTTTGGGTCCTGGCTCCTTCGGTTTGGGAGCTGTTGCTGGACGTTGGGCATGTTGGCCGGAGAGTGCTTCTCGGTACGTGAACTGCAACCTTGCAGGTACCTCCCAGGTCCCCGGCCCAACGAAAGACCCCAGACCCAAATGGAGAGGGGCTGTTTGGGGGCCCCCTGGGGGCCCTTCAGGCCAGCTAGGTCTTTGGGTCCTGGCTCCTTCGGTTTGGGAGCTGTTGCTGCAGTTGGGCATGTTGGCCAGAGAGTGCTTCTCGGGCTGCGAACTGCAACCTTGCAGGTAGCTCCCAGGTCCCCAGCCCAACGAAAGCCCCCAGACCCAAATGGAGAGGGGCTGTTTGGGGGCCCCCTGGGGGCCCTTCAGGCCAGCTAGGTCTTTGGGTCCTGGCTCCTTCGGTTTGGGAGCTGTTGCTGGACGTTGGACATGTTGGCCGGAGAGTGCTTCTCGGGCCGTGAACTGCAACCTTGCAGGTACCTCCCAGGTCCCCGGCCCAACAAAAGCCCCCAGACCCGAAAGGAGAGGGGCTGCTTGGGGGCACCCTGGGGGCCCTTCAGGCCAGCTAGGTCTTTGGGTCCTGGCTCCTTCGGTTTGGGAGCTGTTGCTGCAGTTGGGCATGTTGACCGGAGAGTGCTTCTCGGGCTGCGAACTGCAACCTTGTAGGTACCTCCCAAGTCCCCGGCGCAACGAAAGCCCCCAGATCCAAATTGAGAGGGGCTGCTTGGGGGCCCCCTGGGGGCCCTTCAGGCCAGCTAGGTCTTTGGGTCCTGGCTCCTTCGGTTTGGGAGCTGTTGCTGGACTTTGGGCATGTTGACCGGAGAGTGCTTCTCGGGCTGCGAACTGCAACCTTGCAGGTACCTCCCAGGTCCCAGGCCCAACGAAAGCCCCCAGACCCAAATGGAGAGGGGCTGTTTGGGGGCCCCCTGGGGGCCCTTCAGGCCAGCTAGGTCTTTGGGTCCTGGCTCCTTCGGTTTGGGAGCTGCTGCTGGACGTTGGGCATGTTGACTGGAGAGTGATTCTCGGGCTGCGAACTGCAACCTTGCAGGTACCTCCCATGTCCCCGGCCCAACGAAAGCCCCCAGACCAAAATTGAGAGCGGCTGTTTGTGGGCCCCCTGGGGCCTCTTCAGGCCAGCTAGGTCTTTGGGTCCTGGCTCCTTCGGTTTGGGAGCTGTTGCTGGACATTGGGCATGATGGCCCGAGAGTGCTTCTCGGGCCGCGAACTGCAACCTTGCAGGCACCTCCCAGGTTCCCGGCCCAACGAAAGCCCCCAGACCCAAATTGAGAGGGGCTGCTTGCGGGCCCCCTGGGGACCCTCCAGGCCAGCTATTTCTTTGGGTCCTGGCTCCTTCGGTTTGGGAGCTGTTGCTGCAGTTGGGCATGTTGGCCGGAGAGTGCTTCTCGGGCTGCGAACTGCAACCTTGCAGGTACCTCCCATGTCCCCGGCCCAACGAAAGCCCCCAGACCCAAATTGAGAGGGGCTGCTTGGGGGCCCCCTGGGGGCCCTTCAGGCCAGCTAGGTCTTTGGGTCCTGGCTCCTTCGGTTTGGGAGCTGTTGCTGGACGTTTGGCATGTTGACCGGAGCGTGCTTCTCGGGCTGCGAACTGCAACCTTGCAGGTACCTCCCAGGTTCCCAGCCCAACGAAAGCCCCCAGACCCAAATGGAGAGGGGCTGCTTGGGGGACCCCTGGGGGCCCTTCAGGCCAGCTAGGTCTTTGGGTCCTGGCTCCTTCGGTTTGGGAGCTGTTGCTGCAGTTGGGCATGTTGGCCGGAGAGTGCTTCTCGGGCCGCGAACTGCAACCTTGCAGGTAGCTCCCATGTCCCCGGCCCAACGAAAGCCCCCAGACCCAAATGGAGAGGGGCTGTTTGGGGGCCCCCTGGGGCCCCTTCAGGCCAGCTAGGTCTTTGGGTCCTGGCTCCTTCGGTTTGGGAGCTGTTCCTGGACGTTGGGCATGTTGGCCGGAGAGTGCTTCTCGGGCCGCGAACTGCAACCTTGCAGGTACCTCCCATGTCCCCGGCCCAAGGAAAGACCCCAGACCCAAATGGAGAGGGGCTGCTTGGGGGCCCCCTGGGGGCCCTTCAGGCCAGCTAGGTCTTTGGGTCCTGGCTCCTTCGGTTTGGGAGCTGTTGCTGCAGTTGGGCATGTTGGCCGGAGAGTGCTTCTCGGGCCGCGAACTGCAACCTTGCAGGCACCTCCCAGGTTCCCGGCCCAACGAAAGCCCCCAGACCAAAATTGAGAGGGGCTGCTTGCGGGCCCCCTGGGGACACTCCAGGCCAGCTGTGTCTTTGGGTCCTGGCTCCTTCGGTTTGGTAGCTGTTGCTGCAGTTGGGCATGTTTGCCGGAGAGTGCTTCTCTAGCCGCGAACTGCAACATTGCAGGTTCCTCCCAGGCTCCATGCCCAACGAAAGCCCCCAGACCCAAATTGAGAGGGGCTGCTTGGGGGCCCCCTGGGGGCCCTTCAGGCCAGCTAGGTCTTTGGGTCCTGGCTCCTTCGGTTTGGGAGCTGTTGCTGCAGTTGGGCATGTTGGCCGGAGAGTGCTTCTCGGGCCGCGAACTGCAAACTTGCAGGCACCTCCCAGGTTCCCGGCCCAACGAAAGCCCCCAGACCCAAATTGAGAGGGGCTGCTTGGGGGCCCCCTGGGGACACTTCAGGCCAGCTATGTCTTTGGGTCCTGACTCCTTCGGTTTGGTAGCTGTTGCTGCAGTTGGGCATGTTTGCCGGAGAGTGCTTAACAGGCCGTGAACTGCAACCTTGCAGGTTCCTCCCAGGCTCCATGCCCAACGAAAGCCCCCAGACCCAAATGGAGAGGGGCTGTTTGGGGGCCCCCTGGGGGCCCTTCAGGCCAGCTAGGTCTTTGGGTCCTGGCTCCTTCGGTTTGGGAGCTGTTGCTGCAGTTGGGCATGTTGGCCGGAGAGTGCTTCTCGGGCCGCGAACTGCAACCTTGCAGGTACCTCCCATGTCCCCGGCCCAACGAAAGCCCCCAGACCCAAATTGAGAGGGGCTGCTTGGGGGCCCCCTGGGGGCCCTTCAGGCCAGCTAGGTCTTTGGGTCCTGGCTCCTTCGGTTTGGGAGCTGTTGCTGCAGTTGGGCATGTTGGCCGGAGACTGCTTCTCGGGCCGTGAACTGCAACCTTGCAGGCACCTCCCAGGTTCCCGGCCCAACGAAAGCCCCCAGACCCAAATTGAGAGGGGCTGCTTGGGGGCCCCCTGGGGACACTTCAGGCCAGCTATGTCTTTGGGTCCTGACTCCTTCGGTTTGGTAGCTGTTGCTGCAGTTGGGCATGTTTGCCGGAGAGTGCTTAACAGGCCGTGAACTGCAACCTTGCAGGTTCCTCCCAGGCTCCATGCCCAACGAAAGCCCCCAGACCCAAATGGAGAGGGGCTGTTTGGGGGCCCCCTGGGGGCCCTTCAGGCCAGCTAGGTCTTTGGGTCCTGGCTCCTTCGGTTTGGGAGCTGTTGCTGGACGTTGGGCATGTTGACCGGAGAGTGCTTCTCGGGCTGCGAACTGCAACCTTAGAGGTAGCTCCCAGGTCCCCGGTCCAACGAAAGCCCCCAGACCCAAATGGAGAGGGGCTGCTTGGGGGCCCCCTGGGGGCCCTTCAGGCCAGCTAGGTCTTTGGGTCCTGGCTCCTTCGGTTTGGGAGCTGTTGCTACAGTTGGGCATGTTGGCCGGAGAGTGCTTCTCGGGCCGCGAACTGCAACCTTGCAGGTAGCTCCCAGGATCCCGGCCCAAGGAAAGCCCCCAGACCCAAATGGAGAGGGGCTGCTTGGGGGCCCCTGTGGCCCCTTCAGGCCAAATAGGTCTTTGGGTCCTGGCTCCTTCGGTTTGGGAGCTGTTGCTGCAGTTGGGCATGTTGGCCGGAGAGTGCTTCTCGGGCCGCGAACTGCAACCTTGCAGGCACTTCCCAGGTTCCCGGCCCAACGAAACCCCCAGACCAAAATTGAGAGGGGCTGCTTGTGGGCCCCCGGGGTCCCTCCAGGCCAGCTCTTTCTTTGGGTCCTGGCTCCTTCGGTTTGGGAGCTGTTTCCGGACGTTGGGCATATTGACCGGAGAGTGCTTCTCAGGCTGCGAACTGTAACCTTGCAGGTACCTCCCAGGTCCCCGGCCCAACGAAAGCCCCCAGACCCAAATTGAGAGGGGCTGCTTGGGGGACCGCTGGGGGCCCTTCAGGCCAGCTAGGTCTTTGGGTCCTGGCTCCTTCGGTTTGGGAGCTGTTGCTGCAGTTGGGCATGTTGGCCGGAGAGTGCTTCTCGGGCCGCGAACTGCAACTTTGCCGGTACCTCCCATGTCCCCGGCCCAACGAAAGCCCCCAGACCCAAATTGAGAGGGGCTGCTTGGGGGCCCCCTGGGGGCCCTTCAGGCCAGCTAGGTCTTTGGGTCCTGGCTCCTTCGGTTTGGGAGCTGTTGCTGCAGTTGGGCATGTTGGCCGGAGAGTGCTTCTCGGGCCGCGAACTGCAACCTTGCAGGCACCTCCCAGGTTCCCGGCCCAACGAAAGCCCCCAGACCAAAATTGAGAGGGGCTGCTTGCGGGCCCCCTGGGGACACTCCAGGCCAGCTATGTCTTTGGGTCCTGACTCCTTCGGTTTGGTAGCTGTTGCTGCAGTTGGGCATGTTTGCCGGAGAGTGCTTCTCGGGCCGCGAACTGCAACCTTGCAGGTTCCTCCCAGGCTCCATGCCCAACGAAAGCCCCCAGACCCAAATGGAGAGGGGCTGTTTGGGGGCCCCCTGGGGGCCCTTCAGGCCAGCTAGGTCTTTGGGTCCTGGCTCCTTCGGTTTGGGAGCTGTTGCTGCAGTTGGGCATGTTGACCGGAGAGTGCTTCTCAGGCTGCGAACTGCAACCTTGCAGGTACCTCCCAGGTTCCAGGCCCAACGAAAGCCCCCAGACCCAAATTGAGAGGGGCTGCTTGGGGGCCCCCTGGGGGCCCTTCAGGCCAGCTAGGTCTTTGGGTCCTGGCTCCTTCGGTTTGGGAGCTGTTGCTGCAGTTGGGCATGTTGACCGGAGAGTGCTTCTCGGGCTGCGAACTGCAACCTTGCAGGTACCTCCCAGGTCCCAGGCCCAACGAAAGCCCCCAGACCCAAATGGAGAGGGGCTGCTTGGGGGCCCCCTGGGGGCCCTTCAGGCCAGCTAGGTCTTTGGGTCCTGGCTCCTTCGGTTTGGGAGCTGTTGCTGCAGTTGGGCATGTTGGCCGGAGAGTGCTTCTCGGGCCGCGAACTGCAACCTTGCAGGTAGCTCCCAGGCTCCATGCCCAACGAAAGCCCCCAGACCCAAATGGAGAGGGGCTGTTTGGGGGCCCCCTGGGGGCCCTTCAGGCCAGCTAGGTCTTTGGGTCCTGGCTCCTTCGGTTTGGGAGCTGTTGCTGCAGTTGGGCATGTTGACCGGAGAGTGCTTCTCGGGCTGCGAACTGCAACCTTGCAGGTATCTCCCAGGTTCCCAGCCCAACGAAAGCCCCCAGACACAAATGGAGAGGGGCTGTTTGGGGGCCCCCTGGGGACACTTCAGGCCAGCTAGGTCTTTGGGTCCTGGCTCCTTCGGTTTGGGAGCTGTTGCTGGACGTTGGGCATGTTGACCGGAGAGTGCTTCTCGGGCTGCGAACTGTAACCTTGCAGGTACCTCCCAGGTTCCATGCCCAACGAAAGGCCCCAGACGCAAATTGAGAGGGGCTGCTTGGGGGCCCCTTGGGGACTCTTCAGGCCAGCTAGGTCTTTGGGTCCTGGCTCCTTCGGTTTGGGAGCTGTTGCTGGACGTTGGGCATGTTGGCCGGAGAGTGCTTCTCGGTACGTGAACTGCAAACTTGCAGGTACCTCCCAGGTCCCCGGCCCAACGAAAGCCCCCAGACCCAAATGGAGAGGGGCTGCTTGGGGGCCCCCTGGGGGCCCTTCAGGCCAGCTAGGTCTTTGGGTCCTGGCTCCTTCGGTTTGGGAGCTGTTGCTGGACGTTTGGCATGTTGACCGGAGAGTGCTTCTCGGGCTGCGAACTGCAACCTTGCAGGTACCTCCCAGGTTCCCAGCCCAACGAAAGCCCCCAGACCCAAATGGAGAGGGGCTGCTTGGGGGACCCCTGGGGGCCCTTCAGGCCAGCTAGGTCTTTGGGTCCTGGCTCCTTCGGGTTGGGAGCTGTTGCTGCAGTTGGGCATGTTGGCCGGAGAGTGCTTCTCGGGCTGCGAACTGCAACCTTGCAGGTACCTCCCAGGTCCAACGGCCCAACGAAAGCCCCCAGACCCAAATTGAGAGGGGCTGCTTGGGGGCCCCCTGGGGACACTTCAGGCCAGCTAGGTCTTTGGGTCCTGGCTCCTTCGGTTTGGGAGCTGTTGCTGGACGTTGGGCATGTTGACCGGAGAGTGCTTCTCGGGCCGCGAACTGCAACCTTGCAGGTACCTCCCAGGTCCCTGGTCCAACGAAAGCCCCCAGATCCAAATGGAGAGGGGCTGCTTGGTGGCCCCCTGGGGGCCCTTCAGGCCAGCTAGGTCTTTGGGTCCTGGCTCCTTCGGTTTGGGAGCTGTTGCTGCAGTTGGGCATGTTGGCCGGAGAGTGCTTCTCGGGCCGCGAACTGCAACCTTGCAGGCAGCTCCCAGGTTCCCGGCCCAACGAAAGCCCCCAGACCCAAATGGAGAGGGGCTGCTTGGGGGCCCCCTGGGGCCCCTTCAGGCCAGCTAGGTCTTTGGGTCCTGGCTCCTTCGGTTTGGGAGCTGTTGCTGGACGTTGGGCATGTTGGCCGGAGAGTGCTTCTCGGGCCGCGAACTGCAACCTTGCAGGTACCTCCCATGTCCCCGGCCCAACGAAAGCCCCCAGACCCAAATGGAGAGGGGCTGCTTGGGGGCCCCCTGGGGGCCCTTCAGGCCAGCTAGGTCTTTGGGTCCTGGCTCCTTCGGTTTGGGAGCTGTTGCTGCAGTTGGGCATGTTGGCCGGAGAGTGCTTCTCGGGCCGCGAACTGCAACCTTGCAGGTACCTCCCAGGTTCCCGGCCCAACGAAAGCCCCCAGACCAAAATTGAGAGGGGCTGCTTGCGGGCCCCCTGGGGACACTCCAGGCCAGCTGTGTCTTTGGGTCCTGGCTCCTTCGGTTTGGTAGCTGTTGCTGCAGTTGGGCATGTTTGCCGGAGAGTGCTTCTCGGGCCGCGAACTGCAACATTGCAGGTTCCTCCCAGGCTCCATGCCCAACGAAAGCCCCCAGACCCAAATTGAGAGGGGCTGCTTGGGGGCCCCCTGGGGGCCCTTCAGGTCAGCTAGGTCTTTGGGTCCTGGCTCCTTCGGTTTGGGAGCTGTTGCTGGACGTTGGGCATGTTGACCGGAGAGTGCTTCTCGGGCTGCGAACTGCAACCTTGGAGGTAGCTCCCAGGTCCCCGGTCCAACGAAAGCCCCCAGACCCAAATGGAGAGGGGCTGCTTGGGGGCCCCCTGGGGGCCCTTCAGGCCAGCTAGGTCTTTGGGTCCTGGCTCCTTCGGTTTGGGAGCTGTTGCTGCAGTTGGGCATGTTGGCCGGAGAGTGCTTCTCGGGCCGCGAACTGCAACCTTGCATGTAGCTCCCAGGATCCCGGCCCAAGGAAAGCCCCCAGACCCAAATGGAGATGGGCTGCTTGGGTGCCCCTTGTGGCACCTTCAGGCCAGCTAGGTCTTTGGGTCCTGGCTCCTTCGGTTTGGGAGCTGTTGCTGCAGTTGGGCATGTTGGCCGGAGAGTGCTTCTCGGGCCGCGAACTGCAACCTTGCAGGCACTTCCCAGGTTCCCGGCCCAACGAAAGCCCCCAGACCAAAATTGAGAGGGGCTGCTTGGGGGCCCCCGGGGTCCCTCCAGGCCAGCTCTTTCTTTGGGTCCTGGCTCCTTCGGTTTGGGAGCTGTTGCTGCAGTTGGGCATGTTGGCCGGAGAGTGCTTCTCGGGCCGCGAACAGCAACCTTGTATGTATCTCCCAGGTTCCCGGCCCAACGAAAGCCCCCAGACCCAAATTGAGAGGGGCTGCTTGGGGGCCCCTTGGGGACTCCTCAGGCCAGCTAGGTCTTTGGGTCCTGGCTCCTTCGCTTTGGGAGCTGTTGCTGCAGTTGGGCATGTTGGCCGGAGAGTGCTTCTCGGGCCGCGAACTGCAAACTTGTAGGTAGCTCCCAGGTTCCCGGCCCAACGAAAGCCCCCAGACCCAAATGGAGAGGGGCTGTTTGGGGGCCCCCTGGGGCCCCTTCAGGCCAGCTAGGTCTTTGGGTCCTGGCTCCTTCGGTTTGGGAGCTGTTGCTGGACGTTGGGCATGTTGGCCGGAGAGTGCTTCTCGGGCCGCGAACTGCAACCTTGCAGGTACCTCCCATGTCCCCGGCCCAACGAAAGCCCCCAGACCCAAATTGAGAGGGGCTGCTTGGGGGCCCCCTGGGGGCCCTTCAGGCCAGCTAGGTCTTTGGGTCCTGGCTCCTTCGGTTTGGGAGCTGTTGCTGCAGTTGGGCATGTTGGCAGGAGAGTGCTTCTCGGGCCGCGAACTGCAACCTTGCAGGCACCTCCCAGGTTCCCGGCCCAACGAAAGCCCCCAGACCAAAATTGAGAGGGGCTGCTTGCGGGCCCCCTGGGGACACTCCAGGCCAGCTGTGTCTTTGGGTCCTGGCTCCTTCGGTTTGGTAGCTGTTGCTGCAGTTGGGCATGTTTGCCGGAGAGTGCTTCTCGGGCCGCGAACTGCAACATTGCAGGTTCCTCCCAGGCTCCATGCCCAACGAAAGCCCCCAGACCCAAATTGAGAGGGGCTGCTTGGGGGCCCCCTGGGGGCACTTCAGGCCAGCTAGGTCTTTGGGTCCTGGCTCCTTCGGTTTGGGAGCTGTTGCTGGACGTTGGGCATGTTGGCCGGAGAGTGCTTCTCGGGCCGCGAACTGCAACCTTGCAGGTACCTCCCATGTCCCCGGCCCAACGAAAGCCCCCAGACCCAAATTGAGAGGGGCTGCTTGGGGGCCCCCTGGGGGCCCTTCAGGCCAGCTAGGTCTTTGGGTCCTGGCTCCTTCGGTTTGGGAGCTGTTGCTGCAGTTGGGCATGTTGGCCGGAGAGTGCTTCTCGGGCCGCGAACTGCAACCTTGCAGGCACCTCCCAGGTTCCCGGCCCAACGAAAGCCCCCAGACCAAAATTGAGAGGGGCTGCTTGCGGGCCACCTGGGGACACTCCAGGCCAGCTGTGTCTTTGGGTCCTGGCTCCTTCGGTTTGGTAGCTGTTGCTGCAGTTGGGCATGTTTGCCGGAGAGTGCTTCTCGGGCCGCGAACTGCAACATTGCAGGTTCCTCCCAGGCTCCATGCCAAACGAAAGCCCCCAGACCCAAATTGAGAGGGGCTGCTTGGGGGCCCCCTGGGGGCCCTTCAGGCCAGCTAGGTCTTTGGGTCCTGGCTCCTTCGGTTTGGGAGCTGTTGCTGGACGTTGGGCATGTTGACCTGAGAGTGCTTCTCGGGCCGCGAACTGCAACCTTGCATGTAGCTCCCAGGATCCCGGCCCAAGGAAAGCCCCCAGACCCAAATGGAGATGGGCTGCTTGCGGGCCCCCTGGGGACACTCCAGGCCAGCTAGGTCTTTGGGTCCTGGCTCCTTCGGTTTGGGAGCTGTTGCTGCAGTTGGGCATGTTTGCCGGAGAGTGCTTCTCGGGCCGCGAACTGCAACATTGCAGGTTCCTCCCAGGCTCCATGCCCAACGAAAGCCCCCAGACCCAAATTGAGAGGGGCTGCTTGGGGGCCCCCTGGGGGCCCTTCAGGCCAGCTAGGTCTTTGGGTCCTGGCTCCTTCGGTTTGGGAGCTGTTGCTGGACGTTGGGCATGTTGACCGGAGAGTGCTTCTCGGGCTGCGAACTGCAACCTTGGAGGTAGCTCCCAGGTCCCCGGTCCAACGAAAGCCCCCAGACCCAAATGGAGAGGGGCTGCTTGGGGGCCCCCTGGGGGCCCTTCAGGCCAGCTAGGTCTTTGGGTCCTGGCTCCTTCGGTTTGGGAGCTGTTGCTGCAGTTGGGCATGTTGGCCGGAGAGTGCTTCTCGGGCCGCGAACTGCAACCTTGCAGGTAGCTCCCAGGATCCCGGCCCAAGGAAAGCCCCCAGACCCAAATGGAGAGGGGCTGCTTGGGGGCCCCTTGTGGCCCCTTCAGGCCAGCTAGGTCTTTGGGTCCTGGCTCCTTCGGTTTGGGAGCTGTTGCTGCAGTTGTCCATGTTGGCCGGAGAGTGCTTCTCGGGCCGCGAACTGCAACCTTGCAGGCACTTCCCAGGTTCCCGGCCCAACGAAAGCCCCCAGACCAAAATTGAGAGGGGCTGCTTGTTGGCCCCCGGGGTCCCTCCAGGCCAGCTCTTTCTTTGGGTCCTGGCTCCTTCGGTTTGGGAGCTGTTGCTGCAGTTGGGCATGTTGGCCGGAGAGTGCTTCTCGGGCCGCGAACAGCAACCTTGTAGGTATCTCCCAGGTTCCCGGCCCAACGAAAGCCCCCAGACCCAAATTGAGAGGGGCTGCTTGGGGGCCCCTTGGGGACTCCTCAGGCCAGCTAGGTCTTTGGGTCCTGGCTCCTTCGCTTTGGGAGCTGTTGCTGCAGTTGGGCATGTTGGCCGGAGAGTGCTTCTCGGGCCGCGAACTGCAACCTTGCAGGTACCTCCCAGGTTCCCGGCCCAACGAAAGCCCCCAAACCCAAATGGAGAGGGGCTGTTTGGGGGCCCCCTGGGGCCCCTTCAGGCCAGCTAGGTCTTTGGGTCCTGGCTCCTTCGGTTTGGGAGCTGTTGCTGGACGTTGGGCATGTTGGCCGGAGAGTGCTTCTCGGGCCGCGAACTGCAACCTTGCAGGTACCTCCCATGTCCCCGGCCCAACGAAAGCCCCCAGACCCAAATTGAGAGGGGCTGCTTGGGGGCCCCCTGGGGGCCCTTCAGGCCAGCTAGGTCTTTGGGTCCTGGCTCCTTCGGTTTGGTAGCTGTTGCTGCAGTTGGGCATGTTTGCCGGAGAGTGCTTCTCGGGCCGCGAACTGCAACATTGCAGGTTCCTCCCAGGCTCCATGCCCAACGAAAGCCCCCAGACCCAAATTGAGAGGGGCTGCTTGGGGGCCCCCTGGGGGCCCTTCAGGCCAGCTAGGTCTTTGGGTCCTGGCTCCTTCGGTTTGGGAGCTGTTGCTGGACGTTGGGCATGTTGACCGGAGAGTGCTTCTCGGGCCGCGAACTTCAACCTTGGAGGTAGCTCCCAGGTCCCCGGTCCAACGAAAGCCCCCAGACCCAAATTGAGAGGGGCTGCTTGGGGGCCCCCTGGGGGCCCTTCAGGCCAGCTAGGTCTTTGGGTCCTGGCTCCTTCGGTTTGGGAGCTGTTGCTGCAGTTGGGCATGTTGGCCGGAGAGTGCTTCTCGGGCCGCGAACTGCAACCTTGCAGGTAGCTCCCAGGATCCCGGCCCAAGGAAAGCCCCCAGACCCAAATGGAGAGGGGCTGCTTGGGGGCCCCTTGGTGCCCCTTCAGGCCAGCTAGGTCTTTGGGTCCTGGCTCCTTCGGTTTGGGAGCTGTTGCTGCAGTTGGGCATGTTTGCCGGAGAGTGCTTCTCGGGCCGCGAACTGCAACCTTGCAGGCTCTTCCCAGGTTCCCGGCCCAACGAAAGCCCCCAGACCAAAATTGAGAGGGGCTGCTTGTGGGCCCCCGGGGTCCCTCCAGGCCGGCTCTTTCTTTGGGTCCTGGCTCCTTCGGTTTGGGAGCTGTTGCTGCAGTTGGGCATGTTGGCCGGAGAGTGCTTCTCGGGCCGCGAACAGCAACCTTGTAGGTATCTCCCAGGTTCCCGGCCCAACGAAAGCCCCCAGACCCAAATTGAGAGGGGCTGCTTGGGGGCACCTTGGGGACTCCTCAGGCCAGCTAGGTCTTTGGGTCCTGGCTCCTTCGCTTTGGGAGCTGTTGCTGCAGTTGGGCATGTTGGCCGGAGAGTGCTTCTCGGGCCGCGAACTGCAAACTTGTAGGTACCTCCCAGGTTCCCGGCCCAACGAAAGCCCCCAGACCCAAATGGAGAGGATCTGTTTGGGGGCCCCCTGGGGCCCCTTCAGGCCAGCTAGGTCTTTGGGTCCTGGCTCCTTCGGTTTGGGAGCTGTTGCTGGACGTTGGGCATGTTGGCCGGAGAGTGCTTCTCGGGCCGTGAACTGCAACCTTGCAGGTAGTTCCCAGGTTCCCGGCCCAACGAAAGCCCCCAGACCCAAATGGAGAGGGGCTGTTTGGGGGCACCCTGGGGGCCCTTCAGGCCAGCTAGGTCTTTGGGTCCTGGCTCCTTCGGTTTGGGAGCTGTTGCTGGACGTTGGGCATATTGACCGGAGAGTGCTTCTCAGGCTGCGAACTGTAACCTTGCAGGTACCTCCCAGGTCCCCGGCCCAACGAAAGCCCCCAGACCCAAATTGAGAGGGGCTGTTTGGGGGCCCCGTGGGGGCCTCTTCAGGCCAGCTAGGTCTTTGGGTCCTGGCTCCTTCGGTTTGGGAGCTGTTGCTGCAGTTGGGCATGTTGGCCGGAGAGTGCTTCTCGGGCCGCGAACTGCAACCTTGCAGGCACCTCCCAGGTTCCCGGCCCAACGAAAGCCCCCAGACCAAAATTGAGAGGGGCTGCTTGCGGGCCCCCTGGGGACACTCCAGGCCAGCTATGTCTTTGGGTCCTGACTCCTTCGGTTTGGTAGCTGTTGCTGCACGTTGGGCATGTTTGCCGGAGAGTGCTTCTCGGGCCGCGAACTGCAACCTTGCAGGTTCCTCCCAGGCTCCATGCCCAACGAAAGCCCCCAGACCCAAATGGAGAGGGGCTGCTTGGGGGCCCCCTGGGGGCCCTTCAGGCCAGCTAGGTCTTTGGGTCCTGGCTCCTTCGGTTTGGGAGCTGTTGCTGCAGTTGGGCATGTTGACCGGAGAGTGCTTCTCGGGCTGCGAACTGCAACCTTGCAGGTACCTCCCAGGTTCCAGGCCCAACGAAAGCCCCCAGACCCAAATTGAGAGGGGCTGCTTGGGGGCCCCCTGGGGGCCCTTCAGGCCAGCTAGGTCTTTGGGTCCTGGCTCCTTCGGTTTGGGAGCTGTTGCTGCAGTTGGGCATGTTGGCCGGAGAGTGCTTCTCGGGCCGCGAACTGCAACCTTGCAGGCACCTCCCAGGTTCCCGGCCCAACGAAAGCCCCCAGACCAAAATTGAGAGGGGCTGCTTGCGGGCCCCCTGGGGACACTCCAGGCCAGCTATGTCTTTGGGTCCTGACTCCTTCGGTTTGGTAGCTGTTGCTGCACGTTGGGCATGTTTGCCGGAGAGTGCTTCTCGGGCCGCGAACTGCAACCTTGCAGGTTCCTCCCAGGCTCCATGCCCAACGAAAGCCCCCAGACCCAAATGGAGAGGGGCTGCTTGGGGGCCCCCTGGGGGCCCTTCAGGCCAGCTAGGTCTTTGGGTCCTGGCTCCTTCGGTTTGGGAGCTGTTGCTGCAGTTGGGCATGTTGCCCGGAGAGTGCTTCTCGGGCTGCGAACTGCAACCTTGCAGGTACCTCCCAGGTTCCAGGCCCAACGAAAGCCCCCAGACCCAAATTGAGAGGGGCTGCTTGGGGGCCCCCTGGGGGCCCTTCAGGCCAGCTAGGTCTTTGGGTCCTGGCTCCTTCGGTTTGGGAGCTGTTGCTGCAGTTGGGCATGTTGACCGGAGAGTGCTTCTCGGGCTGCGAACTGCAAACTTGCAGGTACCTCCCAGGTCCCAGGCCCAACAAAAGCCCCCAGACACAAATGGAGAGGGGCTGCTTGGGGGCCCCCTGGGAGCCCTTCAGGCCAGCTGTGTCTTTGGGTCCTGGCTCCTTCGGTTTGGTAGCTGTTGCTGCAGTTGGGCATGTTGGCCGGAGAGTGCTTCTCGGGCCGCGAACTGCAACCTTGCAGGTACCTCCCAGGTTCCCGGCCAAACGAAAGCCCCCAGACCAAAATTGAGAGGGGCTGCTTGGGGGCCCCCTGGGGGCCCTTCAGGCCAGCTAGGTCTTTGGGTCCTGGCTCCTTCGGTTTGGGAGCTGTTGCTGCAGTTGGGCATGTTTGCCGGAGAGTGCTTCTCGGGCCGCGAACTGCAACCTTGCAGGTTCCTCCCAGGTTCCATGCCCAACGAAAGCCCCCAGACCCAAATGGAGAGGGGCTGTTTGGGGGCCCCCTGGGGGCCCTTCAGGCCAGCTAGGTCTTTGGGTCCTGGCTCCTTCGGTTTGGGAGCTGTTGCTGCAGTTGGGCATGTTGACCGGAGAGTGCTTCTCGGGCCGCGAACTGCAACCTTGCAGGTAGCTCCCAGGTTCCCAGCCCAACGAAAGCCCCCAGACACAAATGGAGAGGGGCTGTTTGGGGGCCCCCTGGGGACACTCCAGGCCAGCTAGGTCTTTGGGTCCTGGCTCCTTCGGTTTGGGAGCTGTTGCTGCAGTTGGGCATGTTGGCCGGAGAGTGCTTCTCGGGCCGCGAACTGCAACCTTGCAGGCACCTCCCAGGTTCCCGGCCCAACGAAAGCCCCCAGACCAAAATTGAGAGGGGCTGCTTGCGGGCCCCCTGGGGACACTCCAGGCCAGCTATGTCTTTGGGTCCTGACTCCTTCGGTTTGGTAGCTGTTGCTGCACGTTGGGCATGTTTGCCGGAGAGTGCTTCTCGGGCCGCGAACTGCAACCTTGCAGGTTCCTCCCAGGCTCCATGCCCAACGAAAGCCCCCAGACCCAAATGGAGAGGGGCTGCTTGGGGGCCCCCTGGGGGCCCTTCAGGCCAGCTAGGTCTTTGGGTCCTGGCTCCTTCGGTTTGGGAGCTGTTGCTGCAGTTGGGCATGTTGCCCGGAGAGTGCTTCTCGGGCTGCGAACTGCAACCTTGCAGGTACCTCCCAGGTTCCAGGCCCAACGAAAGCCCCCAGACCCAAATTGAGAGGGGCTGCTTGGGGGCCCCCTGGGGGCCCTTCAGGCCAGCTAGGTCTTTGGGTCCTGGCTCCTTCGGTTTGGGAGCTGTTGCTGCAGTTGGGCATGTTGACCGGAGAGTGCTTCTCGGGCTGCGAACTGCAAACTTGCAGGTACCTCCCAGGTCCCAGGCCCAACAAAAGCCCCCAGACACAAATGGAGAGGGGCTGCTTGGGGGCCCCCTGGGAGCCCTTCAGGCCAGCTGTGTCTTTGGGTCCTGGCTCCTTCGGTTTGGTAGCTGTTGCTGCAGTTGGGCATGTTGGCCGGAGAGTGCTTCTCGGGCCGCGAACTGCAACCTTGCAGGTACCTCCCAGGTTCCCGGCCAAACGAAAGCCCCCAGACCAAAATTGAGAGGGGCTGCTTGGGGGCCCCCTGGGGGCCCTTCAGGCCAGCTAGGTCTTTGGGTCCTGGCTCCTTCGGTTTGGGAGCTGTTGCTGCAGTTGGGCATGTTTGCCGGAGAGTTCTTCTCGGGCCGCGAACTGCAACCTTGCAGGTTCCTCCCAGGTTCCATGCCCAACGAAAGCCCCCAGACCCAAATGGAGAGGGGCTGTTTGGGGGCCCCCTGGGGGCCCTTCAGGCCAGCTAGGTCTTTGGGTCCTGGCTCCTTCGGTTTGGGAGCTGTTGCTGCAGTTGGGCATGTTGACCGGAGAGTGCTTCTCGGGCCGCGAACTGCAACCTTGCAGGTAGCTCCCAGGTTCCCAGCCCAACGAAAGCCCCCAGACACAAATGGAGAGGGGCTGTTTGGGGGCCCCCTGGGGACACTCCAGGCCAGCTAGGTCTTTGGGTCCTGGCTCCTTCGGTTTGGGAGCTGTTGCTGGACGTTGGGCATGTTGACCGGAGAGTGCTTCTCGGGCTGCGAACTGTAACCTTGCAGGTACCTCCCAGGTTCCATGCCCAACGAAAGCCCCCAGACGCAAATTGAGAGGGGCTGCTTGGGGGCCCCTTGGGGACTCTTCAGGCCAGCTAGGTCTTTGGGTCCTGGCTCCTTCGGTTTGGGAGCTGTTGCTGGACGTTGGGCATGTTGACCGGAGAGTGCTTCTCGGTACGTGAACTGCAAACTTGCAGGTACCTCCCAGGTCCCCGGCCCAACGAAAGCCCCCAGACCCAAATGGAGAGGGGCTGCTTGGGGGCCCCCTGGGGGCCCTTCAGGCCAGCTAGGTCTTTGGGTCCTGGCTCCTTCGGTTTGGGAGCTGTTGCTGGACGTTTGGCATGTTGACCGGAGAGATCTTCTCGGGCTGCGAACTGCAACCTTGCAGGTACCTCCCAGGTTCCCAGCCCAACGAAAGCCCCCAGACCCAAATGGAGAGGGGCTGCTTGGGGGACCCCTGGGGGCCCTTCAGGCCAGCTAGGTCTTTGGGTCCTGGCTCCTTCGGTTTGGGAGCTGTTGCTGCAGTTGGGCATGTTGGCCGGAGAGTGCTTCTCGGGCTGCGAACTGCAACCTTGCAGGTACCTCCCAGGTCCAACGGCCCAACGAAAGCCCCCAGACCCAAATTGAGAGGGGCTGCTTGGGGGCCCCCTGGGGGCCCTTCAGGCCAGCTAGGTCTTTGGGTCCTGGCTCCTTCGGTTTGGGAGCTGTTGCTGGACGTTGGGCATGTTGACCGGAGAGTGCTTCTCGGGCTGCGAACTGCAACCTTGCAGGTACCTCCCAGGTCCCAGGCCCAACGAAAGCCCCCAGATCCAAATGGAGAGGGGCTGCTTGGTGGCCCCCTGGGGGCCCTTCAGGCCAGCTAGGTCTTTGGGTCCTGGCTCCTTCGGTTTGGGAGCTGTTGCTGCAGTTGGGCATGTTGGCCGGAGAGTGCTTCTCGGGCCGCGAACTGCAACCTTGCAGGTAGCTCCCAGGTTCCCGGCCCAACGAAAGCCCCCAGACCCAAATGGAGAGGGGCTGTTTGGGGGCCCCCTGGGGCCCCTTCAGGCCAGCTAGGTCTTTGGGTCCTGGCTCCTTCGGTTTGGGAGCTGTTGCTGGACGTTGGGCATGTTGGCCGGAGAGTGCTTCTCGGGCCGCGAACTGCAACCTTGCAGGTACCTCCCATGTCCCCGGCCCAACGAAAGCCCCCAGACCCAAATGGAGAGGGGCTGCTTGGGGGCCCCCTGGGGGCCCTTCAGGCCAGCTAGGTCTTTGGGTCCTGGCTCCTTCGGTTTGGGAGCTGTTGCTGCAGTTGGGCATGTTGGCCGGAGAGTGCTTCTCGGGCCGCGAACTGCAACCTTGCAGGCACCTCCCAGGTTCCCGGCCCAACGAAAGCCCCCAGACCAAAATTGAGAGGGGCTGCTTGCGGGCCCCCTGGGGACACTCCAGGCCAGCTGTGTCTTTGGGTCCTGGCTCCTTCGGTTTGGTAGCTGTTGCTGCAGTTGGGCATGTTTGCCGGAGAGTGCTTCTCGGGCCGCGAACTGCAACATTGCAGGTTCCTCCCAGGCTCCATGCCCAACGAAAGCCCCCAGACCCAAATTGAGAGGGGCTGCTTGGGGGCCCCCTGGGGGCCCTTCAGGCCAGCTAGGTCTTTGGGTCCTGGCTCCTTCGGTTTGGGAGCTGTTGCTGCAGTTGGGCATGTTGGCCGGAGAGTGCTTCTCGGGCCGCGAACTGCAAACTTGCAGGCACCTCCCAGGTTCCCGGCCCAACGAAAGCCCCCAGACCCAAATTGAGAGGGGCTGCTTGCGGGCCCCCTGGGGACACTCCAGGCCAGCTACGTCTTTAGGTCCTGACTCCTTCGGTTTGGTAGCTGTTGCTGCAGTTGGGCATGTTTGCCGGAGAGTGCTTCTCCGGCCGCGAACTGCAACCTTGCAGGTTCCTCCCAGGCTCCATGCCCAACGAAAGCCCCCAGACCCAAATGGAGAGGGGCTGTTTGGGGGCCCCCTGGGGGCCCTTCAGGCCCGCTAGGTCTTTGGGTCCTGGCTCCTTCGGTTTGGGAGCTGTTGCTGCAGTTGGGCATGTTGACCGGAGAGTGCTTCTCGGGCCGCGAACTGCAACCTTGCAGGTAGCTCCCAGGTTCCCAGCCCAACGAAAGCCCCCAGACACAAATGGAGAGGGGCTGTTTGGGGGCCCCCTGGGGACACTTCAGGCCAGCTAGGTCTTTGGGTCCTGGCTCCTTCGGTTTGGGAGCTGTTGCTGGACGTTGGGCATGTTGACCGGAGAGTGCTTCTCGGGCTGCGAACTGTAACCTTGCAGGTACCTCCCAGGTTCCATGCCCAACGAAAGCCCCCAGACGCAAATTGAGAGGGGCTGCTTGGGGGCCCCTTGGGGACTCTTCAGGCCAGCTAGGTCTTTGGGTCCTGGCTCCTTCGGTTTGGGAGCTGTTGCTGGACGTTGGGCATGTTGGCCGGAGAGTGCTTCTCGGTACGTGAACTGCAAACTTGCAGGTACCTCCCAGGTCCCCGGCCCAACGAAAGCCCCCAGACCCAAATTGAGAGGGGCTGCTTGGGGGCCCCCTGGGGGCCCTTCAGGCCAGCTAGGTCTTTGGGTCCTGGCTCCTTCGGTTTGGGAGCTGTTGCTGCAGTTGGGCATGTTGGCCGGAGAGTGCTTCTCGGGCCGCGAACTGCAACCTTGCAGGCACCTCCCAGGTTCCCGGCCCAACGAAAGCCCCCAGACCCAAATTGAGAGGGGCTGCTTGGGGGCCCCCTGGGGACACTCCAGGCCAGCTATGTCTTTGGGTCCTGGCTCCTTCGGTTTGGTAGCTGTTGCTGCAGTTGGGCATGTTTGCCGGTGAGTGCTTAACGGGCCGTGAACTGCAACCTTGCAGGTTCCTCCCAGGCTCCATGCCCAACGAAAGCCCCCAGACCCAAATGGAGAGGGGCTGTTTGGGGGCCCCCTGGGGGCCCTTCAGGCCAGCTAGGTCTTTGGGTCCTGGCTCCTTCGGTTTGGGAGCTGTTGCTGGACGTTGGGCATGTTGACCGGAGAGTGCTTCTCGGGCTGCGAACTGCAACCTTGGAGGTACCTCCCAGGTCCCCGGCCCAACGAAAGCCCCCAGACCCAAATGGAGAGGGGCTGCTTGGGGGCCCCCTGGGGGCCTTTCAGGCCAGCTAGGTCTTTGGGTCCTGGCTCCTTCGGTTTGGGAGCTGTTGCTGCAGTTGGGCATGTTGGCCGGAGAGTGCTTCTCGGGCCGTGAACTGCAACCTTGCAGGTAGCTCCCAGGATCCCGGCCCAAGGAAAGCCCCCAGACCCAAATGGAGAGGGGCTGCTTGGGGGCCCCTTGTGGCCCCTTCAGGCCAGCTAGGTCTTTGGGTCCTGGCTCCTTCGGTTTGGGAGCTGTTGCTGCAGTTGGGCATGTTGGCCGGAGAGTGCTTCTCGGGCCGCGAACTGCAACCTTGCAGGCATTTCCCAGGTTCCCGGCCCAACGAAAGCCCCCAGACCAAAATTGAGAGGGGCTGCTTGTGGGCCCCCGGGGTCCCTCCAGGCCAGCTCTTTCTTTGGGTCCTGGCTCCTTCGGTTTGGGAGCTGTTGCTGCAGTTGGGCATGTTGGCCGGAGAGTGCTTCTCGGGCCGCGAACAGCAACCTTGTAGGTATCTCCCAGGTTCCCGGCCCAACGAAAGCCCCCAGACCCAAATTGAGAGGGGCTGCTTGGGGGCCCCTTGGGGACTCCTCAGGCCAGCTAGGTCTTTGGGTCCTGGCTCCTTCGCTTTGGGAGCTGTTGCTGCAGTTGGGCATGTTGGCCGGAGAGTGCTTCTCGGGCCGCGAACTGCAACCTTGTAGGTAGCTCCCAGGTTCCCGGCCCAACGAAAGCCCCCAGACCCAAATGGAGAGGGGCTGTTTGGGGGCCCCCTGGGGCCCCTTCAGGCCAGCTAGGTCTTTGGGTCCTGGCTCCTTCGGTTTGGGAGCTGTTGCTGGACGTTGGGCATGTTGGCCGGAGAGTGCTTCTCGGGCCGTGAACTGCAACCTTGCAGGTATTTCCCAGGTTCCCGGCCCAACGAAAGCCCCCAGACCCAAATGGAGAGGGGCTGTTTGGGGGCACCCTGGGGGCCCTTCAGGCCAGCTAGGTCTTTGGGTCCTGGCTCCTTCGGTTTGAGCGCTGTTGCTGGACGTTGGGCATGTTGACCGGTGAGTGCTTCTCAGGCTGCGAACTGTAACCTTGCAGGTACCTCCCAGGTCCCCGGCCCAACGAAAGCCCCCAGACCCAAATTGAGAGGGGCTGCTTGGGGGACCGCCTGGGGCCCTTCAGGCCAGCTAGGTCTTTGGGTCCTGGCTCCTTCGGTTTGGGAGCTGTTGCTGCAGTTGGGCATGTTGGCCGGAGAGTGCTTCTCGGGCCGCGAACTGCAACTTTGCAGGTACCTCCCATGTCCCCGGCCCAACGAAAGCCCCCAGACCCAAATTGAGAGGGGCTGCTTGGGGGCCCCCTGGGGGCCCTTCAGGCCAGCTAGGTCTTTGGGTCCTGGCTCCTTCGGTTTGGGAGCTGTTGCTGCAGTTGGGCATGTTGGCCGGAGAGTGCTTCTCGGGCCGCGAACTGCAACCTTGCAGGCACCTCCCAGGTTCCCGGCCCAACGAAAGCCCCCAGACCAAAATTGAGAGGGGCTGTTTGCGGGCCCCCTGGGGACTCTCCAGGCCAGCTATGTCTTTGGGTCCTGACTCCTTCGGTTTGGTAGCTGTTGCTGCAGTTGGGCATGTTTGCCGGAGAGTGCTTCTCGGGCCGCGAACTGCAACCTTGCAGGTTCCTCCCAGGCTCCATGCCCAACGAAAGCCCCCAGACCCAAATGGAGAGGGGCTGTTTGGGGGCCCCCTGGGGGCCCTTCAGGCCAGCTAGGTCTTTGGGTCCTGGCTCCTTCGGTTTGGGAGCTGTTGCTGCAGTTGGGCATGTTGACCGGAGAGTGATTCTCGGGCTGCGAACTGCAACCTTGCAGGTACCTCCCAGGTTCCAGGCCCAACGAAAGCCCCCAGACCCAAATTGAGAGGGGCTGCTTGGGGGCCCCCTGGGGGCCCTTCAGGCCAGCTAGGTCTTTGGGTCCTGGCTCCTTCGGTTTGGGAGCTGTTGCTGCAGTTGGGCATGTTGACCGGAGAGTGCTTCTCGGGCTGCGAACTGCAACCTTGCAGGTACCTCCCAGGTCCCAGGCCCAACGAAAGCCCCCAGACCCAAATTGAGAGGGGCTGCTTGGGGGCCCCCTGGGGGCCCTTCAGGCCAGCTAGGTCTTTGGGTCCTGGCTCCTTCGGTTTGGGAGCTGTTGCTGCAGTTGGGCATGTTGGCCGGAGAGTGCTTCTCGGGCCGCGAACTGCAACCTTGCAGGTAGCTCCCAGGTTCCCGGCCAAACGAAAGCCCCCAGACCCAAATTGAGAGGGGCTGCTTGGGGGCCCCCTGGGGGCCCTTCAGGCCAGCTAGGTCTTTGGGTCCTGGCTCCTTCGGTTTGGGAGCTGTTGCTGGACGTTGGGCATGTTGGCCAGAGAGTGCTTCTCGGGCCGTGAACTGCAACCTTGCAGGTAGCTCCCAGGTTCCATGCCCAAGGAAAGCCCCCAGACCCAAATTGAGAGGGGCTGCTTGGGGTCCCCTTGGGGCCCCTTCAGGCCAGCTAGGTCTTTGGGTCCTGGCTCCTTCGGTTTGGGAGCTCTTGCTGCAGTTCGGCATGTTGGCCGGAGAGTGCTTCTCGGGCCGTGAACTGCAACCTTGCAGGTAGCTACCAGGTTCCCGGCCCAACGAAAGCCCCCAGACCCAAATGGAGAGGGGCTGCTTGGGGGCCCCCTGGGGACACTTCAGGCCAGCTAGGTCTTTGGGTCCTGGCTCCTTCGGTTTGGGAGCTGTTGCTGGACGTTGGGCATGTTGACCGGAGAGTGCTTCTCAGGCTGCGAACTGTAACCTTGCAGGTACCTCCCAGGTCCCCGGCCCAACGAAAGCCCCCAGACCCAAATTGAGAGGGGCTGCTTGAGGGCCCCCTGGGGGCCCTTCAGGCCAGCTAGGTCTTTGGGTCCTGGCTCCTTCGGTTTGGGAGCTGTTGCTGCAGTTGGGCATGTTGGCCGGAGAGTGCTTCTCGGGCCGCGAACTGCAACTTTGCAGGTACCTCCCATGTCCCCGGCCCAACGAAAGCCCCCAGACCCAAATTGAGAGGGGCTGCTTGGGGGCCCCCTGGGGGCCCTTCAGGCCAGCTAGGTCTTTGGGTCCTGGCTCCTTCGGTTTGGTAGCTGTTGCTGCAGTTGGGCATGTTTGCCGGAGAGTGCTTCTCGGGCCGCGAACTGCAACATTGCAGGTTCCTCCCAGGCTCCATGCCCAACGAAAGCCCCCAGACCCAAATTGAGAGGGGCTGCTTGGGGGCCCCCTGGGGGCCCTTCAGGCCAGCTAGGTCTTTGGGTCCTGGCTCCTTCGGTTTGGGAGCTGTTGCTGCAGTTGGGCATGTTGGCCGGAGAGTGCTTCTCGGGCCGCGAACTGCAAACTTGCAGGCACCTCCCAGGTTCCCGGCCCAACGAAAGCCCCCAGACCCAAATTGAGAGGGGCTGCTTGCGGGCCCCCTGGGGACACTCCAGGCCAGCTACGTCTTTAGGTCCTGACTCCTTCGGTTTGGTAGCTGTTGCTGCAGTTGGGCATGTTTGCCGGAGAGTGCTTCTCCGGCCGCGAACTGCAACCTTGCAGGTTCCTCCCAGGCTCCATGCCCAACGAAAGCCCCCAGACCCAAATGGAGAGGGGCTGTTTGGGGGCCCCCTGGGGGCCCTTCAGGCCCGCTAGGTCTTTGGGTCCTGGCTCCTTCGGTTTGGGAGCTGTTGCTGCAGTTGGGCATGTTGACCGGAGAGTGCTTCTCGGGCCGCGAACTGCAACCTTGCAGGTAGCTCCCAGGTTCCCAGCCCAACGAAAGCCCCCAGACACAAATGGAGAGGGGCTGTTTGGGGGCCCCCTGGGGACACTTCAGGCCAGCTAGGTCTTTGGGTCCTGGCTCCTTCGGTTTGGGAGCTGTTGCTGGACGTTGGGCATGTTGACCGGAGAGTGCTTCTCGGGCTGCGAACTGTAACCTTGCAGGTACCTCCCAGGTTCCATGCCCAACGAAAGCCCCCAGACGCAAATTGAGAGGGGCTGCTTGGGGGCCCCTTGGGGACTCTTCAGGCCAGCTAGGTCTTTGGGTCCTGGCTCCTTCGGTTTGGGAGCTGTTGCTGCAGTTGGGCATGTTTGCCGGAGAGTGCTTCTCGGGCCGCGAACTGCAACATTGCAGGTTCCTCCCAGGCTCCATGCCCAACGAAAGCCCCCAGACCCAAATTGAGAGGGGCTGCTTGGGGGCCCCCTGGGGGCCCTTCAGGCCAGCTAGGTCTTTGGGTCCTGGCTCCTTCGGTTTGGGAGCTGTTGCTGCAGTTGGGCATGTTGGCCGGAGAGTGCTTCTCGGGCCGCGAACTGCAAACTTGCAGGCACCTCCCAGGTTCCCGGCCCAACGAAAGCCCCCAGACCCAAATTGAGAGGGGCTGCTTGCGGGCCCCCTGGGGACACTCCAGGCCAGCTACGTCTTTAGGTCCTGACTCCTTCGGTTTGGTAGCTGTTGCTGCAGTTGGGCATGTTTGCCGGAGAGTGCTTCTCCGGCCGCGAACTGCAACCTTGCAGGTTCCTCCCAGGCTCCATGCCCAACGAAAGCCCCCAGACCCAAATGGAGAGGGGCTGTTTGGGGGCCCCCTGGGGGCCCTTCAGGCCCGCTAGGTCTTTGGGTCCTGGCTCCTTCGGTTTGGGAGCTGTTGCTGCAGTTGGGCATGTTGACCGGAGAGTGCTTCTCGGGCCGCGAACTGCAACCTTGCAGGTAGCTCCCAGGTTCCCAGCCCAACGAAAGCCCCCAGACACAAATGGAGAGGGGCTGTTTGGGGGCCCCCTGGGGACACTTCAGGCCAGCTAGGTCTTTGGGTCCTGGCTCCTTCGGTTTGGGAGCTGTTGCTGGACGTTGGGCATGTTGACCGGAGAGTGCTTCTCAGGCTGCGAACTGTAACCTTGCAGGTACCTCCCAGGTTCCATGCCCAACGAAAGCCCCCAGACGCAAATTGAGAGGGGCTGCTTGGGGGCCCCTTGGGGACTCTTCAGGCCAGCTAGGTCTTTGGGTCCTGGCTCCTTCGGTTTGGGAGCTGTTGCTGGACGTTGGGCATGTTGGCCGGAGAGTGCTTCTCGGTACGTGAACTGCAAACTTGCAGGTACCTCCCAGGTCCCCGGCCCAACGAAAGCCCCCAGACCCAAATTGAGAGGGGCTGCTTGGGGGCCCCCTGGGGGCCCTTCAGGCCAGCTAGGTCTTTGGGTCCTGGCTCCTTCGGTTTGGGAGCTGTTGCTGCAGTTGGGCATGTTGGCCGGAGAGTGCTTCTCGGGCCGCGAACTGCAACCTTGCAGGCACCTCCCAGGTTCCCGGCCCAACGAAAGCCCCCAGACCCAAATTGAGAGGGGCTGCTTGGGGGCCCCCTGGGGACACTCCAGGCCAGCTATGTCTTTGGGTCCTGGCTCCTTCGGTTTGGTAGCTGTTGCTGCAGTTGGGCATGTTTGCCGGTGAGTGCTTAACGGGCCGTGAACTGCAACCTTGCAGGTTCCTCCCAGGCTCCATGCCCAACGAAAGCCCCCAGACCCAAATGGAGAGGGGCTGTTTGGGGGCCCCCTGGGGGCCCTTCAGGCCAGCTAGGTCTTTGGGTCCTGGCTCCTTCGGTTTGGGAGCTGTTGCTGGACGTTGGGCATGTTGACCGGAGAGTGCTTCTCGGGCTGCGAACTGCAACCTTGGAGGTACCTCCCAGGTCCCCGGCCCAACGAAAGCCCCCAGACCCAAATGGAGAGGGGCTGCTTGGGGGCCCCCTGGGGGCCTTTCAGGCCAGCTAGGTCTTTGGGTCCTGGCTCCTTCGGTTTGGGAGCTGTTGCTGCAGTTGGGCATGTTGGCCGGAGAGTGCTTCTCGGGCCGTGAACTGCAACCTTGCAGGTAGCTCCCAGGATCCCGGCCCAAGGAAAGCCCCCAGACCCAAATGGAGAGGGGCTGCTTGGGGGCCCCTTGTGGCCCCTTCAGGCCAGCTAGGTCTTTGGGTCCTGGCTCCTTCGGTTTGGGAGCTGTTGCTGCAGTTGGGCATGTTGGCCGGAGAGTGCTTCTCGGGCCGCGAACTGCAACCTTGCAGGCACTTCCCAGGTTCCCGGCCCAACGAAAGCCCCCAGACCAAAATTGAGAGGGGCTGCTTGTGGGCCCCCGGGGTCCCTCCAGGCCAGCTCTTTCTTTGGGTCCTGGCTCCTTCGGTTTGGGAGCTGTTGCTGCAGTTGGGCATGTTGGCCGGAGAGTGCTTCTCGGGCCGCGAACAGCAACCTTGTAGGTATCTCCCAGGTTCCCGGCCCAACGAAAGCCCCCAGACCCAAATTGAGAGGGGCTGCTTGGGGGCCCCTTGGGGACTCCTCAGGCCAGCTAGGTCTTTGGGTCCTGGCTCCTTCGCTTTGGGAGCTGTTGCTGCAGTTGGGCATGTTGGCCGGAGAGTGCTTCTCGGGCCGCGAACTGCAACCTTGTAGGTAGCTCCCAGGTTCCCGGCCCAACGAAAGCCCCCAGACCCAAATGGAGAGGGGCTGTTTGGGGGCCCCCTGGGGCCCCTTCAGGCCAGCTAGGTCTTTGGGTCCTGGCTCCTTCGGTTTGGGAGCTGTTGCTGGACGTTGGGCATGTTGGCCGGAGAGTGCTTCTCGGGCCGTGAACTGCAACCTTGCAGGTATTTCCCAGGTTCCCGGCCCAACGAAAGCCCCCAGACCCAAATGGAGAGGGGCTGTTTGGGGGCACCCTGGGGGCCCTTCAGGCCAGCTAGGTCTTTGGGTCCTGGCTCCTTCGGTTTGAGCGCTGTTGCTGGACGTTGGGCATGTTGACCGGTGAGTGCTTCTCAGGCTGCGAACTGTAACCTTGCAGGTACCTCCCATGTCCCCGGCCCAACGAAAGCCCCCAGACCCAAATTGAGAGGGGCTGCTTGGGGGCCCCCTGGGGGCCCTTCAGGCCAGCTAGGTCTTTGGGTCCTGGCTCCTTCGGTTTGGGAGCTGTTGCTGCAGTTGGGCATGTTGGCCGGAGAGTGCTTCTCGGGCCGCGAACTGCAACCTTGCAGGCACCTCCCAGGTTCCCGGCCCAACGAAAGCCCCCAGACCAAAATTGAGAGGGGCTGTTTGCGGGCCCCCTGGGGACTCTCCAGGCCAGCTATGTCTTTGGGTCCTGACTCCTTCGGTTTGGTAGCTGTTGCTGCAGTTGGGCATGTTTGCCGGAGAGTGCTTCTCGGGCCGCGAACTGCAACCTTGCAGGTTCCTCCCAGGCTCCATGCCCAACGAAAGCCCCCAGACCCAAATGGAGAGGGGCTGTTTGGGGGCCCCCTGGGGGCCCTTCAGGCCAGCTAGGTCTTTGGGTCCTGGCTCCTTCGGTTTGGGAGCTGTTGCTGCAGTTGGGCATGTTGACCGGAGAGTGATTCTCGGGCTGCGAACTGCAACCTTGCAGGTACCTCCCAGGTTCCAGGCCCAACGAAAGCCCCCAGACCCAAATTGAGAGGGGCTGCTTGGGGGCCCCCTGGGGGCCCTTCAGGCCAGCTAGGTCTTTGGGTCCTGGCTCCTTCGGTTTGGGAGCTGTTGCTGCAGTTGGGCATGTTGACCGGAGAGTGCTTCTCGGGCTGCGAACTGCAACCTTGCAGGTACCTCCCAGGTCCCAGGCCCAACGAAAGCCCCCAGACCCAAATTGAGAGGGGCTGCTTGGGGGCCCCCTGGGGGCCCTTCAGGCCAGCTAGGTCTTTGGGTCCTGGCTCCTTCGGTTTGGGAGCTGTTGCTGCAGTTGGGCATGTTGGCCGGAGAGTGCTTCTCGGGCCGCGAACTGCAACCTTGCAGGTAGCTCCCAGGTTCCCGGCCAAACGAAAGCCCCCAGACCCAAATTGAGAGGGGCTGCTTGGGGGCCCCCTGGGGGCCCTTCAGGCCAGCTAGGTCTTTGGGTCCTGGCTCCTTCGGTTTGGGAGCTGTTGCTGGACGTTGGGCATGTTGGCCAGAGAGTGCTTCTCGGGCCGTGAACTGCAACCTTGCAGGTAGCTCCCAGGTTCCATGCCCAAGGAAAGCCCCCAGACCCAAATTGAGAGGGGCTGCTTGGGGTCCCCTTGGGGCCCCTTCAGGCCAGCTAGGTCTTTGGGTCCTGGCTCCTTCGGTTTGGGAGCTCTTGCTGCAGTTCGGCATGTTGGCCGGAGAGTGCTTCTCGGGCCGTGAACTGCAACCTTGCAGGTAGCTCCCAGGTTCCCGGCCCAACGAAAGCCCCCAGACCCAAATGGAGAGGGGCTGCTTGGGGGCCCCCTGGGGACACTTCAGGCCAGCTAGGTCTTTGGGTCCTGGCTCCTTCGGTTTGGGAGCTGTTGCTGGACGTTGGGCATGTTGACCGGAGAGTGCTTCTCAGGCTGCGAACTGTAACCTTGCAGGTACCTCCCAGGTCCCCGGCCCAACGAAAGCCCCCAGACCCAAATTGAGAGGGGCTGCTTGAGGGCCCCCTGGGGGCCCTTCAGGCCAGCTAGGTCTTTGGGTCCTGGCTCCTTCGGTTTGGGAGCTGTTGCTGCAGTTGGGCATGTTGGCCGGAGAGTGCTTCTCGGGCCGCGAACTGCAACTTTGCAGGTACCTCCCATGTCCCCGGCCCAACGAAAGCCCCCAGACCCAAATTGAGAGGGGCTGCTTGGGGGCCCCCTGGGGGCCCTTCAGGCCAGCTAGGTCTTTGGGTCCTGGCTCCTTCGGTTTGGGAGCTGTTGCTGCAGTTGGGCATGTTGGCCGGAGAGTGCTTCTCGGGCCGCGAACTGCAACCTTGCAGGCACCTCCCAGGTTCCCGGCCCAACGAAATCCCCCAGACCAAAATTGAGAGGGGCTGCTTGAGGGCCCCCTTGGGACACTCCAGGCCAGCTATGTCTTTGGGTCCTGACTCCGTCGGTTTGGTAGCTGTTGCTGCAGTTGGGCATGTTTGCCGGAGAGTGCTTCTCGGGCCGCGAACTGCAACCTTGCAGGTTCCTCCCAGGCTCCATGCCCAACGAAAGCCCCCAGACCCAAATGGAGAGGGGCTGTTTGGGGGCCCCCTGGGGGCCCTTCAGGCCAGCTAGGTCTTTGGGTCCTGGCTCCTTCGGTTTGGGAGCTGTTGCTGCAGTTGGGCATGTTGACCGGAGAGTGCTTCTCGGGCTGCGAACTGCAACCTTGCAGGTACCTCCCAGGTCCCAGGCCCAACGAAAGCCCCCAGACCCAAATGGAGAGGGGCTGCTTGGGGGCCCCCTGGGGGCCCTTCAGGCCAGCTAGGTCTTTGGGTCCTGGCTCCTTCGGTTTGGGAGCTGTTGCTGCAGTTGGGCATGTTGGCCGGAGAGTGCTTCTCGGGCCGCGAACTGCAACCTTGCAGGTACCTCCCAGGTCCCAGGCCCAACGAAAGCCCCCAGACCCAAATGGAGAGGGGCTGCTTGGGGGCCCCCTGTGGGCCCTTCAGGCCAGCTAGGTCTTTGGGTCCTGGCTCCTTCGGTTTGGGAGCTGTTGCTGCAGTTGGGCATGTTGGCCGGAGAGTGCTTCTCGGGCCGCGAACTGCAACCTTGCAGGTAGCTCCCAGGTACCCGGCCCAACGAAAGCCCCCAGACCCAAATGGAGAGGGGCTGCTTGGGGGCCCCCTGGGGGCCCTTCAGGCCAGCTAGTTCTTTGGGTCCTGGCTCCTTCGGTTTGGGAGCTGTTGCTGGACGTTGGGCATGTTGACCGGAGAGTGCTTCTCGGGCTGCGAACTGCAACCTTGCAGGTACCTCCCAGGTCCCCGGCCCAACGAAAGCCCCCAGACCCAAATGGAGAGGGGCTGCTTGGGGGCCCCCTGGGGGCCCTTCAGGCCAGCTAGGTCTTTGGGTCCTGGCTCCTTCGGTTTGGGAGCTGTTGCTGCAGTTGGGCATGTTGGCCGGAGAGTGCTTCTCGGGCCGCGAACTGCAACCTTGCAGGTATCTCCCAGGTTCCCGGCCCAACGAAAGCCCCCAGACCCAAATGGAGAGGGGCTGTTTGGGGGCCCCCTGGGGCCCCTTCAGGCCAGCTAGGTCTTTGGGTCCTGGCTCCTTCGGTTTGGGAGCTGTTGCTGGACGTTGGACATGTTGGCCGGAGAGTGCTTCTCGGGCCGTGAATTGCAACCTTGCAGGTAGCTCCCAGGTTCCCGGCCCAAGGAAAGCCCCCAGACCCAAATGGAGAGGGGCTGCTTGGGGGCCCCTTGGGGCCCCTTCAGGCCAGCTAGGTCTTTGGGTCCTGGCTCCTTTGGTTTGGGAGCTCTTGCTGCAGTTGGGCATGTTGGCCGGAGAGTGTTTCTCGGGCCGCGAACTGCAACCTTGCAGGCACTTCCCAGGTTCCCGTCCCAACGAAAGCCCCCAGACCCAAATGGAGAGGGGCTGCTTGGGGGCCCCCTGGGGGCCCTTCAGGCCAGCTAGGTCTTTGGGTCCTGGCTCCTTCGGTTTGGGAGCTGTTGCTGCAGTTGGGCATGTTGGCCGGAGAGTGTTTCTCGGGCCGCGAACTGCAACCTTGCAGGTAACTCCCAGGTTCCATGCCCAACGAAAGCCCCCAGACCCAAATTGAGAGGGGCTGTTTGGGGGTCCCCTGGGGACTCTTCAGGCCAGCTAGGTCTTTGGGTCCTGGCTCCTTCGGTTTGGGAGCTGTTGCTGGACGTTGGGCATGTTGGCCGGAGAGTGCTTCTCGGGCTGCGAACTGCAACCTTGCAGGTACCTCCCATGTCCCAGGCCCAACGAAAGCCCCCAGACCCAAATTGAGAGGGGCTGCTTGGGGGCCCCCTGGGGGCCCTTCAGGCCAGCTAGGTCTTTGGGTCCTGGCTCCTTCGGTTTGGGAGCTGTTGCTGGACGTTGGGCATGTTGACCGGAGAGTGCTTCTCGGGCCGCGAACTGCAACCTTGCAGGTAGCTCCCAGGTTCCCGGCCCAACGAAAGCCCCCAGACCCAAATGGAGAGGGGCTGTTTGGGGGCCCCCTGGGGGCCCTTCAGGCCAGCTAGGTCTTTGGGTCCTGGCTCCTTCGGTTTGGGAGCTGTTGCTGGACGTTGGGCATGTTGGCCGGAGAGTGCTTCTCGGGCTGCGAACTGCAACCTTGCAGGTAGCTCCCAGGTTCCCGGCCCAACGAAAGCCCACAGACCCAAATGGAGAGGGGCTGCTTGGGGGCCCCCTGGGGGCCCTTCAGGCCAGCTAGGTCTTTGGGTCCTGGCTCCTTCGCTTTAGGAGCTGTTGCTGCAGTTGGGCATGTTGACCGGAGAGTGGTTCTCGGGCCGTGAACTGCAACCTTGCAGGTAGCTCCCAGGTCCCAGGCCCAACGAAAGCCCCCAGACCAAAATTGAGAGGGGCTGTTTGGGGGCCCCCTGGGGGCCCTTCAGGCCAGCTAGGTCTTTGGGTCCTGGCTCCTTCGGTTTGGGAGCTGTTGCTGCAGTTGTGCATGTTGGCCGGAGAGTGCTTCTCGGGCCGCGAACTGCAACCTTGTAGGTAGCTCCCAGGTTCCCGGCCCAACGAAAGCCCCCAGACCCAAATGGAGAGGGGCTGTTTGGGGTCCCCTGGGGCCCCTTCAGGCCAGCTAGGTCTTTGGGTCCTGGCTCCTTCGGTTTGGGAGCTGTCGCTTGACGTTGGGCATGTTGGCAGGAGAGTGCTTCTCGGGCTGCGAACTGCAACCTTGCAGGTAGCTCCCAGGTTCCCGGCCCAACGAAAGCCCCCAGACCCAAATGGAGAGGGACTGCTTGGGGGACCCCTGTGGACTCTTCAGGCCAGCTAGGTCTTTGGGTCCTGGCTCCTTCGGTTTGGGAGCTGTTGCTGCAGTTGGGCATGTTGGCCGGAGAGTGCTTCTCGGGCCGCGAACTGCAACCTTGTAGGTAGCTCCCAGGTTCCCGGCCCAACGAAAGCCCCCAGACCCAAATGGAGAGGGGCTGTTTGGGGGCCCCTGGGGCCCCTTCAGGCCAGCTAGGGCTTTGGGTCCTGGCTCCTTCGGTTTGGGAGCTGTTGCTGGACGTTGGGCATGTTGGCCGGAGAGTGCTTCTCAGGCTGCGAACTGTAACCTTGCAGGTACCTCCCAGGTTCCATGCCCAACGAAAGCCCCCAGACCAAAATAGAGAGGGGCTGCTTGGGGGCCCCTTGGGGACTCTTCAGGCCAGCTAGGTCTTTGGGTCCTGGCTCCTTCGGTTTGGGAGCTGTTGCTGCAGTTGGGCATGTTGGCCGGAGAGTGCTTCTCGGGCCGCGAACTGCAACCTTGCAGGTACCTCCCAGGTTCCCGGCCCAACGAAAGCCCCCAGACCCAAATGGAGAGGGGCTGTTTGGGGGCCCCCTGGGGCCCCTTCAGGCCAGCTAGGTCTTTGGGTCCTGGCTCCTTCGGTTTGGGAGCTGTTGCTGGACGTTGGGCATGTTGGCCGGAGAGTGCTTCTCGGTACGTGAACTGCAACCTTGCAGGTACCTCCCAGGTCCCCGGCCCAACGAAAGCCCCCAGACCCAAATGGAGAGGGGCTGCTTGGGGGCCCCCTGGGGGCCCTTCAGGCCAGCTAGGTCTTTGGGTCCTGGCTCCTTCGGTTTGGGAGCTGTTGCTGCAGTTGTGCATGTTGGCCGGAGAGTGCTTCTCGGGCCGCGAACTGCAACCTTGCAGGTAGCTCCCAGGTTCCCGGCCCAACGAAAGCCCCCAGACCCAAATAGAGAGGGGCTGCTTGGGGGCCCCCTGGGGACCCTTCAGGCCAGCTAGGTCTTTGGGTCCTGGCTCCTTCGGTTTGGGAGCTGTTGCTGGACGTTGGGCATGTTGGCCGGAGAGTGCTTCTCAGGCTGCGAACTGCAACCTTTCAGGTACCTCCCAGACTCCATGCCCAACGAAAGCCCCCAGACCCAAATTGAGAGGGGCTGTTTGGGGGTCCCCTGGGGACTCTTCAGGCCAGCTAGGTCTTTGGGTCCTGGCTCCTTCGGTTTGGGAGCTGTTGCTGGACGTTGGGCATGTTGGCCGGAGAGTGCTTCTCGGGCTGCGAACTGCAACCTTGCAGGTACCTCCCATGTCCCAGGCCCAACGAAAGCCCCCAGACCCAAATTGAGAGGGGCTGCTTGGGGGCCCCCTGGGGGCCCTTCAGGCCAGCTAGGTCTTTGGGTCCTGGCTCCTTCGGTTTGGGAGCTGTTGCTGGACGTTGGGCATGTTGACCGGAGAGTGCTTCTCGGGCCGCGAACTGCAACCTGGCAGGTAGCTCCCAGGTTCCCGGCCCAACGAAAGCCCCCAGACCCAAATGGAGAGGGGCTGCTTGGGGGCCCCCTGGGGCCCCTTCAGGCCAGCTAGGTCTTTGGGTCCTGGCTCCTTCGGTTTGGGAGCTGTTGCTGGACGTTGGGCATGTTGGCCGGAAAGTGCTTCTCGGGCTGCGAACTGCAACCTTGCAGGTACCTCCCAGGTTCCATGCCCAACGAAAGCCCCCAGACCCAAATTGAGAGGGGCTGCTTGGGGGCCCCCTGGGGGCCCTTCAGGCCAGCTAGGTCTTTGGGTCCTGGCTCCTTCGGTTTGGGAGCTGTTGCTGGACGTTGGGCATGTTGACCGGAGAGTGCTTCTCAGGCTGCGAACTGTAACCTTGCAGGTTCCTCCCAGGTTCCATGCCCAACGAAAGCCCCCAGACCAAAATAGAGAGGGGCTGCTAGGGGGCCCCTGGGGGACTCTTCAGGCCAGCTAGGTCTTTGGGTCCTGGCTCCTTCGGTTTGGGAGCTGTTGCTGCAGTTGGGCATGTTGGCCGGAGAGTGCTTCTCGGGCCGCGAACTGCAACCTTGCAGGTAGCTCCCAGGTTCCCGGCCCAACGAAAGCCCCCAGACCCAAATGGAGAGGGGCTGCTTGGGGGCCCCCTGGGGCCCCTTCAGGCCAGCTAGGTCTTTGGGTCCTGGCTCCTTCGGTTTGGGAGCTGTTGCTGGACGTTGGGCATGTTGGCCGGAGAGTGCTTCTCGGTACGTGGACTGCAAACTTGCATGTAGCTCCCAGGTTCCCGGCCCAACGAAAGCCCCCAGACCCAAATGGAGAGGGGCTGTTTTGGGGCCCCCTGGGGGCCCTTCAGGCCAGCTAGGTCTTTGGGTCCTGGCTCCTTCGGTTTGGGAGCTGTTGCTGGACGTTGGGCATGTTGGCCGGAGAGTGCTTCTCAGGCTGCGAACTGCAACCTTGCAGGTACCTCCCAGGTTCCATGCCCAACGAAAGCCCCCAGACCCAAATGGAGAGGGGCTGTTTGGGTTCCCCCTGGGGACTCTTCAGGCCAGCTAGGTCTTTGGGTCCTGGCTCCTTCGGTTTGGGAGCTGTTGCTGGACGTTGGGCATGATGACCGGAAAGTGCTTCTCGGGCTGCGAACTGCAACCTTGCAGGTACCTCCCAGGTTCCCAGCCCAATGAAAGCCCCCAGACCCAAATTGAGAGGGGCTGCTTGGGGGCCCCCTGGGGGCCCTTCAGGCCAGCTAGGTCTTTGGGTCCTGGCTCCTTCGGTTTGGGAGCTGTTGCTGGACGTTGAGCATGTTGACCGGAGAGTGCTTCTCGGGCTGCGAACTGCAACCTTGCAGGTACCTCCCAGGTCCCCGGCCCAACGAAAGCCCCCAGACCCAAATGGAGAGGGGCAGCTTGGGGGCCCCCTGGGGGCCCTTCAGGCCAGCTAGGTCTTTGGGTCCTGGCTCCTTCGGTTTGGGAGCTGTTGCTGCAGTTGGGCATGTTGGCCGGAGAGTGTTTTTCGGGCCGCGAACTGCAACCTTGCAGGTACCTCCCAGGTTCCCGGCCCAACGAAAGCCCCCAGACCCAAATTGAGAGGGGCTGTTTGGGGGTCCCCTGGGGACTCTTCAGGCCAGCTAGGTCTTTGGGTCCTGGCTCCTTCGGTTTGGGAGCTGTTGCTGGACGTTGGGCATGTTGGCCGGAGAGTGCTTCTTGGGCTGCGAACTGCAACCTTGCAGGTACCTCCCATGTCCCAGGCCCAACGAAAGCCCCCAGACCCAAATTGAGAGGGGCTGCTTGGGGGCCCCCTGGGGGCCCTTCAGGCCAGCTAGGTCTTTGGGTCCTGGCTCCTTCGGTTTGGGAGCTGTTGCTGGACGTTGGGCATGTTGACCAGAGAGTGCTTCTCGGGCCGCGAACTGCAACCTGGCAGGTACCTCCCAGATTCCCGGCCCAACGAAAGCCCACAGACCCAAATGGAGAGGGGCTGTTTGGGGGCCCCCTGGGGCCCCTTCAGGCCAGCTAGGTCTTTGGGTCCTGGCTCCTTCGGTTTGGGAGCTGTTGCTGGACGTTGGGCATGTTGGCCGGAGAGTGCTTCTCGGGCCGCGAACTGCAACCTTGCAGGTAGCTCCCAGGTTCCCGGCCCAAAGAAAGCCCACAGACCCAAATGGAGAGGGGCTGCTTGGGGGCCCCCTGGGGGCCCTTCAGGCCAGCTAGGTCTTTGGGTCCTGGCTCCTTCGGTTTGGGAGCTGTTGCTGCAGTTGGGCATGTTGACCGGAGAGTGCTTCTCGGGCCGTGAACTGCAACCTTGCATGTAGCTCCCAGGTTCCCGGCCCAACGAAAGCCCCCAGACCCAAATGGAGAGGGGCTGTTTTGGGGCCCCCTGGGGGCCCTTCAGGCCAGCTAGGTCTTTGGGTCCTGGCTCCTTCGGTTTGGGAGCTGTTGCTGCAGTTGGGCATGTTGGCCAGAGAGTGCTTCTCGGTACGTGAACTGCAACCTTGCAGGTACCTGCCAGGACCCCGGCCCAACGAAAGCCCCCAGACCCAAATGGAGAGGGGCTGCTTGGGGGCCCCCTGGGGACCCTCCAGGCCAGCTATTTCTTCGGGTCCTGGCTCCTTCGGTTTGGGAGCTGTTGCTGCAGTTGGGCATGTTGGCCGGAGAGTGCTTCTCGGGCCGCGAACTGCAACCTTGCAGGTACCTCCCAGGTTCCATGCCCAACGAAAGCCCCCAGACCCAAATTGAGAGGGGCTGTTTGGGGGCCCCCTGGGGACTCTTCAGGCCAGCTAGGTCTTTGGGTCCTGGCTCCTTCGGTTTGGGAGCTGTTGCTGGACGTTGGGCATGTTGGCCGGAAAGTGCTTCTCGGGCTGCGAACTGCAACCTTGCAGGTACCTCCCAGGTTCCCAGCCCAACGAAAGCCCCCAGACCAAAATTGAGAGGGGCTGCTTGGGTGCCCCCTGGGGGCCCTTCAGGCCAGCTAGGTCTTTGGGTCCTGGCTCCTTCGGTTTGGGAGCTGTTGCTGGACGTTGGGCATGTTGACCGGAGAGTGCTTCTCGGGCTGCGAACTGCAACCTTGCAGGTACCTCCCAGGTCCCCGGCCCAACGAAAGCCCCCAGACCCAAATTGAGAGGGGCTGCTTGGGGGCCCCCTGGGGTCCGTTCAGGCCAGCTAGGTCTTTGGGTCCTGGCTCCTTCGGTTTGGGAGCTGTTGCTGCAGTTGGGCATGTTGGCCGGAGAGTGTTTTTTGGGCCGCGAACTGCAACCTTGCAGGTACCTCCCAGGTTCCCGGCCCAACGAAAGCCCCCAGACCCAAATTGAGAGGGGCTGTTTGGGGGTCCCCTGGGGACTCTTCAGGCCAGCTAGGTCTTTGGGTCCTGGCTCCTTCGGTTTGGGAGCTGTTGCTGCAGTTGGGCATGTTGGCCGGAGAGTGCTTCTCGGGCCGTGAACTGCAACCTTGCAGGTACCTCCCATGTCCCCGGCCCAACGAAAGCCCCCAGACCCAAATTGAGAGGGGCTGCTTGGGGGCCCCCTGGGGGCCCTTCATGTCAGCTAGGTCTTTGGGTCCTGGCTCCTTCGGTTTGGGAGCTGTTGCTGGACGTTGGGCATGTTGACCGGAGAGTGCTTCTCGGGCTGCGAACTGCAACCTTGCAGGTACCTCCCAGGTTCCCAGTCCAACGAAAGCCCCCAGACCCAAATTGAGAGGGGCTGTTTGGGGTCCCCCTGGGCACACTTCAGGCCAGCTAGGTCTTTGGGTCCTGGCTCCTTCGGTTTGGGAGCTGTTGCTGGACGTTGGGCATGTTGGCCGGAAAGTGCTTCTCGGGCTGCGAACTGCAACCTTGCAGGTACCTCCCAGGTTCCCAGCCCAACGAAAGCCCCCAGACCAAAATGGAGAGGGGCTGCTTGGGGGCCCCCTGGGGGCCCTTCAGGCCAGCTAGGTCTTTGGGTCCTGGCTCCTTCGGTTTGGGAGCTGTTGCTGGACGTTGGGCATGTTGACCGGAGAGTGCTTCTCGGGCTGCGAACTGCAACCTTGCAGGTACCTCCCAGGTCCCAGGCCCAACGAAAGCCCCCAGACCCAAATGGAGAGGGGCAGCTTGGGGGCCCCCTGGGGGCCCTTCAGGCCAGCTAGGTCTTTGGGTCCTGGCTCCTTCGGTTTGGGAGCTGTTGCTGCAGTTGGGCATGTTGGCCGGAGAGTGTTTTTCGGGCCGCGAACTGCAACCTTGCAGGTACCTCCAAGGTCCACGACCCAACGAAAGCCCCCAGACCCAAATGGAGAGGGGCTGTTTGGGGGTCCCCTGGGGACTCTTCAGGCCAGCTAGGTCTTTGGGTCCTGGCTCCTTCGGTTTGGGAGCTGTTGCTGGACGTTGGGCATGTTGGCCGTAGAGTGCTTCTCGGGCTGCGAACTGCAACCTTGCAGGTACCTCCCATGTCCCAGGCCCAACGAAAGCCCCCAGACCCAAATTGAGAGGGGCTGCTTGGGGGCCCCCTGGGGGCCCTTCAGGCCAGCTAGGTCTTTGGGTCCTGGCTCCTTCGGTTTGGGAGCTGTTGCTGGACGTTTGGCATGTTGACCGGAGAGTGCTTCTCGGGCCGCGAACTGCAACCTTGCAGGTAGCTCCCAGGTTCCCGGCCCAACGAAAGCCCCCAGACCCAAATGGAGAGGGGCTGTTTGGGGGCCCCCTGGGGCCCCTTCAGGCCAGCTAGGTCTTTGGGTCCTGGCTCCTTCGGTTTGGGAGCTGTTGCTGGACGTTGGGCATGTTGGCCGGAAAGTGCTTCTCGGGCTGTGAACTGCAACCTTGCAGGTACCTCCCAGGTTCCCAGCCCAACGAAAGCCCCCAGACCAAAATTGAGAGGGGCTGCTTGGGTGCCCCCTGGGGGCCCTTCAGGCCAGCTAGGTCTTTGGGTCCTGGCTCCTTCGGTTTGGGAGCTGTTGCTGGACGTTGGGCATGTTGGCCGGAGAGTGCTTCTCGGGCTGCGAACTGCAACCTTGCAGGTACCTCCCAGGTCCCCGGCCCAACGAAAGCCCCAGACCCAAATGGAGAGGGGCTGCTTGGGGGCCCCCTGGGGTCCCTTCAGGCCAGCTAGGTCTTTGGGTCCTGGCTCCTTCGCTTTGGGAGCTGTTGCTGGACGTTGGGCATGTTGGCCGGAGAGTGTTTTTTGGGCCGCGAACTGCAACCTTGCAGGTACCTCCCAGGTTCCCGGCCCAACGAAAGCCCCCAGACCCAAATTGAGAGGGGCTGTTTGGGGGTCCCCTGGGGACTCTTCAGGCCAGCTAGGTCTTTGGGTCCTGGCTCCTTCGGTTTGGGAGCTGTTGCTGCAGTTGGGCATGTTGGCCGGAGAGTGGTTCACGGGCCGTGAACTGCAACCTTGCAGGTACCTCCCATGTCCCCGGCCCAACGAAAGCCCCCAGACCCAAATTGAGAGGGGCTGCTTGGGGGGCCCCTGGGGGCCCTTCAGGTCAGCTAGGTCTTTGGGTCCTGGCTCCTTCGGTTTGGGAGCTGTTGCTGGACGTTGGGCATGTTGACCGGAGAGTGCTTCTCGGGCTGCGAACTGCAACCTTGCAGGTACCTCCCAGGTTCCATGCCCAACGAAAGCCCCCAGACCCAAATTGAGAGGGGCTGTTTGGGGTCCCCCTGGGCACACTTCAGGCCAGCTAGGTCTTTGGGTCCTGGCTCCTTCGGTTTGGGAGCTGTTGCTGGACGTTGGGCATGTTGGCCGGAGAGTGTTTTTCGGGCCGCGAACTGCAACCTTGCAGGTACCTCCAAGGTCCACGACCCAACGAAAGCCCCCAGACCCAAATGGAGAGGGGCTGTTTGGGGGTCCCCTGGGGACTCTTCAGGCCAGCTAGGTCTTTGGGTCCTGGCTCCTTCGGTTTGGGAGCTGTTGCTGGACGTTGGGCATGTTGGCCGTAGAGTGCTTCTCGGGCTGCGAACTGCAACCTTGCAGGTACCTCCCATGTCCCAGGCCCAACGAAAGCCCCCAGACCCAAATTGAGAGGGGCTGCTTGGGGGCCCCCTGGGGGCCCTTCAGGCCAGCTAGGTCATTGGGTCCTGGCTCCTTCGGTTTGGGAGCTGTTGCTGGACGTTGGGCATGTTGACCGGAGAGTGCTTCTCGGGCCGCGAACTGCAACCTTGCAGGTAGCTCCCAGGTTCCCGGCCCAACGAAAGCCCCCAGACCCAAATGGAGAGGGGCTGTTTGGGGGCCCCCTGGGGCCCCTTCAGGCCAGCTAGGTCTTTGGGTCCTGGCTCCTTCGGTTTGGGAGCTGTTGCTGGACGTTGGGCATGTTGGCCGGAAAGTGCTTCTCGGGCTGCGAACTGCAACCTTGCAGGTACCTCGCAGGTTCCCAGCCCAACGAAAGCCCCCAGACCAAAATTGAGAGGGGCTGCTTGGGTGCCCCCTGGGGGCCCTTCAGGCCAGCTAGGTCTTTGGGTCCTGGCTCCTTCGGTTTGGGAGCTGTTGCTGGACGTTGGGCATGTTGGCCGGAGAGTGCTTCTCGGGCTGCGAACTGCAACCTTGCAGGTACCTCCCAGGTCCCCGGCCCAACGAAAGCCCCAGACCCAAATGGAGAGGGGCTGCTTGGGGGCCCCCTGGGGTCCCTTCAGGCCAGCTAGGTCTTTGGGTCCTGGCTCCTTCGCTTTGGGAGCTGTTGCTGCAGTTGGGCATGTTGGCCGGAGAGTGTTTTTTGGGCCGCGAACTGCAACCTTGCAGGTACCTCCCAGGTTCCCGGCCCAACGAAAGCCCCCAGACCCAAATTGAGAGGGGCTGTTTGGGGGTCCCCTGGGGACTCTTCAGGCCAGCTAGGTCTTTGGGTCCTGGCTCCTTCGGTTTGGGAGCTGTTGCTGCAGTTGGGCATGTTGGCCGGAGAGTGGTTCACGGGCCGTGAACTGCAACCTTGCAGGTACCTCCCATGTCCCCGGCCCAACGAAAGCCCCCAGACCCAAATTGAGAGGGGCTGCTTGGGGGGCCCCTGGGGGCCCTTCAGGTCAGCTAGGTCTTTGGGTCCTGGCTCCTTCGGTTTGGGAGCTGTTGCTGGACGTTGGGCATGTTGACCGGAGAGTGCTTCTCGGGCTGCGAACTGCAACCTTGCAGGTACCTCCCAGGTTCCATGCCCAACGAAAGCCCCCAGACCCAAATTGAGAGGGGCTGTTTGGGGTCCCCCTGGGCACACTTCAGGCCAGCTAGGTCTTTGGGTCCTGGCTCCTTCGGTTTGGGAGCTGTTGCTGGACGTTGGGCATGTTGGCCGGAAAGTGCTTCTCGGGCTGCGAACTGCAACCTTGCAGGTACCTCCCAGGTTCCCGGCCCAACGAAAGCCCCCAGACCCAAATGGAGAGGGGCTGTTTGGGGGTCCCCTGGGGACTCTTCAGGCCAGCTAGGTCTTTGGGTCCTGGCTCCTTCGGTTTGGGAGCTGTTGCTGGACGTTGGGCATGTTGGCAGGAGAGTGCTTCTCGGGCTGCGAACTGCAACCTTGCAGGTACCTCCCATGTCCCAGGCCCAACGAAAGCCCCCAGACCCAAATTGAGAGGGGCTGCTTGGGGGCCCCCTGGGGGCCCTTCAGGCCAGCTAGGTCTTTGGGTCCTGGCTCCTTCGGTTTGGGAGCTGTTGCTGGACGTTGGGCATGTTGACCGGAGAGTGCTTCTCGGGCCGCGAACTGCAACCTTGCAGGTAGCTCCCATGTCCCCGGCCCAACGAAAGCCCCCAGACCCAAATGGAGAGGGGCTGTTTGGGGGCCCCCTGGGGCCCCTTCAGGCCAGCTAGGTCTTTGAGTCCTGGCTCCTTCGGTTTGGGAGCTGTTGCTGGACGTTGGGCATGTTGGCCGGAGAGTGCTTCTGGGCTGCGAACTGCAACCTTGCAGGTAGCTCCCAGGTTCCCGGCCCAACGAAAGCCCACAGACCCAAATGGAGAGGGGCTGCTTGGGGGCCCCCTGGGGGCCCTTCAGGCCAGCTAGGTCTTTGGGTCCTGGCTCCTTCGCTTTGGGAGCTGTTGCTGCAGTTGGGCATGTTGACCGGAGAGTGGTTCTCGGGCCGTGAACTGCAACCTTGCAGGTAGCTCCCAGGTCCCAGGCCCAACGAAAGCCCCCAGACCAAAATTGAGAGGGGCTGCTTGCGGGCCCCCTGGGGGCCCTTCAGGCCAGCTAGGTCTTTGGGTCCTGGCTCCTTCGGTTTGGGAGCTGTTGCTGCAGTTGTGCATGTTGGCCGGAGAGTGCTTCTCGGGCCGCGAACTGCAACCTTGTAGGTAGCTCCCAGGTTCCCGGCCCAACGAAAGCCCCCAGACCCAAATGGAGAGGGGCTGTTTGGGGTCCCCTGGGGCCCCTTCAGGCCAGCTAGGTCTTTGGGTCCTGGCTCCTTCGGTTTGGGAGCTGTCGCTTGACGTTGGGCATGTTGGCCGGAGAGTGCTTCTCGGGCTGCGAACTGCAACCTTGCAGGTAGCTCCCAGGTTCCCGGCCCAACGAAAGCCCCCAGACCCAAATGGAGAGGGGCTGCTTGGGGGCCCCCTGGGCACACTTCAGGCCAGCTAGGTCTTTGGGTCCTGGCTCCTTCGGTTTGGGAGCTGTTGCTGGACGTTGGGCATGTTGACCGGAGAGTGCTTCTCGGGCTGCGAACTGCAACCTTGCAGGTACCTCCCAGGTCCCAGGCCCAACGAAAGCCCCCAGACCCAAATGGAGAGCGGCAGCTTGGGGGCCCCCTGGGGGCCCTTCAGGCCAGCTAGGTCTTTGGGTCCTGGCTCCTTCGGTTTGGGAGCTGTTGCTGCAGTTGGGCATGTTGGCCGGAGAGTGTTTTTCGGGCCGCGAACTGCAACCTTGCAGGTACCTCCCAGGTTCCATGCCCAACGAAAGCCCCCAGACCCAAATGGAGAGGGGCTGTTTGGGGGTCCCCTGGGGACTCTTCAGGCCAGCTAGGTCTTTGGGTCCTGGCTCCTTCGGTTTGGGAGCTGTTGCTGCAGTTGGGCATGTTGGCCGGAGAGTGCTTCTCGGGCTGCGAACTGCAACCTTGCAGGTACCTCCCATGTCCCAGGACCAACGAAAGCCCCCAGACCCAAATTGAGAGGGGCTGCTTGGGGGCCCCCTGGGGGCCCTTCAGGCCAGCTAGGTCTTTGGGTCCTGGCTCCTTCGGTTTGGGAGCTGTTGCTGGACGTTGGGCATGTTGACCGGAGAGTGCTTCTCGGGCCGCGAACTGCAACCTTGCAGGTAGCTCCCAGGTTCCCGGCCCAACGAAAGCCCCCAGACCCAAATGGAGAGGGGCTGTTTGGGGGCCCCCTGGGGCCCCTTCAGGCCAGCTAGGTCTTTGGGTCCTGGCTCCTTCGGTTTGGGAGCTGTTGCTGGACGTTGGGCATGTTGGCCGGAGAGTGCTTCTCGGGCTGCGAACTGCAACCTTGCAGGTAGCTCCCAGGTTCCCGGCCCAACGAAAGCCCACAGACCCAAATGGAGAGGGGCTGCTTGGGGGCCCCCTGGGGGCCCTTCAGGCCAGCTAGGTCTTTGGGTCCTGGCTCCTTCGCTTTGGGAGCTGTTGCTGCAGTTGGGCATGTTGACCGGAGAGTGGTTCTCGGGCCGTGAACTGCAACCTTGCAGGTAGCTCCCAGGTCCCAGGCCCAACGAAAGCCCCCAGACCCAAATTGAGAGGGGCTGCTTGGGGGCCCCCTGGGGGCCCTTCAGGCCAGCTAGGTCTTTGGGTCCTGGCTCCTTCGGTTTGGGAGCTGTTGCTGCAGTTGTGCATGTTGGCCGGAGAGTGCTTCTCGGGCCGCGAACTGCAACCTTGTAGGTAGCTCCCAGGTTCCCGGCCCAACGAAAGCCCCCAGACCCAAATGGAGAGGGGCTGTTTGGGGTCCCCTGGGGCCCCTTCAGGCCAGCTAGGTCTTTGGGTCCTGGCTCCTTCGGTTTGGGAGCTGTCGCTTGACGTTGGGCATGTTGGCCGGAGAGTGCTTCTCGGGCTGCGAACTGCAACCTTGCAGGTAGCTCCCAGGTTCCCGGCCCAACGAAAGCCCCCAGACCCAAATGGAGAGGGGCTGCTTGGGGGCCCCCTGGGCACACTTCAGGCCAGCTAGGTCTTTGGGTCCTGGCTCCTTCGGTTTGGGAGCTGTTGCTGGACGTTGGGCATGTTGGCCGGAAAGTGCTTCTCGGGCTGCGAACTGCAACCTTGCAGGTACCTCCCAGGTTCCCAGCCCAACGAAAGCCCCCAGACCCAAATGGAGAGGGGCTGCTTGGGGGCCCCCTGGGGGCCCTTCAGGCCAGCTAGGTCTTTGGGTCCTGGCTCCTTTGGTTTGGGAGCTGTTGCTGGACGTTGGGCATGTTGACCGGAGAGTGCTTCTCGGGCTGCGAACTGCAACCTTGCAGGTACCTCCCAGGTCCCAGGCCCAACGAAAGCCCCCAGACCCAAATGGAGAGCGGCAGCTTGGGGGCCCCCTGGGGGCCCTTCAGGCCAGCTAGGTCTTTGGGTCCTGGCTCCTTCGGTTTGGGAGCTGTTGCTGCAGTTGGGCATGTTGGCCGGAGAGTGTTTTTCGGGCCGCGAACTGCAACCTTGCAGGTACCTCCCAGGTTCCATGCCCAACGAAAGCCCCCAGACCCAAATGGAGAGGGGCTGTTTGGGGGTCCCCTGGGGACTCTTCAGGCCAGCTAGGTCTTTGGGTCCTGGCTCCTTCGGTTTGGGAGCTGTTGCTGGACGTTGGGCATGTTGACCGGAGAGTGCTTCTCGGGCTGCGAACTGCAAACTTGCAGGTACCTCCCAGGTTCCATGCCCAACGAAAGCCCCCAGACCCAAATTGAGAGGGGCTGTTTGGGGGCCCCCTGGGCACACTTCAGGCCAGCTAGGTCTTTGGGTCCTGGCTCCTTCGGTTTGGGAGCTGTTGCTGGACGTTGGGCATGTTGGCCGGAAAGTGCTTCTCGGGCTGCGAACTGCAACCTTGCAGGTACCTCCCAGGTTCCCAGCCCAACGAAAGCCCCCAGACCCAAATGGAGAGGGGCTGCTTGGGGGCCCCCTGGGGGCCCTTCAGGCCAGCTAGGTCTTTGGGTCCTGGCTCCTTCGGTTTGGGAGCTGTTGCTGGACGTTGGGCATGTTGACCGGAGAGTGCTTCTCGGGCTGCGAACTGCAACCTTGCAGGTACCTCCCAGGTCCCAGGCCCAACGAAAGCCCCCAGACCCAAATGGAGAGGGGCAGCTTGGGGGCCCCCTGGGGGCCCTTCAGGCCAGCTAGGTCTTTGGGTCCTGGCTCCTTCGGTTTGGGAGCTGTTGCTGCAGTTGGGCATGTTGGCCGGAGAGTGTTTTTCGGGCCGCGAACTGCAACCTTGCAGGTACCTCCCAGGTTCCATGCCCAACGAAAGCCCCCAGACCCAAATGGAGAGGGGCTGCTTGGGGGTCCCCTGGGGACTCTTCAGGCCAGCTAGGTCTTTGGGTCCTGGCTCCTTCGGTTTGGGAGCTGTTGCTGGACGTTGGGCATGTTGGCCGGAGAGTGCTTCTCGGGCTGCGAACTGCAACCTTGCAGGTACCTCCCATGTCCCAGGCCCAAAGAAAGCCCACAGACCCAAATTGAGAGGGGCTGCTTGGGGGCCCCCTGGGGGCCCTTCAGGCCAGCTAGGTCTTTGGGTCCTGGCTCCTTCGGTTTGGGAGCTGTTGCTGGACGTTGGGCATGTTGACCGGAGAGTGCTTCTCGGGCCGCGAACTGCAACCTTGCAGGTAGCTCCCAGGTCCCAGGCCCAACGAAAGCCCCCAGACCAAAATTGAGAGGGGCTGCTTGGGGGCCCCCTGGGGGCCCTTCAGGCCAGCTAGGTCTTTGGGTCCTGGCTCCTTCGGTTTGGGAGCTGTTGCTGCAGTTGTGCATGTTGGCCGGAGAGTGCTTCTCGGGCCGCGAACTGCAACCTTGTAGGTAGCTCCCAGGTTCCCGGCCCAACGAAAGCCCCCAGACCCAAATGGAGAGGGGCTGTTTGGGGTCCCCTGGGGCCCCTTCAGGCCAGCTAGGTCTTTGGGTCCTGGCTCCTTCGGTTTGGGAGCTGTCGCTTGACGTTGGGCATGTTGGCCGGAGAGTGCTTCTCGGGCTGCGAACTGCAACCTTGCAGGTACCTCCCAGGTTCCCGGCCCAACGAAAGCCCCCAGACCCAAATGGAGAGGGGCTGCTTGGGGGCCACCTGGGCACACTTCAGGCCAGCTAGGTCTTTGGGTCCTGGCTCCTTCGGTTTGGGAGCTGTTGCTGGACGTTGGGCATGTTGGCCGGAAAGTGCTTCTCGGGCTGCGAACTGCAACCTTGCAGGTAGCTCCCAGGTTCCCAGCCCAACGAAAGCCCCCAGACCCAAATGGAGAGGGGCTGCTTGGGGGCCCCCTGGGGGCCCTTCAGGCCAGCTAGGTCTTTGGGTCCTGGCTCCTTCGGTTTGGGAGCTGTTGCTGGACGTTGGGCATGTTGACCGGAGAGTGCTTCTCGGGCTGCGAACTGCAACCTTGCAGGTACCTCCCAGATCCCAGGCCCAACGAAAGCCCCCAGACCCAAATGGAGAGGGGCAGCTTGGGGGCCCCCTGGGGGCCCTTCAGGCCAGCTAGGTCTTTGGGTCCTGGCTCCTTCGGTTTGGGAGCTGTTGCTGCAGTTGGGCATGTTGGCCGGAGAGTGTTTTTCGGGCCGCGAACTGCAACCTTGCAGGTACCTCCCAGGTTCCCGGCCCAACGAAAGCCCCCAGACCCAAATGGAGAGGGGCTGTTTGGGGGTCCCCTGGGGACTCTTCAGGCCAGCTAGGTCTTTGGGTCCTGGCTCCTTCGGTTTGGGAGCTGTTGCTGGACGTTGGGCATGTTGGCCGGAGAGTGCTTCTCGGGCTGCGAACTGCAACCTTGCAGGTACCTCCCATGTCCCAGGCCCAACGAAAGACCCAGACCCAAATTGAGAGGGGCTGCTTGGGGGCCCCCTGGGGGCCCTTCAGGCCAGCTAGGTCTTTGGGTCCTGGCTCCTTCGGTTTGGGAGCTGTTGCTGGACGTTGGGCATGTTGACCGGAGAGTGCTTCTCGGGCCGCGAACTGCAACCTTGCAGGTAGCTCCCAGGTTCCCGGCCCAACGAAAGCCCCCAGACCCAAATGGAGAGGGGCTGTTTGGGGGCCCCTGGGGGCCCTTCAGGCCAGCTAGGTCTTTGGGTCCTGGCTCCTTCGGTTTGGGAGCTGTTGCTGGACGTTGGGCATGTTGGCCGGAGAGTGCTTCTCGGGCTGCGAACTGCAACCTTGCAGGTAGCTCCCAGGTTCCCGGCCCAACGAAAGCCCACAGACCCAAATGGAGAGGGGCTGCTTGGGGGCCCCCTGGGGGCCCTTCAGGCCAGCTAGGTCTTTGGGTCCTGGCTCCTTCGCTTTGGGAGCTGTTGCTGCAGTTGGGCATGTTGACCGGAGAGTGGTTCTCGGGCCGTGAACTGCAACCTTGCAGGTAGCTCCCAGGTCCCAGGCCCAACGAAAGCCCCCAGACCAAAATTGAGAGGGGCTGTTTGGGGGCCCCCTGGGGCCCCTTCAGGCCAGCTAGGTCTTTGGGTCCTGGCTCCTTCGGTTTGGGAGCTGTTGCTGCAGTTGTGCATGTTGGCCGGAGAGTGCTTCTCGGGCCGCGAACTGCAACCTTGCAGGTACCTCCCAGGTTCCCGGCCCAACGAAAGCCCCCAGACCCAAATGGAGAGGGGCTGTTTGGGGTCCCCTGGGGCCCCTTCAGGCCAGCTAGGTCTTTGGGTCCTGGCTCCTTCGGTTTGGGAGCTGTCGCTTGACGTTGGGCATGTTGGCCGGAGAGTGCTTCTCGGGCTGCGAACTGCAACCTTGCAGGTAGCTCCCAGGTTCCCGGCCCAAGGAAAGCCCCCAGACCCAAATGGAGAGGGGCTGCTTGGGGGACCCCTGTGGACTCTTCAGGCCAGCTAGGTCTTTGGGTCCTGGCTCCTTCGGTTTGGGAGCTGTTTCTGGACGTTGGGCATGATGGACGGAGAGTGCTTCTAGGGCCGCGAACTGCAAACTTGCAGGTACCTCCCAGGTTCTATGCCCAACGAAAGCCCCCAGACCCAAATTGAGAGGGGCTGCTTGGGGGCCCCTTGGGGACTCTTCAGGCCAGCTAGGTCTTTGGGTCCTGGCTCCTTCGGTTTGGGAGCTGTTGCTGCAGTTGGGCATGTTGGCCGGAGAGTGCTTCTCGGGCCGCGAACTGCAACCTTGTAGGTAGCTCCCAGGTTCCCGGCCCAACGAAAGCCCCCAGACCCAAATGGAGAGGGGCTGTTTGGGGGCCCCTGGGGCCCCTTCAGGCCAGCTAGGGCTTTGGGTCCTGGCTCCTTCGGTTTGGGAGCTGTTGCTGGACGTTGGGCATGTTGACCGGAGAGTGCTTCTCAGGCTGCGAACTGTAACCTTGCAGGTACCTCCCAGGTTCCATGCCCAACGAAAGCCCCCAGACCAAAATAGAGAGGGGCTGCTTGGGGGCCCCTTGGGTTCTCTACAGGCCAGCTAGGTCTTTGGGTCCTGGCTCCTTCGCTTTCGGAGCTGTTGCTGCAGTTGGGCATGTTGGCCGGAGAGTGCTTCTCGGGCCGCGAACTGCAACCTTGCAGGTACCTCCCAGGTTCCCGGCCCAACGAAAGCCCCCAGACCCAAATGGAGAGGGGCTGCTTGGGGGCCCCCTGGGGCCCCTTCAGGCCAGCTAGGTCTTTGGGTCCTGGCTCCTTCGGTTTGGGAGCTGTTGCTGGACGTTGGGCATGTTGGCCGGAGAGTGCTTCTCGGTACGTGAACTGCAAACTTGCAGGTACCTCCCAGGTCCCAGGCCCAACGAAAGCCCCCAGACCCAAATGGAGAGGGGCTGCTTGGGGGCCCCCTGGGGGCCCTTCAGGCCAGCTAGGTCTTTGGGTCCTGGCTCCTTCGGTTTGGGAGCTGTTGCTGCAGTTGGGCATGTTGGCCGGAGAGTGCTTCTCGGGCCGCGAACTGCAACCTTGCAGGTAGCTCCCAGGTTCCCGGCCCAACGAAAGCCCCCAGACCCAAATGGAGAGGGGCTGCTTGGGGGCCCCCTGGGGGCCCTTCAGGCCAGCTAGGTCTTTGGGTCCTGGCTCCTTCGGTTTGGGAGCTGTTGCTGCAGTTGGGCATGTTGGCCGGAGAGTGTTTTTCGGGCTGCGAACTGCAACCTTGCAGGTACCTCCCAGGTTCCCGGCCCAACGAAAGCCCCCAGACCCAAATTGAGAGGGGCTGTTTGGGGGTCCCCTGGGGACTCTTCAGGCCAGCTAGGTCTTTGGGTCCTGGCTCCTTCGGTTTGGGAGCTGTTGCTGGACGTTGGGCATGTTGGCCGGAGAGTGCTTCTCGGGCTGCGAACTGCAACCTTGCAGGTACCTCCCATGTCCCAGGCCCAACGAAAGACCCAGACCCAAATTGAGAGGGGCTGCTTGGGGGCCCCCTGGGGGCCCTTCAGGCCAGCTAGGTCTTTGGGTCCTGGCTCCTTCGGTTTGGGAGCTGTTGCTGGACGTTGGGCATGTTGACCGGAGAGTGCTTCTCGGGCCGCGAACTGCAACCTTGCAGGTAGCTCCCAGGTTCCCGGCCCAACGAAAGCCCCCAGACCCAAATGGAGAGGGGCTGTTTGGGGGCCCCCTGGGGGCCCTTCAGGCCAGCTAGGTCTTTGGGTCCTGGCTCCTTCGGTTTGGGAGCTGTTGCTGGACGTTGGGCATGTTGGCCGGAGAGTGCTTCTCGGGCTGCGAACTGCAACCTTGCAGGTAGCTCCCAGGTTCCCGGCCCAACGAAAGCCCACAGACCCAAATGGAGAGGGGCTGCTTGGGGGCCCCCTGGGGGCCCTTCAGGCCAGCTAGGTCTTTGGGTCCTGGCTCCTTCGCTTTGGGAGCTGTTGCTGCAGTTGGGCATGTTGACCGGAGAGTGGTTCTCGGGCCGTGAACTGCAACCTTGCAGGTAGCTCCCAGGTCCCAGGCCCAACGAAAGCCCCCAGACCAAAATTGAGAGGGGCTGCTTGGGGGCCCCCTGGGGGCCCTTCAGGCCAGCTAGGTCTTTGGGTCCTGGCTCCTTCGGTTTGGGAGCTGTTGCTGCAGTTGTGCATGTTGGCCGGAGAGTGCTTCTCGGGCCGCGAACTGCAACCTTGCAGGTACCTCCCAGGTTCCCGGCCCAACGAAAGCCCCCAGACCCAAATGGAGAGGGGCTGTTTGGGGTCCCCTGGGGCCCCTTCAGGCCAGCTAGGTCTTTGGGTCCTGGCTCCTTCGGTTTGGGAGCTGTCGCTTGACGTTGGGCATGTTGGCCGGAGAGTGCTTCTCGGGCTGCGAACTGCAACCTTGCAGGTAGCTCCCAGGTTCCCGGCCCAAGGAAAGCCCCCAGACCCAAATGGAGAGGGGCTGCTTGGGGGACCCCTGTGGACTCTTCAGGCCAGCTAGGTCTTTGGGTCCTGGCTCCTTCGGTTTGGGAGCTGTTTCTGGACGTTGGGCATGATGGACGGAGAGTGCTTCTAGGGCCGCGAACTGCAAACTTGCAGGTAGCTCCCAGGTTCTATGCCCAACGAAAGCCCCCAGACCCAAATTGAGAGGGGCTGCTTGGGGGCCCCTTGGGGACTCTTCAGGCCAGCTAGGTCTTTGGGTCCTGGCTCCTTCGGTTTGGGAGCTGTTGCTGCAGTTGGGCATGTTGGCCGGAGAGTGCTTCTCGGGCCGCGAACTGCAACCTTGTAGGTAGCTCCCAGGTTCCCGGCCCAACGAAAGCCCCCAGACCCAAATGGAGAGGGGCTGTTTGGGGGCCCCTGGGGCCCCTTCAGGCCAGCTAGGGCTTTGGGTCCTGGCTCCTTCGGTTTGGGAGCTGTTGCTGGACGTTGGGCATGTTGACCGGAGAGTGCTTCTCAGGCTGCGAACTGTAACCTTGCAGGTACCTCCCAGGTTCCATGCCCAACGAAAGCCCCCAGACCAAAATAGAGAGGGGCTGCTTGGGGGCCCCTTGGGTTCTCTACAGGCCAGCTAGGTCTTTGGGTCCTGGCTCCTTCGCTTTCGGAGCTGTTGCTGCAGTTGGGCATGTTGGCCGGAGAGTGCTTCTCGGGCCGCGAACTGCAACCTTGCAGGTACCTCCCAGGTTCCCGGCCCAACGAAAGCCCCCAGACCCAAATGGAGAGGGGCTGCTTGGGGGCCCCCTGGGGCCCCTTCAGGCCAGCTAGGTCTTTGGGTCCTGGCTCCTTCGGTTTGGGAGCTGTTGCTGGACGTTGGGCATGTTGGCCGGAGAGTGCTTCTCGGTACGTGAACTGCAAACTTGCAGGTACCTCCCAGGTCCCAGGCCCAACGAAAGCCCCCAGACCCAAATGGAGAGGGGCTGCTTGGGGGCCCCCTGGGGGCCCTTCAGGCCAGCTAGGTCTTTGGGTCCTGGCTCCTTCGGTTTGGGAGCTGTTGCTGCAGTTGGGCATGTTGGCCGGAGAGTGCTTCTCGGGCCGCGAACTGCAACCTTGCAGGTAGCTCCCAGGTTCCCGGCCCAACGAAAGCCCCCAGACCCAAATGGAGAGGGGCTGCTTGGGGGCCCCCTGGGGGCCCTTCAGGCCAGCTAGGTCTTTGGGTCCTGGCTCCTTCGGTTTGGGAGCTGTTGCTGCAGTTGGGCATGTTGGCCGGAGAGTGTTTTTCGGGCCGCGAACTGCAACCTTGCAGGTACCTCCCAGGTTCCCGGCCCAACGAAAGCCCCCAGACCCAAATTGAGAGGGGCTGTTTGGGGGTCCCCTGGGGACTCTTCAGGCCAGCTAGGTCTTTGGGTCCTGGCTCCTTCGGTTTGGGAGCTGTTGCTGGGCGTTTGGCATGTTGGCCGGAGAGTGCTTCTCGGGCTGCGAAGTGCAACCTTGCAGGTACCTCCCATGTCCCAGGCCCAACGAAAGCCCCCAGACCCAAATTGAGAGGGGCTGCTTGGGGGCCCCCTGGGGCCCCTTCAGGCCAGCTAGGTCTTTGGGTCCTGGCTCCTTCGGTTTGGGAGCTGTTGCTGCAGTTGGGCATGTTGGCCGGAGAGTGCTTCTCGGGCTGCGAACTGCAACCTTGCAGGTACCTCCCAGGTTCCCGGCCCAACGAAACCCCACAGACCCAAATGGAGAGGGGCTGCTTGGGGGCCCCCTGGGGGCCCTTCAGACCAGCTAGGTCTTTGGGTCCTGGCTCCTTCAGTTTGGGAGCTGTTGCTGCAGTTGGGCATGTTGACCGGAGTGTGGTTCTCGGGCCGTGAACTGCAACCTTGCAGGTAGCTCCCAGGTTCCCGGCCCAACGAAAGGCCCCAGACCCAAATGGAGAGGGGCTGTTTGGGGGCCCCCGGGGACCCTCCAGGCCAGCTATTTCTTTGGGTCCTGGCTCCTTCGGTTTGGGAGCTGTTGCTGGACGTTGGGCATGTTGGCCGGAGAGTGCTTCTCGGGCCGCGAACTGCAACCTTGTAGGTAGCTCCCAGGTTCCCGGCCCAACGAAAGCCCACAGACCCAAATGGAGAGGGGCTGCTTGGGGGCCCCCTGGGGGCCCTTCAGGCCAGCTAGGTCTTTGGGTCCTGGCTCCTTCGGTTTGGGAGCTGTTGCTGCAGTTGGGCATGTTGACCGGAGAGTGCTTCTCGGGCCGTGAACTGCAACCTTGCATGTAGCTCCCAGGTTCCATGCCCAACGAAAGCCCCCAGACCCAAATGGAGAGGGGCTGTTTTGGGGCCCCCTGGGGGCCCTTCAGGCCAGCTAGGTCTTTGGGTCCTGGCTCCTTCGGTTTGGGAGCTGTTGCTGCAGTTGGGCATGTTGGCCGGAGAGTGCTTCTCGGGCCGCGAACTGCAACCTTGCAGGTAGCTCCCAGGTTCCCGGCCCAACGAAAGCCCCCAGACCCAAATGGAGAGGGGCTGTTTGGGGGCCCCCTGGGGCCCCTTCAGGCCAGCTAGGTCTTTGGGTCCTGGCTCCTTCGGTTTGGGAGCTGTTGCTGGACGTTGGGCATGTTGGCCAGAGAGTGCTTCTCGGTACGTGAACTGCAACCTTGCAGGTACCTGCCAGGACCCCGGCCCAACGAAAGCCCCCAGACCCAAATGGAGAGGGGCTGCTTGGGGGCCACCTGGGGACCCTCCAGGCCAGCTATTTCTTCGGGTCCTGGCTCCTTCGGTTTGGGAGCTGTTGCTGCAGTTGGGCATGTTGGCCGGAGAGTGCTTCTCGGGCCGCGAACTGCAACCTTGCAGGTACCTCCCAGGTTCCATGCCCAACGAAAGCCCCCAGACCCAAATTGAGAGGGGCTGTTTGGGGGCCCCCTGGGCACACTTCAGGCCAGCTAGGTCTTTGGGTCCTGGCTCCTTCGGTTTGGGAGCTGTTGCTGGACGTTGGGCATGTTGGCCGGAAAGTGCTTCTCGGGCTGCGAACTGCAACCTTGCAGGTACCTCCCAGGTTCCCAGCCCAACGAAAGCCCCCAGACCAAAATTGAGAGGGGCTGCTTGGGTGCCCCCTGGGGGCCCTTCAGGCCAGCTAGGTCTTTGGGTCCTGGCTCCTTCGGTTTGGGAGCTGTTGCTGGACGTTGGGCATGTTGACCGGAGAGTGCTTCTCGGGCTGCGAACTGCAACCTTGCAGGTACCTCCCAGGTTCCCGGCCCAACGAAAGCCCCCAGACCCAAATTGAGAGGGGCTGCTTGGGGGCCCCCTGGGGTCCCTTCAGGCCAGCTAGGTCTTTGGGTCCTGGCTCCTTCGGTTTGGGAGCTGTTGCTGCAGTTGGGCATGTTGGCCGGAGAGTGTTTTTTGGGCCGCGAACTGCAACCTTGCAGGTACCTCCCAGGTTCCCGGCCCAACGAAAGCCCCCAGACCCAAATTGAGAGGGGCTGTTTGGGGTCCCCTGGGGACTCTTCAGGCCAGCTAGGTCTTTGGGTCCTGGCTCCTTCGGTTTGGGAGCTGTTGCTGCAGTTGGGCATGTTGGCCGGAGAGTGGTTCTCGGGCCGTGAACTGCAACCTTGCAGGTACCTCCCAGGTTCCCGGCCCAACGAAAGCCCCCAGACCCAAATTGAGAGGGGCTGCTTGGGGGCCCCCTGGGGGCCCTTCAGGTCAGCTAGGTCTTTGGGTCCTGGCTCCTTCGGTTTGGGAGCTGTTGCTGGACGTTGGGCATGTTGACCGGAGAGTGCTTCTCGGGCTGCGAACTGCAACCTTGCAGGTACCTCCCAGGTTCCCGGCCCAACGAAAGCCCCCAGACCCAAATGGAGAGGGGCTGCTTGGGGGCCCCTTGGGACCCCTTCAGGCCAGCTAGGTCTTTGGGTCCTGGCTCCTTGGGTTTGGGAGCTGTTGCTCCAGTTGGGCATGTTGGCCGGAGAGTGCTTCTCGGGCCGCGAACTGCAAACTTGCAGGTACCTCCCAGGTTCGCGGCCCAAAGAAAGCCCCCAGACCCAAATGGAGAGGGGCTGTTTGGGGGCCCCCTGGGGCCCCTTCAGGCCAGCTAGGTCTTTGGGTCCTGGCTCCTTCGGTTTGGGAGCTGTTGCTGGACGTTGGACATGTTGGCCGGAGAGTGCTTCTCGGGCCGCGAACTGCAACCTTGCAGGCACCTCCCATGTCCACGGCCCAACGAAAGCCCCCAGACCAAAATTGAGAGGGGCTGCTTGCGGGCCCCCTGGGGACCCTCGAGGCCAGCTATTTCTTTGGGTCCTGGCTCCTTCGGTTTGGGAGCTGTTGCTGCAGTTGGGCATGTTGGCCAGAGAGTGCTTCTCGGTACGTGAACTGCAACCTTGCATGTAGCTCCCAGGTTCCCGGCCCAAGGAAAGCCCCCAGACCCAAATTGAGAGGGGCTGCTTGGGGGCCCCCAGGGGGCCCTTCAGGCCAGCTAGGTCTTTGGGTCCTGGCTCCTTCCGTTTGGGAGCTGTTGCTGCAGTTGGGCATGTTGGCCGGAGAGTGCTTCTCGGGCCGCGAACTGCAACCTTGCAGGTACCTCCCAGTTTCCTTGCCCAAAGAAAGCCCCCAGACCCAAATTGAGAGGGGCTGTTTGGGGGCCCCCAGGGGGCCCTTCAGGCCAGCTAGGTCTTTGGGTCCTGGCTCCTTCGGTTTGGGAGCTGTTGCTGGACGTTGGGCATGTTGGCCGGAAAGTGCTTCTCGGGCTGCGAACTGCAACCTTGCAGGTACCTCCCAGGTTCCCAGTCCAACGAAAGCCCCCAGACCCAAATTGAGAGGGGCTGCTTGGGTGTCCTCTGGGGGCCCTTCAGGCCAGCTAGGTCTTTGGGTCCTGGCTCCTTCGGTTTGGGAGCTGTTGCTGCAGTTGGGCATGTTGGCCGGAGAGTGTTTCTCGGGCTGCGAACTGCAACCTTGCAGGTACCTCCCAGGTCACATGCCCAACGAAAGCCCCCAGACCCAAATTGAGAGGGGCTGTTTGGGGGTCCCCTGGGGACTCTTAAGGCCAGCTAGGTCTTTGGGTCCTGGCTCCTTCGGTTTGGGAGCTGTTGCTGCAGTTGGGCATGTTGGCCGGAGAGTGCTTCTCGGGCCGTGAACTGCAACCTTGCAGGTACCTCCCATGTCCCAGGCCCAACGAAAGCCCCCAGACCCAAATTGAGAGGGGCTGCTTGGGGGCCCCCTGGGGGCCCTTCAGGCCAGCTAGGTCTTTGGGTCCTGGCTCCTTCGGTTTGGGAGCTGTTGCTGGACGTTGGGCATGTTGACCGGAGAGTGCTTCTCGGGCTGCGAACTGCAACCTTGGAGGTACCTCCCAGGTCCCCGGCCCAACGAAAGCCCCCAGACCCAAATGGAGAGGGGCTGTTTGGGGGCCCCCTGGGGGCCCTTCAGGCCAGCTAGGTCTTTGGGTCCTGGCTCCTTCAGTTTGGGAGCTGTTGCTGGACGTTGGACATGTTGGCCGGAGAGTGCTTCTCGGGCCGCGAACTGCAACCTTGCAGGCACCTCTTAGGTCACCGGCCCAACGAAAGCCCCCAGACCAAAATTGAGAGGGGCTGCTTGGGGGCCCCCTGGGGGCCCTTCAGGCCAGCTAGGTCTTTGGGTCCTGGCTCCTTCGGTTTGGGAGCTGTTGCTGGACGTTGGGCATGATGGCCGGAGAGTGCTTCTCGGGCCGCGAACTGCAACCTTGTAGGTAGCTCCCAGGTTCCATGCCCAACGAAAGCCCCCAGACCCAAATTGAGAGGGGCTGCTTGGGGGCCCCTTGGGGACTCTTCAGGCCAGCTAGGTCTTTGGGTCCTGGCTCCTTCGGTTTGGGAGCTGTTGCTGGACGTTGGGCATGTTGGCCGGAGAGTGCTTCTCGGGCCGCGAACTGCAACCTTGCAGGTACCTCCCAGGTTCCCGGCCCAACGAAAGCCCCCAGACCCAAATGGAGAGGGGCTGTTTGGGGGCCCCTGGGGCCCCTTCAGGCCAGCTAGGTCTTTGGGTCCTGGCTCCTTCGGTTTGGGAGCTGTTGCTGGACGTTGGGCATGTTGGCCGGAGAGTGCTTCTCGGGCTGCGAACTGCAACCTTGCAGGTACCTCCCAGGTCCCCGGCCCAACGAAAGCCCCCAGACCCAAATGGAGAGGGGCTGCTTGGGGGCCCCCTGGGGGCCCTTCAGGCCAGCTAGGTCTTTGGGTCCTGGCTCCTTCGGTTTGGGAGCTGTTGCTGCAGTTGGGCATGTTGGCCGGAGAGTGCTTCTCGGGCCGCGAACTGCAACCTTGCAGGTAGCTCCCAGGTTCCCGGGCCAACGAAAGCCCCCAGACCCAAATGGAGAGGGGCTGCTTGGGGGCCCCCTGGGGGCCCTTCAGGCCAGCTAGGTCTTTGGGTCCTGGCTCCTTCGGTTTGGGAGCTGTTGCTGGACGTTGGGCATGTTGACCGGAGAGTGCTTCTCAGGCTGCGAACTGCAACCTTGCAGGTACCTCCCAGGTTCCATGCCCAACTAAAGCCCCCAGACCCAAATGGAGAGGGGCTGTTTGGGGGCCCCCTGGGGACTCTTCAGGCCAGCTAGGTCTTTGGGTCCTGGCTCCTTCGGTTTGGGAGCTGTTGCTGGACGTTGGGTATGTTGGCCGGAGAGTGCTTCTCGGGCTGCGAACTGCAACCTTGCAGGTACCTCCCATGTCCCCGGCCCAACGAAAGCCCCCAGACCCAAATGGAGAGGGGCTGCTTGGGGGCCCCCTGGGGGCCCTTCAGGCCAGCTAGGTCTTTGGGTCCTGGCTCCTTCGGTTTGGGAGCTGTTGCTGCAGTTGGGCATGTTGACAGGAGAGTGCTTATCGGGCTGTGAACTGCAACCTTGCAGGTACCTCCCATGTCCCCGGCCCAACGAAAGCCCCCAGACCCAAATGGAGAGGGGCTGCTTGGGGGCCCCCTGGGGGCCCTTCAGGCCAGCTAGGTCTTTGGGTCCTGGCTCCTTCGGTTTGGGAGCTGTTGCTGCAGTTGGGCATGTTGGCCGGAGAGTGTTTCTCGGGCCGCGAACTGCAACCTTGCAGGTACCTCCCAGGTCACATGACCAACGAAAGCCCCCAGACCCAAATTGAGAGGGGCTGTTTGGGGGTCCCCTGGGGACTCTTCAGGCCAGCTAGGTCTTTGGGTCCTGGCTCCTTCGGTTTGGGAGCTGTTGCTGCAGTTGGGCATGTTGGCCGGAGAGTGCTTCTCGGGCCGTGAACTGCAACCTTGCAGGTACCTCCCATGTCCCAGGCCCAACGAAAGCCCCCAGACCCAAATTGAGAGGGGCTGCTTGGGGGCCCCCTGGGGGCCCTTCAGGCCAGCTAGGTCTTTGGGTCCTGGCTCCTTCGGTTTGGGAGCTGTTGCTGGACGTTGGGCATGTTGACCGGAGAGTGCTTCTCGGGCTGCGAACTGCAACCTTGGAGGTACCTCCCAGGTCCCCGGCCCAACGAAAGCCCCCAGACCCAAATGGAGAGGGGCTGCTTGGGGGCCCCCTGGGGGCCCTTCAGGCCAGCTAGGTCTTTGGGTCCTGGCTCCTTCGGTTTGGGAGCTGTTGCTGCAGTTGGGCATGTTGGCCGGAGAGTGCTTCTCGGGCCGCGAACTGCTACCTTGCAGGTAGCTCCCAGGTTCGCGGCCCAACGAAAGCCCCCAGACCCAAATGGAGAGGGGCTGTTTGGGGGCCCCCTGGGGGCCCTTCAGGCCAGCTAGGTCTTTGGGTCCTGGCTCCTTCAGTTTGGGAGCTGTTGCTGGACGTTGGACATGTTGGCCGGAGAGTGCTTCTCGGGCCGCGAACTGCAACCTTGCAGGCACCTCTTAGGTCACCGGCCCAACGAAAGCCCCCAGACCAAAATTGAGAGGGGCTGCTTGGGGGCCCCCTGGGGGCCCTTCAGGCCAGCTAGGTCTTTGGGTCCTGGCTCCTTCGGTTTGGGAGCTGTTGCTGGACGTTGGGCATGATGGCCGGAGAGTGCTTCTCGGGCCGCGAACTGCAACCTTGCAGGTAGCTCCCAGGTTCCCGGCCCAACGAAAGCCCCCAGACCCAAATTGAGAGGGGCTGCTTGGGGGCCCCTTGGGGACTCTTCAGGCCAGCTAGGTCTTTGGGTCCTGGCTCCTTCGGTTTGGGAGCTGTTGCTGCAGTTGGGCATGTTGGCCGGAGAGTGCTTCTCGGGCCGCGAACTGCAACCTTGTAGGTAGCTCCCAGGTTCCCGGCCCAACGAAAGCCCCCAGACCCAAATGGAGAGGGGCTGTTTGGGGGCCCCTGGGGCCCCTTCAGGCCAGCTAGGTCTTTGGGTCCTGGCTCCTTCGGTTTGGGAGCTGTTGCTGGACGTTGGGCATGTTGGCCGGAGAGTGCTTCTCAGGCTGCGAACTGTAACCTTGCAGGTACCTCCCAGGTTCCATGCCCAACGAAAGCCCCCAGACCCAAATTGAGAGGGGCTGCTTGGGGGCCCCTTGGGGACTCTTCAGGCCAGCTAGGTCTTTGGGTCCTGGCTCCTTCGGTTTGGGAGCTGTTGCTGGACGTTGGGCATGTTGGCCGGAGAGTGCTTCTCGGGCCGCGAACTGCAACCTTGCAGGTACCTCACAGGTTCCCGGCCCAACGAAAGCCCCCAGACCCAAATGGAGAGGGGCTGTTTGGGGGCCCCCTGGGGCCCCTTCAGGCCAGCTAGGTCTTTGGGTCCTGGCTCCTTCGGTTTGGGAGCTGTTGCTGGACGTTGGGCATGTTGGCCGGAGAGTGCTTCTCGGTACGTGAACTGCAACCTTGCAGGTACCTCCCAGGTCCCCGGCCCAACGAAAGCCCCCAGACAGAAATGGAGAGGGGCTGCTTGGGGGCCCCCTGGGGGCCCTTCAGGCCAGCTAGGTCTTTGGGTCCTGGCTCCTTCGGTTTGGGAGCTGTTGCTGCAGTTGGGCATGTTGGCCGGAGAGTCGCTCTCGGGCCGTGAACTGCAACATTGCAGGTACATCCCAGATCCCCGGCCCAACGAAAGCCCCCAGACCCAAATTGAGAGGGGCTGCTTGGGGGCCCCCTGGGGGCCCTTCAGGCCAGCTAGGTCTTTGGGTCCTGGCTCCTTCGGTTTGGGAGCTGTTGCTGCAGTTGGGCATGTTGGCCGGAGAGTGCTTCTCGGGCTGCGAACTGCAACCTTGCAGGTACCTCCCATGTCCCCGGCCCAACGAAAGCCCCCAGACCCAAATGGAGAGGGGCTGCTTGGGGGCCCCCTGGGGGCCCTTCAGGCCAGCTAGGTCTTTGGGTCCTGGCTCCTTCGGTTTGGGAGCTGTTGCTGCAGTTGGGCATGTTGACAGGAGAGTGCTTCTCGGGCTGTGAACTGCAACCTTGCAGGTACCTCCCATGTCCCCGGCCCAACGAAAGCCCCCAGACCCAAATGGAGAGGGGCTGCTTGGGGGCCCCCTGGGGGCCCTTCAGGCCAGCTAGGTCTTTGGGTCCTGGCTCCTTCGGTTTGGGAGCTGTTGCTGCAGTTGGGCATGTTGGCCGGAGAGTGCTTCTCGGGCCGTGAACTGCAACCTTGCAGGTAGCTCCCAGGTTCCAGGCCCAACGAAAGCCCCCAGACCCAAATGGAGAGGGGCTGTTTGGGGGCCCCCTGGGGGCCCCTTCAGGCCAGCTAGGTCTTTGGGTCCTGGCTCCTTCGGTTTGGGAGATGTTGCTGGACGTTGGGCATGTTGGCCAGAGAGTGCTTCTCGGGACGTGAACTGCAACCTTGCATGTAGCTCCCAGGTTCCCGGCCCAACGAAAGCCCCCAGACCCAAATTGAGAGGGGCTGCTTGGGGGCCACTTGGGGCCCCTTCAGGCCAGCTAGGTCTTTGGGTCCTGGCTCCTTCGGTTTGGGAGCTGTTGCTGCAGTTGGGCATGTTGACCGGAGAGAGCTTCTCGGGCTGCGAACTGCAACCTTGCAGGTACCTCCCAGGTCCCCGGCCCAACGAAAGCCCGCAGACCCAAATGGAGAGGGGCTGCTTGGGGGCCCCCTGGGGGCCCTTCAGGCCAGCTAGGTCTTTGGGTCCTGGCTCCTTCGGTTTGGGAGCTGTTGCTGGACGTTTGGCATGTTGACCGGAGAGTGCTTCTCGGGCTGCGAACTGCAACCTTGCAGGTACCTCCCAGATCCCAGGCCCAACGAAAGCCCCCAGATCCAAATTGAGAGGGGCTGCTTGGGGGCCCCCTGGGGGCCCTTCAGGCCAGCTAGGTCTTTGGGTCCTGGCTCCTTCGGTTTGGGAGCTGTTGCTGCAGTTGGGCATGTTGACAGGAGAGTGCTTCTCGGGCTGTGAACTGCAACCTTGCAGGTACCTCCCAGGTCCCCGGCCCAACGAAAGCCCCCAGACCCAAATGGAGAGGGGCTGTTTGGGGGCCCCCTGGGGCCCCTTCAGGCCAGCTAGGTCTTTGGGTCCTGGCTCCTTCGGTTTGGGAGCTGTTGCTGCAGTTGGGCATGTTGGCCGGAGAGTGCTTCTCGGGCCGTGAACTGCAACCTTGCAGGTAGCTCCCAGGTTCCCGGCCCAACGAAAGCCCCCAGACCCAAATGGAGAGGGGCTGTTTGGGGGCCCCCTGGGGGCCCCTTCAGGCCAGCTAGGTCTTTGGGTCCTGGCTCCTTCGGTTTGGGAGCTGTTGCTGGACGTTGGGCATGTTGGCCAGAGAGTGCTTCTCGGGACGTGAACTGCAACCTTGCATGTAGCTCCCAGGTTCCCGTCCCAACGAAAGCCCCCAGACCCAAATTGAGAGGGGCTGCTTGGGGGCCCCTTGGGGCCCCTTCAGGCCAGCTAGGTCTTTGGGTCCTGGCTCCTTCGGTTTGGGAGCTGTTGCTGCAGTTGGGCATGTTGACCGGAGAGAGCTTCTCGGGCTGCGAACTGCAACCTTGCAGGTACCTCCCAGGTCCCCGGCCCAACGAAAGCCCGCAGACCCAAATGGAGAGGGGCTGCTTGGGGGCCCCCTGGGGGCCCTTCATGCCAGCTAGGTCTTTGGGTCCTGGCTCCTTCGGTTTGGGAGCTATTGCTGCAGTTGGGCATGTTGGCCGGAGAGTGCTTCTCGGGCCGCGAACTGCAACCTTGCAGGTAGCTCCCAGGTTCGCGGCCCAACGAAAGCCCCCAGACCCAAATGGAGAGGGGCTGCTTGGGTGCCCCCTGGGGCCACTTCAGGCCAGCTAGGTCTTTGGGTCCTGGCTCCTTCGGTTTGGGAGCTGTTGCTGGACATTGGGCATGTTGGCCGGAGAGTGCTTCTCGGGCCGCGAAACGCAACCTTGCAGGTAGCTCCCAGGTTCCCGGCCCAAGGAAAGACCGCAGACCCACATGGAGAAGGGCTGCTTGGGGGCCCCTTGGGGCCCCTTCAGGCCAGCTAGGTCTTTGGGTCCTGGCTCCTTCGGTTTGGGAGCTGTTGCTGCAGTTGGGCATGTTGGCCGGAGAGTGCTTCTCGGGCTGCGAACTTCAACCATTCAGGTACCTCCCAGATCCCAGGCCCAACGAAAGCCCCCAGACCCAAATTGAGAGGGGTTGTTTGGGGGCCCCCTGGGGACCCTCCAGGCCAGCTATTTCTTTGGGTCCTGGCTCCTTCAGTTTGGGAGCTGTTGCTGGACGTTGGGCATGTTGGCCGGAGAGTGGTTCTCTGGCCGTGAACTGCAACCTTGCAGGTACCTCCCATGTCCCCGGCCCAACGAAAGCCCCCAGTCCCAAATTGAGAGAGGCTACCTGGGGGCCACCTGGGGGCACTTCAGGCCAGCTAGGTCTTTGGGTCCTGGCTCCTTCGGTTTGGGAGCTGTTGCTGGACGTTGGGCATGTTGACCGGAGAGTGCTTCTCGGGCTGCGAACTGCAAACTTGCAGGTACCTCCCAGGTCCCCGGCCCAACGAAAGCCCCCAGACCCAAATGGAGAGGGGCTGCTTGGGGGCCCCCTGGGGGCCCTTCAGGCCAGCTAGGTCTTTGGGTCCTGGCTCCTTCGGTTTGGGAGCTGTTGCTGCAGTTGGGCATGTTGGCCGGAGAGTGCTTCTCGGGCCGTGAACTGCAACCTTGCAGGTAGCTCCCAGGTTCCCGGCCCAACGAAAGCCCCCAGACCCAAATGGAGAGGGGCTGTTTGGGGGCCCCCTGGGGCCCCTTCAGGCCAGCTAGGTCTTTGGGTCCTGGCTCCTTCGGTTTGGGAGATGTTGCTGGACGTTGGGCATGTTGGCCAGAGAGTGCTTCTCGGGACGTGAACTGCAACCTTGCATGTAGCTCCCAGGTTCCCGGCCCAACGAAAGCCCCCAGACCCAAATTGAGAGGGGCTGCTTGGGGGCCCCTTGGGGCCCCTTCAGGCCAGCTAGGTCTTTGGGTCCTGGCTCCTTCGGTTTGGGAGCTGTTGCTGCAGTTGGGCATGTTGACCGGAGAGAGCTTCTCGGGCTGCGAACTGCAACCTTGCAGGTACCTCCCAGGTCCCCGGCCCAACGAAAGCCCGCAGACCCAAATGGAGAGGGGCTGCTTGGGGGCCCCCTGGGGGCCCTTCAGGCCAGCTAGGTCTTTGGGTCCTGGCTCCTTCGGTTTGGGAGCTGTTGCTGCAGTTGGGCATGTTGGCCGGAGAGTGCTTCTCGGGCCGCGAACTGCAACCTTGTAGGTAGCTCCCAGGTTCGCGGCCCAACGAAAGCCCCCAGACCCAAATTGAGAGGGGCTGCTTGGGGGCCCCCTGGGGCCACTTCAGGCCAGCTAGGTCTTTGGGTCCTGGCTCCTTCGGTTTGGGAGCTGTTGCTGGACGTTGGGCATGTTGGCCGGAGAGTGCTTCTCGGGCCGCGAACCGCAACCTTGCAGGTAGCTCCCAGGTTCCCGACCCAACGAAAGCCCCCAGACCCACATGGAGAAGGGCTGCTTGGGGGCCCCTTGGGGCCCCTTCAGGCCAGCTAGGTCTTTGGGTCCTGGCTCCTTCGGTTTGGGAGCTGTTGCTGCAGTTGGGCATGTTGGCCGGAGAGTGCTTCTCGGGCTGCGAACTTCAACCTTTCAGGTACCTCCCAGATCCCAGGCCCAACGAAAGCCCCCAGACCCAAATTGAGAGGGGTTGTTTGGGGGCCCCCTGGGGGCCCTTCAGGCCAGCTAGGTCTTTGGGTCCTGGCTCCTTCGGTTTGGGAGCTGTTGCTGGACGTTGGGCATGTTGGCCGGAGAGTGCTTCTCGGGCTGCGAACTGCAACCTTGCAGGCACCTCCCAGGTTCCCGGACCAACGAAAGACCCCAGACCCAAGTGGAGAGGGGCTGCTTGGGGGCCCCCTGGGGCCCCTTCAGGCCAGCTAGGTCTTTGGGTCCTGGCTCCTTCGGTTTGGGAGCTGTTGCTGGACGTTGGGCATGTTGGCCGGAGAGTGGTTCTCGGGCCGTGAACTGCAACCTTGCAGGTACCTCCCATGTCCCCGGCCCAACGAAAGCCCCCAGTCCCAAATTGAGAGAGGCTACCTGGGGGCCACCTGGGGGCCCTTCAGGCCAGCTAGGTCTTTGGGTCCTGGCTCCTTCGGTTTGGGAGCTGTTGCTGGACGTTGGGCATGTTGACCGGAGAGTGCTTCTCGGGCTGCGAACTGCAACCTTGCAGGTACCTCCCAGGTCCCAGGCCCAACGAAAGCCCCCAGACACAAATTGAGAGGGGCTGCTTGGGGGCCCCCTGGGGCCCCTTCAGGCCAGCTAGGTCTTTGGGTCCTGGCTCCTTCGGTTTGGGAGCTGTTGCTGCAGTTGGGCATGTTGGCCGGAGAGTGCTTCTCGGGCTGCGAACTGCAACCTTGCAGGTACCTCCCATGTCACAGGCCCAACGAAAGCCCCCAGACCCAAATGGAGAGGGGCTGCTTGGGGGCCCCCTGGGGGCCCTTCAGGCCAGCTAGGTCTTTGGGTCCTGGCTCCTTCGGTTTGGGAGCTGTTGCTGGACGTTGGGCATGATGGCCGGAGAGTGCTTCTCGGGCCGCGAACTGCAACCTTGCAGGTAGCTCCCAGTTTCCTGGGCCAACGAAAGCCCCCAGACCCAAATTGAGAGGGGGCTGCCTGGGGGCCCCTTGGGGACTCTTCAGGCCAGCTAGGTCTTTGGGTCCTGGCTCCTTCGGTTTGGGAGCTGTTGCTGCAGTTGGGCATGTTGGCCGGAGAGTGCTTCTCGGGCCGCGAACTGCAACCTTGCAGGTAGCTCCCAGGTTCCCGGCCCAACGAAAGCCCCCAGACCCAAATGGAGAGGGGCTGTTTGGGGGCCCCTGGGGCCCCTTCAGGCCAGCTAGGTCTTTGGGTCCTGGCTCCTTCGGTTTGGGAGCTGTTGCTGGACATTGGGCATGTTGGCCGGAGAGTGCTTCTCAGGCTGCGAACTGTAACCTTGCAGGTACCTCCCAGGTTCCATGCCCAACGAAAGCCCCCAGACCAAAATAGAGAGGGGCTGCTTGGGGCCCCTTGGGGACTCTTCAGGCCAGCTAGGTCTTTGGGTCCTGGCTCCTTCGGTTTGGGAGCTGTTGCTGGACGTTGGGCATGTTGGCCGGAGAGTGCTTCTCGGGCCGTGAACTGCAAACTTGCAGGTACCTCCCAGGTTCACGGCCCAACGAAAGCCCCCAGACCCAAATGGAGAGGGGCTGTTTGGGGGCCCCCTGGGGGCCCTTCAGGCCAGCTAGGTCTTTGGGTCCTGGCTCCTTCGGTTTGGGAGCTGTTGCTGCAGTTGGGCATGTTGACCGGAGAGTGCTTCTCGGGCTGTGAACTGCAACCTTGCAGGTACCTCCAGGGTCCCCGGCCCAACGAAAGCCCCCAGACCCAAATGGAGAGGGGCTGCTTGGGGGCCCCCTGGGGGCCCTTCAGGCCAGCTAGGTCTTTGGGTCCTGGCTCCTTCGGTTTGGGAGCTGTTGCTGGACGTTGGGTATGTTGGCCGGAGAGTGCTTCTCGGGCTGCGAACTGCAACCTTGCAGGTACCTCCCATGTCCCCGGCCCAACGAAAGCCCCCAGACCCAAATGGAGAGGGGCTGTTTGGGGGCCCCCTGGGGCCCCTTCAGGCCAGCTAGGTCTTTGGGTCCTGGCTCCTTCGGTTTGGGAGCTGTTGCTGGACGTTGGGCATGTTGACCGGAGAGTGCTTCTCGGGCTGCGAACTGCAACCTTGCAGGTACCTCCCAGGTCCCAGGCCCAACGAAAGCCCCCAGACACAAATTGAGAGGGGCTGCTTGGGGGCCCCCTGGGGCCCCTTCAGGCCAGCTAGGTCTTTGGGTCCTGGCTCCTTCGGTTTGGGAGCTGTTGCTGCAGTTGGGCATGTTGGCCGGAGAGTGCTTCTCGGGCTGCGAACTGCAACCTTGCAGGTACCTCCCAGGTTCCCGGCCCAACGAAAGCCCCCAGACCCAAATGGAGAGGGGCTGCTTGGGGGCCCCCTGGGGGCCCTTCAGGCCAGCTAGGTCTTTGGGTCCTGGCTCCTTCGGTTTGGGAGCTGTTGCTGCAGTTGGGCATGTTGGCCGGAGAGTGCTTCTCGGGCCGCGAACTGCAACCTTGCAGGTAGCTCCCAGGTTCCCGGCCCAACGAAAGCCCCCAGACCCAAATGGAGAGGGGCTGTTTGGGGGCCCCTTGGGGCCCCTTCAGGCCAGCTAGGTCTTTGGGTCCTGGCTCCTTCGGTTTGGGAGCTGTTGCTGGACGTTGGGCATGTTGGCCAGAGAGTGCTTCTCGGGCCGTGAACTGCAACCTTGCAGGTAGCTCCCAGGTTCCCGGCCCCAGGAAAGCCCCCAGACCCAAATGGAGTGGGGCTGCTTGGGGGCCCCCTGGGGGCCCTTCAGGCCAGCTAGGTCTTTGGGTCCTGGCTCCTTCGGTTTGGGAGGTGTTTCTGCAGTTGGGCATGTTGACCGGAGAGAGCTTCTCGGGCTGCGAACTTCAACCTTTCAGGTACCTCCCAGATCCCCGGTCCAACGAAAGCCCCCAGACCCAAATTGAGAGGGGCTGCTTGGGGGCCCCCTGGGGGCCCTTCAGGCCAGCTAGGTCTTTGGGTCCTGGCTCCTTCGGTTTGGGAGCTGTTGCTGCAGTTGGGCATGTTGGCCGGTGAGTGCTTCTCGGGCTGCGAACTGCAACCTTGCAGGTACCTCCCAGGTTCCCGGCCCAACGAAAGCCCCCAGACCCAAATGGAGAGGGGCTGTTTGGGGGCCCCCTGGGGCCCCTTCAGGCCAGCTAGGTCTTTGGGTCCTGACTCCTTCGGTTTGGGAGCTGTTGCTGCAGTTGGGCATGTTGGCCGGAGAGTGCTTCTCGGGCCGCGAACTGCAACCTTGCAGGTACCTCCCAGGTTCCCGGCCCAACGAAAGCCCCCAGACCCAAATGGAGAGGGGCTGTTTGGGGGCCCCCTGGGGGCCCTTCAGGCCAGCTAGGTCTTTGGGTCCTGGCTCCTTCGGTTTGGGAGCTGTTGCTGGACGTTGGGCATGTTGGCCGGAGAGTGGTTCTCGGGCCGCGAACTGCAACCTTGCAGGTACCTCCCAGGTTCCATGCCCAACGAAAGCCCCCAGACCCAAATGGAGAGGGGCTGTTTGGGGGCCCCCTGGGGCCCCTTCAGGCCAGCTAGGTCTTTGGGTCCTGGCTCCTTCGGTTTGGGAGCTGTTGCTGCAGTTGGGTATGTTGGCCGGAGAGTGCTTCTCGGGCTGCGAACTGCAAACTTGCAGGTACCTCCCAGGTCCCCGGCCCAACGAAAGCCCCCAGACCCAAATGGAGAGGGGCTGCTTGGGGGCCCCCTGGGGGCCCTTCAGGCCAGCTAGGTCTTTGTGTCCTGGCTCCTTCGGTTTGGGAGCTGTTGCTGCAGTTGGGCATGTTGGCCGGAGAGTGCTTCTCGGGCTGCGAACTTCAACCTTGCAGGTACCTCCCAGATCCCCGGCCCAACGAAAGCCCCCAGACCCAAATTGAGAGGGGCTGTTTGGGGGCCCCCAGGGGGCCCTTCAGGCCAGCTAGGTCTTTGGGTCCTGGTTCCTTCGGTTTGGGAGCTGTTGCTGGACGTTGGGCATGTTGACCGGAGAGTGCTTCTCGGGCTGCGAACTGCAACCTTGCAGGTACCTCCCAGGTCCCAGGCCCAACGAAAGCCCCCAGACCCAAATTGAGAGGGGCTGCTTGGGGGCCCCCTGGGGCCCCTTCAGGCCAGCTAGGTCTTTGGGTCCTGGCTCCTTCGGTTTGGGAGCTGTTGCTGCAGTTGGGCATGTTGGCCGGAGAGTGCTTCTCGGGCTGCGAACTTCAAACTTTCAGGTACGTCCCAGGTTCCCGGCCCAACGAAAGCCCCCAGACCCAAATGGAGAGGGGCTGCTTGGGGGCCCCCTGGGGGCCCTTCAGGCCAGCTAGGTCTTTGGGTCCTGGCTCCTTCGGTTTGGGAGCTGTTGCTGCAGTTGGGCATGTTGGCCGGAGAGTGCTTCTCGGGCCGCGAACTGCAACCTTGCAGGTAGCTCCCAGGTTCCCGGCCCAACGAAAGCCCCCAGACCCAAATGGAGAGGGGCTGTTTGGGGGCCCCCTGGGGCCCCTTCAGGCCAGCTAGGTCTTTGGGTCCTGGCTCCTTCGGTTTGGGAGCTGTTGCTGGACGTTGGGCATGTTGGCCAGAGAGTGCTTCTAGGGCCGCGAACTGCAACCTTGCAGGTAGCTCCCAGGTTCCCGGCCCAAGGAAAGCCCCCAGACCCAAATTGAGAGGGGCTGCTTGGGGGCCCCTTGGGGCCCCTTCAGGCCAGCTAGGTCTTTGGGTCCTGGCTCCTTCGGTTTGGGAGGTGTTTCTGCAGTTGGGCATGTTGACCGGAGAGAGCTTCTCGGGCTGCGAACTGCAAACTTGCAGGTACCTCCCAGGTCCCAGGCCCAACGAAAGCCCCCAGACCCAAATGGAGAGGGGCTGCTTGGGGGCCCCCTGGGGGCCCTTCAGGCCAGCTAGGTCTTTGTGTCCTGGCTCCTTCGGTTTGGGAGCTGTTTCTGCAGTTGGGCATGTTGACCGGAGAGAGCTTCTCGGGCTGCGAACTGCAACCTTGCAGGTACCTCCCAGGTTCCCGGCCCAACGAAAGCCCGCAGACCCAAATGGAGAGGGGCTGCTTGGGGGCCCCCTTCAGGCCAGCTAGGTCTTTGGGTCCTGGCTCCTTCGGTTTGGGAGCTGTTTCTGCAGTTGGGCATGTTGACCGGAGAGAGCTTCTCGGGCTGCGAACTGCAACCTTGAAGGTACCTCCCAGGTCCCCGGCCCAACGAAAGCCCGCAGACCCAAATGGAGAGGGGCTGCTTGGGGGCCCCCTGGGGGCCCTTCAGGCCAGCTAGGTCTTTGGGTCCTGGCTCCTTCGGTTTGGGAGCTGTTGCTGCAGTTGGGCATGTTGGCCGGAGAGTGCATCTCGGGCCGCGAACTGCAACCTTGCAGGTACCTCCCAGGTTCCCGGCCCAAGGAAAGCCCCCAGACCCACATGGAGAGGGGCTGCTTGGGGGCCCCCTGGGGGCCCTTCAGGCCAGCTAGGTCTTTGGGTCCTGGCTCCTTCAGTTTGGGAGCTGTTGCTGGACGTTGGGCATGTTGGCAGGAGAGTGCTTCTCAGGCTGCGAACTGCAACCTTGCAGATACCTCCCAGGTTCCATGCCCAACTAAAGCCCCCAGACCCAAATTGAGAGGGGCTGTTTGGGGGCCCCCTGGGGACTCTTCAGGCCAGCTAGGTCTTTGGGTCCTGGCTCCTTCGGTTTGGGAGCTGTTGCTGGACGTTGGGCATGTTGGCCGGAGAGTGCTTCTCGGGCTGCGAACTGCAAACTTGCAGGTACCTCCCAGGTCCCAGGCCCAACGAAAGCCCCCAGACCCAAATTGAGAGGGGCTGCTTGGGGGCCCCCTGGGGCCCCTTCAGGCCAGCTAGGTCTTTGGGTCCTGGCTCCTTCGGTTTGGGAGCTGTTGCTGCAGTTGGGCATGTTGACCGGAGAGTGCTTCTCGGGCCGCGAACTGCAACCTTGCAGGTACCTCCCAGGTCACCGGCCCAACGAAAGCCCCCAGACCCAAATGGAGAGGGGCTGCTTGGGGGCCCCCTGGGGGCCCTTCAGGCCAGCTAGGTCTTTGGGTCCTGGCTCCTTCGGTTTGGGAGCTGTTGCTGCAGTTGGGCATGTTGGCCGGAGAGCGCTTCTGGGGCCGCGAACTGCAAACGTGCAGATAGCTCCCAGGTTCCCGGCCCAAAGAAAGCCCCCAGACCCAAATGGAGAGGGGCTGCTTGGGGGCCCCCTGGGGGCCCCTTCAGGCCAGCTAGGTCTTTGGGTCCTGGCTCCTTCGGTTTGGGAGCTGTTGCTGCAGTTGGGCATGTTGGCCGGAGAGTGCTTCTGGGGCCGCGAACTGCAAACGTGCAGATAGCTCCCAGGTTCCCGGCCCAAAGAAAGCCCCCAGACCCAAATAGAGAGGGGCTGCTTGGGGGCCCCTTGGGGACACTTCAGGCCAGCTAGGTCTTTGGGTCCTGGCTCCTTCGGTTTGGGAGCTGTTGCTGCAGTTGGGCATGTTGACCGGAGAGTCGTTCTCGGGCCGTGAACTGCAACCTTGCAGGTACCTCCCAGTTTCCTGGCCCAACGAAAGCCCCCAGACCCAAATGGAGAGGGGCTGCTTGGGGGCCCCCTGGGGGCCCTTCAGGCCAGCTAGGTCTTTGGGTCCTGGCTCCTTCGGTTTGGGAGCTGTTGCTGCAGTTGGGCATGTTGACCGGAGAGTGCTTCTCGGGCTGCGAACTGCAACCTTGCAGGTACCTCCCAGGTTCCATGCCCAACGAAAGCCCCCAGACCCAAATTGAGAGGGGCTGTTTTCGGGCACCCTGGGGACCCTTCATGCCAGCTAGGTCTTTGGGTCCTGGCTCCTTCGGTTTGGGAGCTGTTGCTGGACGTTGGGCATGTTGGCCGGAGAGTGCTTCTCGGGCCGCGAACTGCAACCTTGCAGGCACCTCCCAGGTCCCCGGCCCAACGAAAGCCCCCAGACCAAAATTGAGAGGGGCTGCTTTCGGGCCTCCTGGGGACCCTCGAGGCCAGCTATTTCTTTGGGGCCTGGCTCCTTCGGTTTGGGAGCTGTTGCTGGACGTTGGGCATGTTGGCCGGAGAGTGCTTCTCGAGCTGCGAACTTCAAACTTTCAGGTACCTCCCAGATCCCCGGCCCAACGAAAGCCCCCAGACCCAAATTGAGAGGGGCTGTTTGGGGGCCCCCTGGGGGCCCTTCAGGCCAGCTAGGTCTTTGGGTCCTGGCTCCTTCGGTTTGGGAGCTGTTGCTGGACGTTGGGCATGTTGGCCGGAGAGTGCTTCTCGGGCTGCGAACTGCAACCTTGCAGGTAGCTCCCAGATACCCGGCCCAACGAAAGCCCCCAGACCCAAATGGAGAGGGGCTGTTTGGGGGCCCCCTGGGGGCCCTTCAGGCCAGCTAGGTCTTTGGGTCCTGGCTCCTTCGGTTTGGGAGCTGTTGCTGGACGTTGGGCATGTTGGCCGGAGAGTGCTTCTCGGGCCGCGAACTGCAACCTTGCAGATACCTCCCAGGTTCCATGCCCAACGAAAGCCCCCAGACCCAAATGGAGAGGGGCTGTTTGGGGGCCCCCTGGGGGCCCTTCAAGCCAGCTAGGTCTTTGGGTCCTGGCTCCTTCGGTTTGGGAGCTGTTGCTGGACGTTGGGCATGTTGACTGGAGAGTGCTTCTCGGGCTGCGAACTGCAACCTTGCAGGTACCTCCCAGGTCCCCGGCCCAACGAAAGCCCCCAGACCCAAATGGAGAGGGGCTGCTTGGGGGCCCCTTGGGGACTCTTCAGGCCAGCTAGGTCTTTGGGTCCTGGCTCCTTCGGTTTGGGAGCTGTTGCTGCAGTTGGGCATGTTGGCCGGAGAGTGCTTCTCGGGCCGCGAACTGCAACCTTGCAGGTAGCTCCCAGGTTCCCGGCCCAACGAAAGCCCCCAGACCCAAATGGAGAGGGGCTGTTTGGGGGCCCCTGGGGCCCCTTCAGGCCAGCTAGGTCTTTGGGTCCTGGCTCCTTCGGTTTGGGAGCTGTTGCTGGACATTGGGCATGTTGGCCGGAGAGTGCTTCTCAGGCTGCGAACTGTAACCTTGCAGGTACCTCCCAGGTTCCATGCCCAACGAAAGCCCCCAGACCAAAATAGAGAGGGGCTGCTTGGGGCCCCTTGGGGACTCTTCAGGCCAGCTAGGTCTTTGGGTCCTGGCTCCTTCGGTTTGGGAGCTGTTGCTGGACGTTGGGCATGTTGGCCGGAGAGTGCTTCTCGGGCCGTGAACTGCAAACTTGCAGGTACCTCCCAGGTTCACGGCCCAACGAAAGCCCCCAGACCCAAATGGAGAGGGGCTGTTTGGGGGCCCCCTGGGGGCCCTTCAGGCCAGCTAGGTCTTTGGGTCCTGGCTCCTTCGGTTTGGGAGCTGTTGCTGCAGTTGGGCATGTTGACCGGAGAGTGCTTCTCGGGCTGTGAACTGCAACCTTGCAGGTACCTCCAGGGTCCCCGGCCCAACGAAAGCCCCCAGACCCAAATGGAGAGGGGCTGCTTGGGGGCCCCCTGGGGGCCCTTCAGGCCAGCTAGGTCTTTGGGTCCTGGCTCCTTCGGTTTGGGAGCTGTTGGTGGACGTTGGGTATGTTGGCCGGAGAGTGCTTCTCGGGCTGCGAACTGCAACCTTGCAGGTACCTCCCATGTCCCCGGCCCAACGAAAGCCCCCAGACCCAAATGGAGAGGGGCTGCTTGGGGGCCCCCTGTGGCCCCTTCAGGCCAGCTAGGTCTTTGGGTCCTGGCTCCTTCGGTTTGGGAGCTGTTGCTGGACGTTGGGCATGTTGACCGGAGAGTGCTTCTCGGGCTGCGAACTGCAACCTTGCAGGTACCTCCCATGTCCCAGGCCCAACGAAAGCCCCCAGACACAAATTGAGAGGGGCTGCTTGGGGGCCCCCTGGGGGCCCTTCAGGCCAGCTAGGTCTTTGGGTCCTGGCTCCTTCGGTTTGGGAGCTGTTGCTGCAGTTGGGCATGTTGGCCGGAGAGTGCTTCTCGGGCTGCGAACTGCAACCTTGCAGGTACCTCCCAGGTTCCCGGCCCAACGAAAGCCCCCAGACCCAAATGGAGAGGGGCTGCTTGGGGGCCCCCTGGGGGCCCTTCAGGCCAGCTAGGTCTTTGGGTCCTGGCTCCTTCGGTTTGGGAGCTGTTGCTGCAGTTGGGCATGTTGGCCGGAGAGTGCTTCTCGGGCCGCGAACTGCAACCTTGCAGGTAGCTCCCAGGTTCCCGGCCCAACGAAAGCCCCCAGACCCAAATGGAGAGGGGCTGTTTGGGGGCCCCCTGGGGCCCCTTCAGGCCAGCTAGGTCTTTGGGTCCTGGCTCCTTCGGTTTGGGAGCTGTTGCTGGACGTTGGGCATGTTGGCCAGAGAGTGCTTCTCGGGCCGTGAACTGAAAACTTGCAGGTAGCTCCCAGGTTCCCGGCCCCAGGAAAGCCCCCAGACCCAAATGGAGTGGGGCTGCTTGGGGGCCCCCTGGGGGCCCTTCAGGCCAGCTAGGTCTTTGGGTCCTGGCTCCTTCGGTTTGGGAGGTGTTTCTGCAGTTGGGCATGTTGACCGGAGAGAGCTTCTCGGGCTGCGAACTTCAACCTTTCAGGTACCTCCCAGATCCCCGGTCCAACGAAAGCCCCCAGACCCAAATTGAGAGGGGCTGCTTGGGGGCCCCCTGGGGGCCCTTCAGGCCAGCTAGGTCTTTGGGTCCTGGCTCCTTCGGTTTGGGAGCTGTTGCTGCAGTTGGGCATGTTGGCCGGAGAGTGCTTCTCGGGCTGCGAACTGCAACCTTGCAGGTACCTCCCAGGTTCCCGGCCCAACGAAAGCCCCCAGACCCAAATGGAGAGGGGCTGCTTGGGGGCCCCCTGGGGACACTCCAGGCCAGCTAGGTCTTTGGGTCCTGGCTCCTTCGGTTTGGGAGCTGTTGCTGGACGTTGGGCATGTTGGCCGGAGAGTGGTTCTCGGGCCGCGAACTGCAACCTTGCAGGTACCTCCCAGGTTCCCGGCCCAACGAAAGCCCCCAGACCCAAATGGAGAGGGGCTGTTTGGGGGCCCCCTGGGGCCCCTTCAGGCCAGCTAGGTCTTTGGGTCCTGGCTCCTTCGGTTTGGGAGCTGTTGCTGCAGTTGGGCATGTTGGCCGGAGAGTGCTTCTCGGGCTGTGAAATTCAACCTTTCAGGTACCTCCCAGATCCCCGGCCCAACGAAAGACCCCAGACCCAAATTGAGAGGGGCTGTTTGGGGGCCCCCTGGGGGCCCTTCAGGCCAGCTAGGTCTTTGGGTCCTGGCTCCTTCGGTTTGGGAGCTGTTGCTGCATTTGGGCATGTTGGCCGGAGAGTGCTTCTCGGGCTGCGAACTTCAACCTTTCAGGTACCTCCCAGATCCCCGGCCCAACGAAAGACCCCAGACCCAAATTGAGAGGGGCTGTTTGGGGGCCCTCTGGGGGCCCTTCAGGCCAGCTAGGTCTTTGGGTCCTGGCTCCTTGGGTTTGGGAGCTGTTGCTGGACGTTGGGCATGTTGGCCGGAGAGTGGTTCTTGGGTCGTGAACTGCAACCTTGCAGGTACCTCCCATGTCCCCGGCCCAACGAAAGCCCCCAGACCCAAATTGAGAGAGGCTACCTGGGGGCCCCCTGGGGGCCCTTCAGGCCAGCTAGGTCTTTGGGTCCTGGCTCCTTCGGTTTGGGAGCTGTTGCTGGACGTTGGGCATGTTGACCGGAGAGTGCTTCTCGGGCTGCGAACTGCAACCTTGCAGGTACCTCCCAGGTACCAGGCCCAACGAAAGCCCCCAGACACAAATTGAGAGGGGCTGCTTGGGGGCCCCCTGGGGCCCCTTCAGGCCAGCTAGGTCTTTGTGTCCTGGCTCCTTCGGTTTGGGAGCTGTTGCTGCAGTTGGGCATGTTGGCCGGAGAGTGCTTCTCGGGCTGCGAACTTCAACCTTGCAGGTACCTCCCAGATCCCCGGCCCAACGAAAGCCCCCAGACCCAAATTGAGAGGGGCTGTTTGGGGGCCCCCAGGGGGCCCTTCAGGCCAGCTAGGTCTTTGGGTCCTGGTTCCTTCGGTTTGGGAGCTGTTGCTGGACGTTGGGCATGTTGACCGGAGAGTGCTTCTCGGGCTGCGAACTGCAACCTTGCAGGTACCTCCCAGGTCCCAGGCCCAACGAAAGCCCCCAGACACAAATTGAGAGGGGCTGCTTGGGGGCCCCCTGGGGCCCCTTCAGGCCAGCTAGGTCTTTGGGTCCTGGCTCCTTCGGTTTGGGAGCTGTTGCTGCAGTTGGGCATGTTGGCCGGAGAGTGCTTCTCGGGCTGCGAACTTCAAACTTTCAGGTACCTCCCAGGTTCCCGGACCAACGAAAGCCCCCAGACCCAAATGGAGAGGGGCTGCTTGGGGGCCCCCTGGGGGCCCTTCAGGCCAGCTAGGTCTTTGGGTCCTGGCTCCTTCGGTTTGGGAGCTGTTGCTGCAGTTGGGCATGTTGGCCGGAGAGTGCTTCTCGGGCCGCGAACTGCAACCTTGCAGGTAGCTCCCAGGTTCCCGGCCCAACGAAAGCCCCCAGACCCAAATGGAGAGGGGCTGTTTGGGGGCCCCCTGGGGCCCCTTCAGGCCAGCTAGGTCTTTGGGTCCTGGCTCCTTCGGTTTGGGAGATGTTGCTGGACGTTGGGCATGTTGGCCAGAGAGTGCTTCTCGGGACGTGAACTGCAACCTTGCATGTAGCTCCCAGGTTCCCGGCCCAACGAAAGCCCCCAGACCCAAATTGAGAGGGGCTGCTTGGGGGCCCCTTGGGGCCCCTTCAGGCCAGCTAGGTCTTTGGGTCCTGGCTCCTTCGGTTTGGGAGCTGTTGCTGCAGTTGGGCATGTTTACCGGAGAGAGCTTCTCGGGCTGCGAACTGCAACCTTGCAGGTACCTCCCAGGTCCCCGGCCCAACGAAAGCCCGCAGACCCAAATGGAGAGGGGCTGCTTGGGGGCCCCCTGGGGGCCCTTCAGGCCAGCTAGGTCTTTGGGTCCTGGCTCCTTCGGTTTGGGAGCTGTTGCTGCAGTTGGGCATGTTGGCCGGAGAGTGCTTCTCGGGCCGCGAACTGCAACCTTGTAGGTAGCTCCCAGGTTCGCGGCCCAACGAAAGCCCCCAGACCCAAATTGAGAGGGGCTGCTTGGGGGCCCCCTGGGGCCACTTCAGGCCAGCTAGGTCTTTGGGTCCTGGCTCCTTCGGTTTGGGAGCTGTTGCTGGACGTTGGGCATGTTGGCCGGAGAGTGCTTCTCGGGCCGCGAACCGCAACCTTGCAGGTAGCTCCCAGGTTCCCGACCCAACGAAAGCCCCCAGACCCACATGGAGAAGGGCTGCTTGGGGGCCCCTTGGGGCCCCTTCAGGCCAGCTAGGTCTTTGGGTCCTGGCTCCTTCGGTTTGGGAGCTGTTGCTGCAGTTGGGCATGTTGGCCGGAGAGTGCTTCTCGGGCTGCGAACTTCAACCTTTCAGGTACCTCCCAGATCCCAGGCCCAACGAAAGCCCCCAGACCCAAATTGAGAGGGGTTGTTTGGGGGCCCCCTGGGGGCCCTTCAGGCCAGCTAGGTCTTTGGGTCCTGGCTCCTTCGGTTTGGGAGCTGTTGCTGGACGTTGGGCATGTTGGCCGGAGAGTGCTTCTCGGGCTGCGAACTGCAACCTTGCAGGCACCTCCCAGGTTCCCGGGCCAACGAAAGACCCCAGACCCAAGTGGAGAGGGGCTGCTTGGGGGCCCCCTGGGGCCCCTTCAGGCCAGCTAGGTCTTTGGGTCCTGGCTCCTTCGGTTTGGGAGCTGTTGCTGGACGTTGGGCATGTTGGCCGGAGAGTGGTTCTCGGGCCGTGAACTGCAACCTTGCAGGTACCTCCCATGTCCCCGGCCCAACGAAAGCCCCCAGTCCCAAATTGAGAGAGGCTACCTGGGGGCCACCTGGGGGCCCTTCAGGCCAGCTAGGTCTTTGGGTCCTGGCTCCTTCGGTTTGGGAGCTGTTGCTGGACGTTGGGCATGTTGACCGGAGAGTGCTTCTCGGGCTGCGAACTGCAACCTTGCAGGTACCTCCCAGGTCCCAGGCCCAACGAAAGCCCCCAGACCCAAATGGAGAGGGGCTGCTTGGGGGCCCCCTGGGGCCCCTTCAGGCCAGCTAGGTCTTTGGGTCCTGGCTCCTTCGGTTTGGGAGCTGTTGCTGCAGTTGGGCATGTTGGCCGGAGAGTGCTTCTCGGGCTGCGAACTGCAACCTTGCAGGTACCTCCCATGTCACAGGCCCAACGAAAGCCCCCAGACCCAAATGGAGAGGGGCTGCTTGGGGGCCCCCTGGGGGCCCTTCAGGCCAGCTAGGTCTTTGGGTCCTGGCTCCTTCGGTTTGGGAGCTGTTGCTGGACGTTGGGCATGATGGCCGGAGAGTGCTTCTCGGGCCGCGAACTGCAACCTTGCAGGTAGCTCCCAGTTTCCTGGGCCAACGAAAGCCCCCAGACCCAAATTGAGAGGGGGCTGCCTGGGGGCCCCTTGGGGACTCTTCAGGCCAGCTAGGTCTTTGGGTCCTGGCTACTTCGGTTTGGGAGCTGTTGCTGCAGTTGGGCATGTTGGCCGGAGAGTGCTTCTCGGGCCGCGAACTGCAACCTTGCAGGTAGCTCCCAGGTTCCCGGCCCAACGAAAGCCCCCAGACCCAAATGGAGAGGGGCTGTTTGGGGGCCCCTGGGGCCCCTTCAGGCCAGCTAGGTCTTTGGGTCCTGGCTCCTTCGGTTTGGGAGCTGTTGCTGGACATTGGGCATGTTGGCCGGAGAGTGCTTCTCAGGCTGCGAACTGTAACCTTGCAGGTACCTCCCAGGTTCCATGCCCAACGAAAGCCCCCAGACCAAAATAGAGAGGGGCTGCTTGGGGCCCCTTGGGGACTCTTCAGGCCAGCTAGGTCTTTGGGTCCTGGCTCCTTCGGTTTGGGAGCTGTTGCTGGACGTTGGGCATGTTGGCCGGAGAGTGCTTCTCGGGCCGTGAACTGCAAACTTGCAGGTACCTCCCAGGTTCACGGCCCAACGAAAGCCCCCAGACCCAAATGGAGAGGGGCTGTTTGGGGGCCCCCTGGGGGCCCTTCAGGCCAGCTAGGTCTTTGGGTCCTGGCTCCTTCGGTTTGGGAGCTGTTGCTGCAGTTGGGCATGTTGACCGGAGAGTGCTTCTCGGGCTGTGAACTGCAACCTTGCAGGTACCTCCAGGGTCCCCGGCCCAACGAAAGCCCCCAGACCCAAATGGAGAGGGGCTGCTTGGGGGCCCCCTGGGGGCCCTTCAGGCCAGCTAGGTCTTTGGGTCCTGGCTCCTTCGGTTTGGGAGCTGTTGCTGGACGTTGGGTATGTTGGCCGGAGAGTGCTTCTCGGGCTGCGAACTGCAACCTTGCAGGTACCTCCCATGTCCCCGGCCCAACGAAAGCCCCCAGACCCAAATGGAGAGGGGCTGTTTGGGGGCCCCCTGGGGCCCCTTCAGGCCAGCTAGGTCTTTGGGTCCTGGCTCCTTCGGTTTGGGAGCTGTTGGTGGACGTTGGGCATGTTGACCGGAGAGTGCTTCTCGGGCTGCGAACTGCAACCTTGCAGGTACCTCCCAGGTCCCAGGCCCAACGAAAGCCCCCAGACACAAATTGAGAGGGGCTGCTTGGGGGCCCCCTGGGGCCCCTTCAGGCCAGCTAGGTCTTTGGGTCCTGGCTCCTTCGGTTTGGGAGCTGTTGCTGCAGTTGGGCATGTTGGCCGGAGAGTGCTTCTCGGGCTGCGAACTGCAACCTTGCAGGTACCTCCCAGGTTCCCGGCCCAACGAAAGCCCCCAGACCCAAATGGAGAGGGGCTGCTTGGGGGCCCCCTGGGGGCCCTTCAGGCCAGCTAGGTCTTTGGGTCCTGGCTCCTTCGGTTTGGGAGCTGTTGCTGCAGTTGGGCATGTTGGCCGGAGAGTGCTTCTCGGGCCGCGAACTGCAACCTTGCAGGTAGCTCCCAGGTTCCCGGCCCAACGAAAGCCCCCAGACCCAAATGGAGAGGGGCTGTTTGGGGGCCCCCTGGGGCCCCTTCAGGCCAGCTAGGTCTTTGGGTCCTGGCTCCTTCGTTTTGGGAGCTGTTGCTGGACGTTGGGCATGTTGGCCAGAGAGTGCTTCTCGGGCCGTGAACTGCAACCTTGCAGGTAGCTCCCAGGTTCCCGGCCCCAGGAAAGCCCCCAGACCCAAATGGAGTGGGGCTGCTTGGGGGCCCCCTGGGGGCCCTTCAGGCCAGCTAGGTCTTTGGGTCCTGGCTCCTTCGGTTTGGGAGGTGTTTCTGCAGTTGGGCATGTTGACCGGAGAGAGCTTCTCGGGCTGCGAACTTCAACCTTTCAGGTACCTCCCAGATCCCCGGTCCAACGAAAGCCCCCAGACCCAAATTGAGAGGGGCTGCTTGGGGGCCCCCTGGGGGCCCTTCAGGCCAGCTAGGTCTTTGGGTCCTGGCTCCTTCGGTTTGGGAGCTGTTGCTGCAGTTGGGCATGTTGGCCGGTGAGTGCTTCTCGGGCTGCGAACTGCAACCTTGCAGGTACCTCCCAGGTTCCCGGCCCAACGAAAGCCCCCAGACCCAAATGGAGAGGGGCTGTTTGGGGGCCCCCTGGGGCCCCTTCAGGCCAGCTAGGTCTTTGGGTCCTGACTCCTTCGGTTTGGGAGCTGTTGCTGCAGTTGGGCATGTTGGCCGGAGAGTGCTTCTCGGGCCGCGAACTGCAACCTTGCAGGTACCTCCCAGGTTCCCGGCCCAACGAAAGCCCCCAGACCCAAATGGAGAGGGGCTGTTTGGGGGCCCCCTGGGGGCCCTTCAGGCCAGCTAGGTCTTTGGGTCCTGGCTCCTTCGGTTTGGGAGCTGTTGCTGGACGTTGGGCATGTTGGCCGGAGAGTGGTTCTCGGGCCGCGAACTGCAACCTTGCAGGTACCTCCCAGGTTCCATGCCCAACGAAAGCCCCCAGACCCAAATGGAGAGGGGCTGTTTGGGGGCCCCCTGGGGCCCCTTCAGGCCAGCTAGGTCTTTGGGTCCTGGCTCCTTCGGTTTGGGAGCTGTTGCTGCAGTTGGGTATGTTGGCCGGAGAGTGCTTCTCGGGCTGCGAACTGCAACCTTGGAGGTACCTCCCAGGTCCCCGGCCCAACGAAAGCCCCCAGACCCAAATGGAGAGGGGCTGCTTGGGGGCCCCCTGGGGGCCCTTCAGGCCAGCTAGGTCTTTGTGTCCTGGCTCCTTCGGTTTGGGAGCTGTTGCTGCAGTTGGGCATGTTGGCCGGAGAGTGCTTCTCGGGCTGCGAACTTCAACCTTGCAGGTACCTCCCAGATCCCCGGCCCAACGAAAGCCCCCAGACCCAAATTGAGAGGGGCTGTTTGGGGGCCCCCAGGGGGCCCTTCAGGCCAGCTAGGTCTTTGGGTCCTGGTTCCTTCGGTTTGGGAGCTGTTGCTGGACGTTGGGCATGTTGACCGGAGAGTGCTTCTCGGGCTGCGAACTGCAACCTTGCAGGTACCTCCCAGGTCCCAGGCCCAACGAAAGCCCCCAGACACAAATTGAGAGGGGCTGCTTGGGGGCCCCCTGGGGCCCCTTCAGGCCAGCTAGGTCTTTGGGTCCTGGCTCCTTCGGTTTGGGAGCTGTTGCTGCAGTTGGGCATGTTGGCCGGAGAGTGCTTCTCGGGCTGCGAACTTCAAACTTTCAGGTACGTCCCAGGTTCCATGCCCAACGAAAGCCCCCAGACCCAAATGGAGAGGGGCTGCTTGGGGGCCCCCTGGGGGCCCTTCAGGCCAGCTAGGTCTTTGGGTCCTGGCTCCTTCGGTTTGGGAGCTGTTGCTGCAGTTGGGCATGTTGGCCGGAGAGTGCTTCTCGGGCCGCGAACTGCAACCTTGCAGGTAGCTCCCAGGTTCCCGGCCCAACGAAAGCCCCCAGACCCAAATGGAGAGGGGCTGTTTGGGGGCCCCCTGGGGCCCCTTCAGGCCAGCTAGGTCTTTGGGTCCTGGCTCCTTCGGTTTGGGAGCTGTTGCTGGACGTTGGGCATGTTGGCCAGAGAGTGCTTCTAGGGCCGCGAACTGCAACCTTGCAGGTAGCTCCCAGGTTCCCGGCCCAAGGAAAGCCCCCAGACCCAAATTGAGAGGGGCTGCTTGGGGGCCCCTTGGGGCCCCTTCAGGCCAGCTAGGTCTTTGGGTCCTGGCTCCTTCGGTTTGGGAGGTGTTTCTGCAGTTGGGCATGTTGACCGGAGAGAGCTTCTCGGGCTGCGAACTGCAAACTTGCAGGTACCTCCCAGGTCCCAGGCCCAACGAAAGCCCCCAGACCCAAATGGAGAGGGGCTGCTTGGGGGCCCCCTGGGGGCCCTTCAGGCCAGCTAGGTCTTTGTGTCCTGGCTCCTTCGGTTTGGGAGCTGTTTCTGCAGTTGGGCATGTTGACCGGAGAGAGCTTCTCGGGCTGCGAACTGCAACCTTGCAGGTACCTCCCAGGTTCCCGGCCCAACGAAAGCCCGCAGACCCAAATGGAGAGGGGCTGCTTGGGGGCCCCCTTCAGGCCAGCTAGGTCTTTGGGTCCTGGCTCCTTCGGTTTGGGAGCTGTTTCTGCAGTTGGGCATGTTGACCGGAGAGAGCTTCTCGGGCTGCGAACTGCAACCTTGAAGGTACCTCCCAGGTCCCCGGCCCAACGAAAGCCCGCAGACCCAAATGGAGAGGGGCTGCTTGGGGGCCCCCTGGGGGCCCTTCAGGCCAGCTAGGTCTTTGGGTCCTGGCTCCTTCGGTTTGGGAGCTGTTGCTGCAGTTGGGCATGTTGGCCGGAGAGTGCATCTCGGGCCGCGAACTGCAACCTTGCAGGTACCTCCCAGGTTCCCGGCCCAAGGAAAGCCCCCAGACCCACATGGAGAGGGGCTGCTTGGGGGCCCCCTGGGGGCCCTTCAGGCCAGCTAGGTCTTTGGGTCCTGGCTCCTTCAGTTTGGGAGCTGTTGCTGGACGTTGGGCATGTTGGCAGGAGAGTGCTTCTCAGGCTGCGAACTGCAACCTTGCAGATACCTCCCAGGTTCCATGCCCAACTAAAGCCCCCAGACCCAAATTGAGAGGGGCTGTTTGGGGGCCCCCTGGGGACTCTTCAGGCCAGCTAGGTCTTTGGGTCCTGGCTCCTTCGGTTTGGGAGCTGTTGCTGGACGTTGGGCATGTTGGCCGGAGAGTGCTTCTCGGGCTGCGAACTGCAAACTTGCAGGTACCTCCCAGGTCCCAGGCCCAACGAAAGCCCCCAGACCCAAATTGAGAGGGGCTGCTTGGGGGCCCCCTGGGGCCCCTTCAGGCCAGCTAGGTCTTTGGGTCCTGGCTCCTTCGGTTTGGGAGCTGTTGCTGCAGTTGGGCATGTTGACCGGAGAGTGCTTCTCGGGCCGCGAACTGCAACCTTGCAGGTACCTCCCAGGTCACCGGCCCAACGAAAGCCCCCAGACCCAAATGGAGAGGGGCTGCTTGGGGGCCCCCTGGGGGCCCTTCAGGCCAGCTAGGTCTTTGGGTCCTGGCTCCTTCGGTTTGGGAGCTGTTGCTGCAGTTGGGCATGTTGGCCGGAGAGCGCTTCTGGGGCCGCGAACTGCAAACGTGCAGATAGCTCCCAGGTTCCCGGCCCAAAGAAAGCCCCCAGACCCAAATTGAGAGGGGCTGCTTGGGGGCCCCCTGGGGGCCCCTTCAGGCCAGCTAGGTCTTTGGGTCCTGGCTCCTTCGGTTTGGGAGCTGTTGCTGCAGTTGGGCATGTTGACCGGAGAGTGCTTCTGGGGCCGCGAACTGCAAACGTGCAGATAGCTCCCAGGTTCCCGGCCCAAAGAAAGCCCCCAGACCCAAATAGAGAGGGGCTGCTTGGGGGCCCCTTGGGGACACTTCAGGCCAGCTAGGTCTTTGGGTCCTGGCTCCTTCGGTTTGGGAGCTGTTGCTGCAGTTGGGCATGTTGACCGGAGAGTCGTTCTCGGGCCGTGAACTGCAACCTTGCAGGTACCTCCCAGTTTCCTGGCCCAACGAAAGCCCCCAGACCCAAATGGAGAGGGGCTGCTTGGGGGCCCCCTGGGGGCCCTTCAGGCCAGCTAGGTCTTTGGGTCCTGGCTCCTTCGGTTTGGGAGCTGTTGCTGCAGTTGGGCATGTTGACCGGAGAGTGCTTCTCGGGCTGCGAACTGCAACCTTGCAGGTACCTCCCAGGTTCCATGCCCAACGAAAGCCCCCAGACCCAAATTGAGAGGGGCTGTTTTCGGGCACCCTGGGGACCCTTCATGCCAGCTAGGTCTTTGGGTCCTGGCTCCTTCGGTTTGGGAGCTGTTGCTGGACGTTGGGCATGTTGGCCGGAGAGTGCTTCTCGGGCCGCGAACTGCAACCTTGCAGGCACCTCCCAGGTCCCCGGCCCAACGAAAGCCCCCAGACCAAAATTGAGAGGGGCTGCTTTCGGGCCTCCTGGGGACCCTCGAGGCCAGCTATTTCTTTGGGGCCTGGCTCCTTCGGTTTGGGAGCTGTTGCTGGACGTTGGGCATGTTGGCCGGAGAGTGCTTCTCGAGCTGCGAACTTCAAACTTTCAGGTACCTCCCAGATCCCCGGCCCAACGAAAGCCCCCAGACCCAAATTGAGAGGGGCTGTTTGGGGGCCCCCTGGGGGCCCTTCAGGCCAGCTAGGTCTTTGGGTCCTGGCTCCTTCGGTTTGGGAGCTGTTGCTGGACGTTGGGCATGTTGGCCGGAGAGTGCTTCTCGGGCTGCGAACTGCAACCTTGCAGGTAGCTCCCAGATACCCGGCCCAACGAAAGCCCCCAGACCCAAATGGAGAGGGGCTGTTTGGGGGCCCCCTGGGGGCCCTTCAGGCCAGCTAGGTCTTTGGGTCCTGGCTCCTTCGGTTTGGGAGCTGTTGCTGGACGTTGGGCATGTTGGCCGGAGAGTGCTTCTCGGGCCGCGAACTGCAACCTTGCAGATACCTCCCAGGTTCCATGCCCAACGAAAGCCCCCAGACCCAAATGGAGAGGGGCTGTTTGGGGGCCCCCTGGGGGCCCTTCAAGCCAGCTAGGTCTTTGGGTCCTGGCTCCTTCGGTTTGGGAGCTGTTGCTGGACGTTGGGCATGTTGACTGGAGAGTGCTTCTCGGGCTGCGAACTGCAACCTTGCAGGTACCTCCCAGGTCCCCGGCCCAACGAAAGCCCCCAGACCCAAATGGAGAGGGGCTGCTTGGGGGCCCCCTGGGGGCCCTTCAGGCCAGCTAGGTCTTTGGGTCCTGGCTCCTTCGGTTTGGGAGCTGTTGCTGCAGTTGTGCATGTTGGCCGGAGAGTGCTTCTCGGGCTGCGATCTGCAACCTTGCATGTACCTCCCAGATCCCCGGCCCAACGAAAGCCCCCAGACCCAAATGGAGAGGGGCTGTTTGGGGGCCCCCTGGGGGCCCTTCAGGCCAGCTAGGTCTTTGGGTCCTGGCTCCTTCGGTTTGGGAGCTGTTGCTGCAGTTGGGCATGTTGGCCGGAGAGTGCTTCTCGGGCCGCGAACTGCAACCTTGCAGGTACCTCCCAGGTTCCCGGCCGAACGAAAGCCCCCAAACCCAAATTGAGAGGGGCTGCTTGGGGGCCCCCTGGGGGCCCTTCAGGCCAGCTAGTTCTTTGGGTCCTGGCTCCTTCGGTTTGGGAGCTGTTGCTGGACGTTGGGCATGTTGACCGGAGAGTGCTTCTCGGGATGCGAACTGCAACCTTGCAGGTACCTCCCAGGTCCCAGGCCCAACGAAAGCCCCCAGACCCAAATTGAGAGGGGCTGCTTGGGGGCCCCCTGGGGGCCCTTCAGGCCAGCTAGGTCTTTGGGTCCTGGCTCCTTCGGTTTGGGAGCTGTTGCTGCAGTTGGGCATGTTGGCCGGAGAGTGCTTCTCGGGCTGCGAACTGCAACCTTGCAGGTACCTCCCATGTCACAGGCCCAACGAAAGCCCCCAGACCCAAATGGAGAGGGGCTGCTTGGGGGCCCCCTGGGGGCCCTTCAGGCCAGCTAGGTCTTTGGGTCCTGGCTCCTTCGGTTTGGGAGCTGTTGCTGGACGTTGGGCATGATGGCCGGAGAGTGCTTCTCGGGCCGCGAACTGCAACCTTGCAGGTAGCTCCCAGTTTCCTGGGCCAACGAAAGCCCCCAGACCCAAATTGAGAGGGGCTGCTTGGGGGCCCCTTGGGGACTCTTCAGGCCAGCTAGGTCTTTGGGTCCTGGCTCCTTCGGTTTGGGAGCTGTTGCTGCAGTTGGGCATGTTGGCCGGAGAGTGCTTCTCGGGCCGCGAACTGCAACCTTGCAGGTAGCTCCCAGGTTCCCGGCCCAACGAAAGCCCCCAGACCCAAATGGAGAGGGGCTGTTTGGGGGCCCCTGGGGCCCCTTCAGGCCAGCTAGGTCTTTGGGTCCTGGCTCCTTCGGTTTGGGAGCTGTTGCTGGACATTGGGCATGTTGGCCGGAGAGTGCTTCTCAGGCTGCGAACTGTAACCTTGCAGGTACCTCCCAGGTTCCATGCCCAACGAAAGCCCCCAGACCAAAATAGAGAGGGGCTGCTTGGGGCCCCTTGGGGACTCTTCAGGCCAGCTAGGTCTTTGGGTCCTGGCTCCTTCGGTTTGGGAGCTGTTGCTGGACGTTGGGCATGTTGGCCGGAGAGTGCTTCTCGGGCCGTGAACTGCAAACTTGCAGGTACCTCCCAGGTTCACGGCCCAACGAAAGCCCCCAGACCCAAATGGAGAGGGGCTGTTTGGGGGCCCCCTGGGGGCCCTTCAGGCCAGCTAGGTCTTTGGGTCCTGGCTCCTTCGGTTTGGGAGCTGTTGCTGCAGTTGGGCATGTTGACCGGAGAGTGCTTCTCGGGCTGTGAACTGCAACCTTGCAGGTACCTCCAGGGTCCCCGGCCCAACGAAAGCCCCCAGACCCAAATGGAGAGGGGCTGCTTGGGGGCCCCCTGGGGGCCCTTCAGGCCAGCTAGGTCTTTGGGTCCTGGCTCCTTCGGTTTGGGAGCTGTTGGTGGACGTTGGGTATGTTGGCCGGAGAGTGCTTCTCGGGCTGCGAACTGCAACCTTGCAGGTACCTCCCATGTCCCCGGCCCAACGAAAGCCCCCAGACCCAAATGGAGAGGGGCTGTTTGGGGGCCCCCTGGGGCCCCTTCAGGCCAGCTAGGTCTTTGGGTCCTGGCTCCTTCGGTTTGGGAGCTGTTGCTGGACGTTGGGCATGTTGACCGGAGAGTGCTTCTCGGGCTGCGAACTGCAACCTTGCAGGTACCTCCCATGTCCCAGGCCCAACGAAAGCCCCCAGACACAAATTGAGAGGGGCTGCTTGGGGGCCCCCTGGGGGCCCTTCAGGCCAGCTAGGTCTTTGGGTCCTGGCTCCTTCGGTTTGGGAGCTGTTGCTGCAGTTGGGCATGTTGGCCGGAGAGTGCTTCTCGGGCTGCGAACTGCAACCTTGCAGGTACCTCCCAGGTTCCCGGCCCAACGAAAGCCCCCAGACCCAAATGGAGAGGGGCTGCTTGGGGGCCCCCTGGGGGCCCTTCAGGCCAGCTAGGTCTTTGGGTCCTGGCTCCTTCGGTTTGGGAGCTGTTGCTGCAGTTGGGCATGTTGGCCGGAGAGTGCTTCTCGGGCCGCGAACTGCAACCTTGCAGGTAGCTCCCAGGTTCCCGGCCCAACGAAAGCCCCCAGACCCAAATGGAGAGGGGCTGTTTGGGGGCCCCCTGGGGCCCCTTCAGGCCAGCTAGGTCTTTGGGTCCTGGCTCCTTCGGTTTGGGAGCTGTTGCTGGACGTTGGGCATGTTGGCCAGAGAGTGCTTCTCGGGCCGTGAACTGCAAACTTGCAGGTAGCTCCCAGGTTCCCGGCCCCAGGAAAGCCCCCAGACCCAAATGGAGTGGGGCTGCTTGGGGGCCCCCTGGGGGCCCTTCAGGCCAGCTAGGTCTTTGGGTCCTGGCTCCTTCGGTTTGGGAGGTGTTTCTGCAGTTGGGCATGTTGACCGGAGAGAGCTTCTCGGGCTGCGAACTTCAACCTTTCAGGTACCTCCCAGATCCCCGGTCCAACGAAAGCCCCCAGACCCAAATTGAGAGGGGCTGCTTGGGGGCCCCCTGGGGGCCCTTCAGGCCAGCTAGGTCTTTGGGTCCTGGCTCCTTCGGTTTGGGAGCTGTTGCTGCAGTTGGGCATGTTGGCCGGTGAGTGCTTCTCGGGCTGCGAACTGCAACCTTGCAGGTACCTCCCAGGTTCCCGGCCCAACGAAAGCCCCCAGACCCAAATGGAGAGGGGCTGTTTGGGGGCCCCCTGGGGCCCCTTCAGGCCAGCTAGGTCTTTGGGTCCTGACTCCTTCGGTTTGGGAGCTGTTGCTGGACGTTGGGCATGTTGGCCGGAGAGTGGTTCTCGGGCCGCGAACTGCAACCTTGCAGGTAGCTCCCAGGTTCCCGGCCCAACGAAAGCCCCCAGACCCAAATGGAGAGGGGCTGTTTGGGGGCCCCTTGGGACCCCTTCAGGCCAGCTAGGTCTTTGGGTCCTGGCTCCTTCGGTTTGGGAGCTGTTTCTGCAGTTGGGCATGTTGACCGGAGAGAGCTTCTCGGGCTGCGAACTGCAACCTTGCAGGTACCTCCCAGGTCCCCGGCCCAACGAAAGCCCCCAGACCCAAATGGAGAGGGGCTGCTTGGGGGACCCCTGGGGGCACTTCAGGCCAGCTAGGTCTTTGGGTCCTGGCTCCTTCGGTTTGGGAGCTGTTGCTGCAGTTGGGCATGTTGGCCGGAGAGTGCTTCTCGGGCTGCGAACTGCAACCTTGCAGGTACCTCCCAGGTTCCCGGCCCAACGAAAGCCCCCAGACCCAAATGGAGAGGGGCTGCTTGGGGGCCCCCTGGGGACACTCCAGGCCAGCTAGGTCTTTGGGTCCTGGCTCCTTCGGTTTGGGAGCTGTTGCTGGACGTTGGGCATGTTGGCCGGAGAGTGGTTCTCGGGCCGCGAACTGCAACCTTGCAGGTACCTCCCAGGTTCCCGGCCCAACGAAAGCCCCCAGACCCAAATGGAGAGGGGCTGTTTGGGGGCCCCCTGGGGCCCCTTCAGGCCAGCTAGGTCTTTGGGTCCTGGCTCCTTCGGTTTGGGAGCTGTTGCTGCAGTTGGGCATGTTGGCCGGAGAGTGCTTCTCGGGCTGTGAAATTCAACCTTTCAGGTACCTCCCAGATCCCCGGCCCAACGAAAGACCCCAGACCCAAATTGAGAGGGGCTGTTTGGGGGCCCCCTGGGGGCCCTTCAGGCCAGCTAGGTCTTTGGGTCCTGGCTCCTTCGGTTTGGGAGCTGTTGCTGCATTTGGGCATGTTGACCGGAGAGTGCTTCTCGGGCTGCGAACTTCAACCTTTCAGGTACCTCCCAGATCCCCGGCCCAACGAATGACCCCAGACCCAAATTGAGAGGGGCTGTTTGGGGGCCCTCTGGGGGCCCTTCAGGCCAGCTAGGTCTTTGGGTCCTGGCTCCTTGGGTTTGGGAGCTGTTGCTGGACGTTGGGCATGTTGGCCGGAGAGTGGTTCTTGGGCCGTGAACTGCAACCTTGCAGGTACCTCCCATGTCCCCGGCCCAACGAAAGCCCCCAGACCCAAATTGAGAGAGGCTACCTGGGGGCCCCCTGGGGGCCCTTCAGGCCAGCTAGGTCTTTGTGTCCTGGCTCCTTCGGTTTGGGAGCTGTTGCTGCAGTTGGGCATGTTGGCCGGAGAGTGCTTCTCGGGCTGCGAACTTCAACCTTGCAGGTACCTCCCAGATCCCCGGCCCAACGAAAGCCCCCAGACCCAAATTGAGAGGGGCTGTTTGGGGGCCCCCAGGGGGCCCTTCAGGCCAGCTAGGTCTTTGGGTCCTGGTTCCTTCGGTTTGGGAGCTGTTGCTGGACGTTGGGCATGTTGACCGGAGAGTGCTTCTCGGGCTGCGAACTGCAACCTTGCAGGTACCTCCCAGGTCCCAGGCCCAACGAAAGCCCCCAGACACAAATTGAGAGGGGCTGCTTGGGGGCCCCCTGGGGCCCCTTCAGGCCAGCTAGGTCTTTGGGTCCTGGCTCCTTCGGTTTGGGAGCTGTTGCTGCAGTTGGGCATGTTGGCCGGAGAGTGCTTCTCGGGCTGCGAACTTCAAACTTTCAGGTACCTCCCAGGTTCCCGGACCAACGAAAGCCCCCAGACCCAAATGGAGAGGGGCTGCTTGGGGGCCCCCTGGGGGCCCTTCAGGCCAGCTAGGTCTTTGGGTCCTGGCTCCTTCGGTTTGGGAGCTGTTGCTGCAGTTGGGCATGTTGGCCGGAGAGTGCTTCTCGGGCCGCGAACTGCAACCTTGCAGGTAGCTCCCAGGTTCCCGGCCCAACGAAAGCCCCCAGACCCAAATGGAGAGGGGCTGTTTGGGGGCCCCCTGGGGCCCCTTCAGGCCAGCTAGGTCTTTGGGTCCTGGCTCCTTCGGTTTGGGAGCTGTTGCTGGACGTTGGGCATGTTGGCCAGAGAGTGCTTCTAGGGCCGCGAACTGCAACCTTGCAGGTAGCTCCCAGGTTCCCGGCCCAAGGAAAGCCCCCAGACCCAAATTGAGAGGGGCTGCTTGGGGGCCACTTGGGGCCCCTTCATGCCAGCTAGGTCTTTGGGTCCTGGCTCCTTCGGTTTGGGAGGTGTTTCTGCAGTTGGGCATGTTGACCGGAGAGAGCTTCTCGGGCTGCGAACTGCAACCTTGCAGGTACCTCCCAGGTCCCAGGCCCAACGAAAGCCCCCAGACCCAAATGGAGAGGGGCTGCTTGGGGGCCCCCTGGGGGCCCTTCAGGCCAGCTAGGTCTTTGTGTCCTGGCTCCTTCGGTTTGGGAGCTGTTGCTGCAGTTGGGCATGTTGGCCGGAGAGTGCTTCTCGGGCTGCGAACTGCAACCTTGCAGGTACCTCCCAGGTTCCCGGCCCAACGAAAGCCCCCAGACCCAAATGGAGAGGGGCTGTTTGGGGGCCCCCTGGGGCCCCTTCAGGCCAGCTAGGTCTTTGGGTCCTGGCTCCTTCGGTTTGGGAGCTGTTTCTGCAGTTGGGCATGTTGACCGGAGAGAGCTTCTCGGGCTGCGAACTGCAACCTTGCAGGTACCTCCCAGGTTCCCGGACCAACGAAAGCCCGCAGACCCAAATGGAGAGGGGCTGCTTGGGGGCCCCCTTCAGGCCAGCTAGGTCTTTGGGTCCTGGCTCCTTCGGTTTGGGAGCTGTTGCTGCAGTTGGGCATGTTGACCGGAGAGAGCTTCTCGGGCTGCGAACTGCAACCTTGAAGGTACCTCCCAGGTCCCCGGCCCAACGAAAGCCCGCAGACCCAAATGGAGAGGGGCTGCTTGGGGGCCCCCTGGGGGCCCTTCAGGCCAGCTAGGTCTTTGGGTCCTGGCTCCTTCGGTTTGGGAGCTGTTGCTGCAGTTGGGCATGTTGGCCGGAGAGTGCATCTCGGGCCGCGAACTGCAACCTTGCAGGTACCTCCCAGGTTCCCGGCCCAAGGAAAGCCCCCAGACCCACATGGAGAGGGGCTGCTTGGGGGCCCCCTGGGGGCCCTTCAGGCCAGCTAGGTCTTTGGGTCCTGGCTCCTTCAGTTTGGGAGCTGTTGCTGGACGTTGGGCATGTTGGCAGGAGAGTGCTTCTCAGGCTGCGAACTGCAACCTTGCAGATACCTCCCAGGTTCCATGCCCAACTAAAGCCCCCAGACCCAAATTGAGAGGGGCTGTTTGGGGGCCCCCTGGGGACTCTTCAGGCCAGCTAGGTCTTTGGGTCCTGGCTCCTTCGGTTTGGGAGCTGTTGCTGGACTTTGGGCATGTTGGCCGGAGAGTGCTTCTCGGGCTGCGAACTGCAAACTTGCAGGTACCTCCCAGGTCCCAGGCCCAACGAAAGCCCCCAGACCCAAATTGAGAGGGGCTGCTTGGGGGCCCCCTGGGGCCCCTTCAGGCCAGCTAGGTCTTTGGGTCCTGGCTCCTTCGGTTTGGGAGCTGTTGCTGCAGTTGGGCATGTTGACCGGAGAGTGCTTCTCGGGCTGCGAACTGCAACCTTGCAGGTACCTCCCAGGTCACCGGCCCAACGAAAGCCCCCAGACCCAAATGGAGAGGGGCTGCTTGGGGGCCCCCTGGGGGCCCTTCAGGCCAGCTAGGTCTTTGGGTCCTGGCTCCTTCGGTTTGGGAGCTGTTGCTGCAGTTGTGCATGTTGGCCGGAGAGCGCTTCTGGGGCCGCGAACTGCAAACGTGCAGATAGCTCCCAGGTTCCCGGCCCAAAGAAAGCCCCCAGACCCAAATGGAGAGGGGCTGCTTGGGGCCCCCCTGGGGGCCCCTTCAGGCCAGCTAGGTCTTTGGGTCCTGGCTCCTTCGGTTTGGGAGCTGTTGCTGCAGTTGGGCATGTTGGCCGGAGAGTGCTTCTGGGGCCGCGAACTGCAAACGTGCAGATAGCTCCCAGGTTCCCGGCCCAAAGAAAGCCCCCAGACCCAAATAGAGAGGGGCTGCTTGGGGGCCCCTTGGGGACACTTCAGGCCAGCTAGGTCTTTGGGTCCTGGCTCCTTCGGTTTGGGAGCTGTTGCTGGACGTTGGGCATGTTGGCCGGAGAGTGCTTCTCGGGCTGCGAACTGCAACCTTGCAGGTACCTCCCAGGTCCCAGGCCCAACGAAAGCCCCCAGACCCAAATTGAGATGGGCTGCTTGGGGGCCCCCTGGGGCCCCTTCAGGCCAGCTAGGTCTTTGGGTCCTGGCTCCTTCGGTTTGGGAGCTGTTGCTGCAGTTGGGCATGTTGACCGGAGAGTGCTTCTCGGGCTGCGAACTGCAACCTTGCAGGTAGCTCCCAGGTCCCCGGCCCAACGAAAGCCCCCAGACCCAAATGGAGAGGGGCTGCTTGGGGGGCCCCTGGGGGCCCTTCAGGCCAGCTAGGTCTTTGGGTCCTGGCTCCTTCGGTTTGGGAGCTGTTGCTGCAGTTGGGCATGTTGGCCGGAGAGTGCTTCTCGGGCTGCGATCTGCAACCTTGCAGGTACCTCCCAGGTTCCATGCCCAACGAAAGCCCCCAGACCCAAATTGAGAGGGGCTGTTTGGGGGCCCCCTGGGGGCCCTTCAGGCCAGCTAGGTCTTTGTGTCCTGGCTCCTTCGGTTTGGGAGCTGTTGCTGCAGTTGTGCATGTTGACCGGAGAGTGCTTCTCGGGCCGCGAACGGCAACCTTTCAGGTACCTCCCAGATCCCCGGGCCAACGAAAGCCCCCAGACCCAAATGGAGAGGGGCTGTTTGGGGGCCCCCAGGGGGCCATTCAGGCCAGCTAGGTCTTTGGGTCCTGGCTCCTTCGGTTTGGGAGCTGTTGTTGGACGTTGGGCATGTTGGCCGGTGAGTGCTTCTCGGGCCTCGAACTGCAACCTTGAAGGTAGCTCCCAGGTTCCCGGCCCAACGAAAGCCCCCAGACCCAAATGGAGAGGGGCTGTTTGGGGGCCCCCTGGGGCCCCTTCAGGCCAGCTAGGTCTTTGGGTCCTGGTTCCTTCGGTTTGGGAGCTGTTGCTGGACGTTGGGCATGTTGGCCGGAGAGTCGTTCTCGGGCCGTGAACTGCAACCTTGCAGGTACCTCCCAGGTCCCCGGCCCAACGAAAGCCCCCAGACCCAAATGGAGAGGGGCTGCTTGGGGGCCCCCTGGGGGCCCTTCAGGCCAGCTAGGTCTTTGGGTCCTGGCTCCTTCGGTTTGGGAGCTGTTGCTGCAGTTGGGCATGTTGACCGGAGAGTGCTTCTCGGGCTGCGAACTGCAACCTTGCAGGTACCTCCCAGGTTCCATGCCCAACGAAAGCCCCCAGACCCAAATTGAGAGGGGCTGTTTTCGGGCACCCTGGGGACCCTTCATGCCAGCTAGGTCTTTGGGTCCTGGCTCCTTCGGTTTGGGAGCTGTTGCTGGACGTTGGGCATGTTGGCCGGAGAGTGCTTCTCGGGCCACGAACTGCAACCTTGCAGGCACCTCCCAGGTCCCCGGCCCAACGAAAGCCCCCAGACCAAAATTGAGAGGGGCTGCTTTCGGGCCTCCTGGGGACCCTCGAGGCCAGCTATTTCTTTGGGGCCTGGCTCCTTCGGTTTGGGAGCTGTTGCTGGACGTTGGGCATGTTGGCCGGAGAGTGCTTCTCGGGCTGCGAACTTCAAACTTTCAGGTACCTCCCAGATCCCCGGCCCAACGAAAGCCCCCAGACCCAAATTGAGAGGGGCTGTTTGGGGGCCCCCTGGGGGCCCTTCAGGCCAGCTAGGTCTTTGGGTCCTGGCTCCTTCGGTTTGGGAGCTGTTGCTGGACGTTGGGCATGTTGACCGGAGAGTGCTTCTCAGGCTGCGAACTGCAACCTTGCAGGTAGCTCCCAGATACCCGGCCCAACGAAAGCCCCCAGACCCAAATGGAGAGGGGCTGTTTGGGGGCCCCCTGGGGGCCCTTCAGGCCAGCTAGGTCTTTGGGTCCTGGCTCCTTCGGTTTGGGAGCTGTTGCTGGACGTTGGGCATGTTGGCCGGAGAGTGCTTCTCGGGCCGCGAACTGCAACCTTGCAGATACCTCCCAGGTTCCATGCCCAACGAAAGCCCCCAGACCCAAATGGAGAGGGGCTGTTTGGGGGCCCCCTGGGGGCCCTTCAAGCCAGCTAGGTCTTTGGGTCCTGGCTCCTTCGGTTTGGGAGCTGTTGCTGGACGTTGGGCATGTTGACTGGAGAGTGCTTCTCGGGCTGCGAACTGCAACCTTGCAGGTACCTCCCATGTCCCCGGCCCAACGAAAGCCCCCAGACCCAAATGGAGAGGGGCTGCTTGGGGGCCCCCTGGGGGCCCTTCAGGCCAGCTAGGTCTTTGGGTCCTGGCTCCTTCGGTTTGGGAGCTGTTGCTGCAGTTGTGCATGTTGGCCGGAGAGTGCTTCTCGGGCTGCGATCTGCAACCTTGCATGTACCTCCCAGATCCCCGGCCCAACGAAAGCCCCCAGACCCAAATGGAGAGGGGCTGTTTGGGGGCCCCCTGGGGGCCCTTCAGGCCAGCTAGGTCTTTGGGTCCTGGCTCCTTCGGTTTGGGAGCTGTTGCTGCAGTTGGGCATGTTGGCCGGAGAGTGCTTCTCGGGCCGCGAACTGCAACCTTGCAGGTACCTCCCAGGTTCCCGGCCGAACGAAAGCCCCCAAACCCAAATTGAGAGGGGCTGCTTGGGGGCCCCCTGGGGGCCCTTCAGGCCAGCTAGTTCTTTGGGTCCTGGCTCCTTCGGTTTGGGAGCTGTTGCTGCAGTTGGGCATGTTGACCGGAGAGTGCTTCTCGGGATGCGAACTGCAACCTTGCAGGTACCTCCCAGGTCCCAGGCCCAACGAAAGCCCCCAGACCCAAATTGAGAGGGGCTGCTTGGGGGCCCCCTGGGGCCCCTTCAGGCCAGCTAGGTCTTTGGGTCCTGGCTCCTTCGGTTTGGGAGCTGTTGCTGCAGTTGGGCATGTTGGCCGGAGAGTGCTTCTCGGGCTGCGAACTGCAACCTTGCAGGTACCTCCCATGTCCCAGGCCCAACGAAAGCCCCCAGACCCAAATTGAGAGGGGCTGCTTGGGGGCCCCCTGGGGGCCCTTCAGGCCAGCTAGGTCTTTGGGTCCTGGCTCCTTCGGTTTGGGAGCTGTTGCTGGACGTTGGGCATGTTGACCGGAGAGTGCTTCTGGGGCCGCGAACTGCAAATGTGCAGATAGCTCCCAGGTTCCCGGCCCAAAGAAAGCCCCCAGACCCAAATGGAGAGGGGCTGTTTGGGGGCCCCCTGGGGGCCCCTTCAGGCCAGCTAGGTCTTTGGGTCCTGGCTCCTTCGGTTTGGGAGCTGTTGCTGCAGTTGGGCATGTTGGCCGGAGAGTGCTTCTCAGGCTGCGAACTGTAACCTTGCAGGTACCTCCCAGGTTCCATCCCCAACGAAAGCCCCCAGACCCAAATAGAGAGGGGCTGCTTGGGGGCCCCTTGGGGACACTTCAGGCCAGCTAGGTCTTTGGGTCCTGGCTCCTTCGGTTTGGGAGCTGTTGCTGGACGTTGGGCATGTTGGCCGGAGAGTGCTTCTCGGGCTGCGAACTGCAACCTTGCAGGTACCTCCCAGGTCCCAGGCCCAACGAAAGCCCCCAGACCCAAATTGAGAGGGGCTGCTTGGGGGCCCCCTGGGGGCCCTTCAGGCCAGCTAGGTCTTTGGGTCCTGGCTCCTTCGGTTTGGGAGCTGTTGCTGCAGTTGGGCATGTTGACCGGAGAGTGCTTCTCGGGCTGCGAACTGCAACCTTGCAGGTACCTCCCAGGTCCCCGGCCCAACGAAAGCCCCCAGACCCAAATGGAGAGGGGCTGCTTGGGGGGCCCCTGGGGGCCCTTCAGGCCAGCTAGGTCTTTGGGTCCTGGCTCCTTCGGTTTGGGAGCTGTTGCTGCAGTTGGGCATGTTGGCCGGAGAGCGCTTCTGGGGCCGCGAACTGCAAACGTGCAGATAGCTCCCAGGTTCCCGGCCCAAAGAAAGCCCCCAGACCCAAATGGAGAGGGGCTGCTTGGGGGCCCCCTGGGGGCCCCTTCAGGCCAGCTAGGTCTTTGGGTCCTGGCTCCTTCGGTTTGGGAGCTGTTGCTGCAGTTGGGCATGTTGGCCGGAGAGTGCTTCTGGGGCCGCGAACTGCAAACGTGCAGATAGCTCCCAGGTTCCCGGCCCAAAGAAAGCCCCCAGACCCAAATAGAGAGGGGCTGCTTGGGGGCCCCTTGGGGACACTTCAGGCCAGCTAGGTCTTTGGGTCCTGGCTCCTTCGGTTTGGGAGCTGTTGCTGGACGTTGGGCATGTTGGCCGGAGAGTGCTTCTCGGGCTGCGAACTGCAACCTTGTAGGTACCTCCCAGGTCCCAGGCCCAACGAAAGCCCCCAGACCCAAATTGAGATGGGCTGCTTGGGGGCCCCCTGGGGCCCCTTCAGGCCAGCTAGGTCTTTGGGTCCTGGCTCCTTCGGTTTGGGAGCTGTTGCTGCAGTTGGGCATGTTGACCGGAGAGTGCTTCTCGGGCTGCGAACTGCAACCTTGCAGGTAGCTCCCAGGTCCCCGGCCCAACGAAAGCCCCCAGACCCAAATGGAGAGGGGCTGCTTGGGGGGCCCCTGGGGGCCCTTCAGGCCAGCTAGGTCTTTGGGTCCTGGCTCCTTCGGTTTGGGAGCTGTTGCTGCAGTTGGGCATGTTGGCCGGAGAGTGCTTCTCGGGCTGCGATCTGCAACCTTGCAGGTACCTCCCAGGTTCCATGCCCAACGAAAGCCCCCAGACCCAAATTGAGAGGGGCTGTTTGGGGGCCCCCTGGGGGCCCTTCAGGCCAGCTAGGTCTTTGTGTCCTGGCTCCTTCGGTTTGGGAGCTGTTGCTGCAGTTGTGCATGTTGACCGGAGAGTGCTTCTCGGGCCGCGAACGGCAACCTTTCAGGTACCTCCCAGATCCCCGGGCCAACGAAAGCCCCCAGACCCAAATGGAGAGGGGCTGTTTGGGGGCCCCCAGGGGGCCATTCAGGCCAGCTAGGTCTTTGGGTCCTGGCTCCTTCGGTTTGGGAGCTGTTGTTGGACGTTGGGCATGTTGGCCGGTGAGTGCTTCTCGGGCCTCGAACTGCAACCTTGCAGGTAGCTCCCAGGTTCCCGGCCCAACGAAAGCCCCCAGACCCAAATGGAGAGGGGCTGTTTGGGGGCCCCCTGGGGCCCCTTCAGGCCAGCTAGGTCTTTGGGTCCTGGTTCCTTCGGTTTGGGAGCTGTTGCTGGACGTTGGGCATGTTGGCCGGAGAGTCGTTCTCGGGCCGTGAACTGCAACCTTGCAGGTACCTCCCAGGTCCCCGGCCCAACGAAAGCCCCCAGACCCAAATGGAGAGGGGCTGCTTGGGGGCCCCCTGGGGGCCCTTCAGGCCAGCTAGGTCTTTGGGTCCTGGCTCCTTCGGTTTGGGAGCTGTTGCTGCAGTTGGGCATGTTGACCGGAGAGTGCTTCTCGGGCTGCGAACTGCAACCTTGCAGGTACCTCCCATGTCCCAGGCCCAACGAAAGCCCCCAGACACAAATTGAGAGGGGCTGCTTGGGGGCCCCCTGGGGGCCCTTCAGGCCAGCTAGGTCTTTGGGTCCTGGCTCCTTCGGTTTGGGAGCTGTTGCTGCAGTTGGGCATGTTGGCCGGAGAGTGCTTCTCGGGCTGCGAACTGCAACCTTGCAGGTACCTCCCAGGTTCCCGGCCCAACGAAAGCCCCCAGACCCAAATGGAGAGGGGCTGCTTGGGGGCCCCCTGGGGGCCCTTCAGGCCAGCTAGGTCTTTGGGTCCTGGCTCCTTCGGTTTGGGAGCTGTTGCTGCAGTTGGGCATGTTGGCCGGAGAGTGCTTCTCGGGCCGCGAACTGCAACCTTGCAGGTAGCTCCCAGGTTCCCGGCCCAACGAAAGCCCCCAGACCCAAATGGAGAGGGGCTGTTTGGGGGCCCCCTGGGGCCCCTTCAGGCCAGCTAGGTCTTTGGGTCCTGGCTCCTTCGGTTTGGGAGCTGTTGCTGGACGTTGGGCATGTTGGCCAGAGAGTGCTTCTCGGGCCGTGAACTGCAAACTTGCAGGTAGCTCCCAGGTTCCCGGCCCCAGGAAAGCCCCCAGACCCAAATGGAGTGGGGCTGCTTGGGGGCCCCCTGGGGGCCCTTCAGGCCAGCTAGGTCTTTGGGTCCTGGCTCCTTCGGTTTGGGAGGTGTTTCTGCAGTTGGGCATGTTGACCGGAGAGAGCTTCTCGGGCTGCGAACTTCAACCTTTCAGGTACCTCCCAGATCCCCGGTCCAACGAAAGCCCCCAGACCCAAATTGAGAGGGGCTGCTTGGGGGCCCCCTGGGGGCCCTTCAGGCCAGCTAGGTCTTTGGGTCCTGGCTCCTTCGGTTTGGGAGCTGTTGCTGCAGTTGGGCATGTTGGCCGGTGAGTGCTTCTCGGGCTGCGAACTGCAACCTTGCAGGTACCTCCCAGGTTCCCGGCCCAACGAAAGCCCCCAGACCCAAATGGAGAGGGGCTGTTTGGGGGCCCCCTGGGGCCCCTTCAGGCCAGCTAGGTCTTTGGGTCCTGACTCCTTCGGTTTGGGAGCTGTTGCTGGACGTTGGGCATGTTGGCCGGAGAGTGGTTCTCGGGCCGCGAACTGCAACCTTGCAGGTAGCTCCCAGGTTCCCGGCCCAACGAAAGCCCCCAGACCCAAATGGAGAGGGGCTGTTTGGGGGCCCCTTGGGACCCCTTCAGGCCAGCTAGGTCTTTGGGTCCTGGCTCCTTCGGTTTGGGAGCTGTTTCTGCAGTTGGGCATGTTGACCGGAGAGAGCTTCTCGGGCTGCGAACTGCAACCTTGCAGGTACCTCCCAGGTCCCCGGCCCAACGAAAGCCCCCAGACCCAAATGGAGAGGGGCTGCTTGGGGGACCCCTGGGGGCACTTCAGGCCAGCTAGGTCTTTGGGTCCTGGCTCCTTCGGTTTGGGAGCTGTTGCTGCAGTTGGGCATGTTGGCCGGAGAGTGCTTCTCGGGCTGCGATCTGCAACCTTGCAGGTACCTCCCAGGTTCCCGGCCCAACGAAAGCCCCCAGACCCAAATGGAGAGGGGCTGCTTGGGGGCCCCCTGGGGACACTCCAGGCCAGCTAGGTCTTTGGGTCCTGGCTCCTTCGGTTTGGGAGCTGTTGCTGGACGTTGGGCATGTTGGCCGGAGAGTGGTTCTCGGGCCGCGAACTGCAACCTTGCAGGTACCTCCCAGGTTCCCGGCCCAACGAAAGCCCCCAGACCCAAATGGAGAGGGGCTGTTTGGGGGCCCCCTGGGGCCCCTTCAGGCCAGCTAGGTCTTTGGGTCCTGGCTCCTTCGGTTTGGGAGCTGTTGCTGCAGTTGGGCATGTTGGCCGGAGAGTGCTTCTCGGGCTGTGAAATTCAACCTTTCAGGTACCTCCCAGATCCCCGGCCCAACGAAAGACCCCAGACCCAAATTGAGAGGGGCTGTTTGGGGGCCCCCTGGGGGCCCTTCAGGCCAGCTAGGTCTTTGGGTCCTGGCTCCTTCGGTTTGGGAGCTGTTGCTGCATTTGGGCATGTTGGCCGGAGAGTGCTTCTCGGGCTGCGAACTTCAACCTTTCAGGTACCTCCCAGATCCCCGGCCCAACGAAAGACCCCAGACCCAAATTGAGAGGGGCTGTTTGGGGGCCCTCTGGGGGCCCTTCAGGCCAGCTAGGTCTTTGGGTCCTGGCTCCTTGGGTTTGGGAGCTGTTGCTGGACGTTGGGCATGTTGGCCGGAGAGTGGTTCTTGGGCCGTGAACTGCAACCTTGCAGGTACCTCCCATGTCCCCGGCCCAACGAAAGCCCCCAGACCCAAATTGAGAGAGGCTACCTGGGGGCCCCCTGGGGGCCCTTCAGGCCAGCTAGGTCTTTGGGTCCTGGCTCCTTCGGTTTGGGAGCTGTTGCTGGACGTTGGGCATGTTGACCGGAGAGTGCTTCTCGGGCTGCGAACTGCAACCTTGCAGGTACCTCCCAGGTACCAGGCCCAACGAAAGCCCCCAGACACAAATTGAGAGGGGCTGCTTGGGGGCCCCCTGGGGCCCCTTCAGGCCAGCTAGGTCTTTGTGTCCTGGCTCCTTCGGTTTGGGAGCTGTTGCTGCAGTTGGGCATGTTGGCCGGAGAGTGCTTCTCGGGCTGCGAACTTCAACCTTGCAGGTACCTCCCAGATCCCCGGCCCAACGAAAGCCCCCAGACCCAAATTGAGAGGGGCTGTTTGGGGGCCCCCAGGGGGCCCTTCAGGCCAGCTAGGTCTTTGGGTCCTGGTTCCTTCGGTTTGGGAGCTGTTGCTGGACGTTGGGCATGTTGACCGGAGAGTGCTTCTCGGGCTGCGAACTGCAACCTTGCAGGTACCTCCCAGGTCCCAGGCCCAACGAAAGCCCCCAGACACAAATTGAGAGGGGCTGCTTGGGGGCCCCCTGGGGCCCCTTCAGGCCAGCTAGGTCTTTGGGTCCTGGCTCCTTCGGTTTGGGAGCTGTTGCTGCAGTTGGGCATGTTGGCCGGAGAGTGCTTCTCGGGCTGCGAACTTCAAACTTTCAGGTACCTCCCAGGTTCCCGGACCAACGAAAGCCCCCAGACCCAAATGGAGAGGGGCTGCTTGGGGGCCCCCTGGGGGCCCTTCAGGCCAGCTAGGTCTTTGGGTCCTGGCTCCTTCGGTTTGGGAGCTGTTGCTGCAGTTGGGCATGTTGGCCGGAGAGTGCTTCTCGGGCCGCGAACTGCAACCTTGCAGGTAGCTCCCAGGTTCCCGGCCCAACGAAAGCCCCCAGACCCAAATGGAGAGGGGCTGTTTGGGGGCCCCCTGGGGCCCCTTCAGGCCAGCTAGGTCTTTGGGTCCTGGCTCCTTCGGTTTGGGAGCTGTTGCTGGACGTTGGGCATGTTGGCCAGAGAGAGCTTCTAGGGCCGCGAACTGCAACCTTGCAGGTAGCTCCCAGGTTCCCGGCCCAAGGAAAGCCCCCAGACCCAAATTGAGAGGGGCTGCTTGGGGGCCACTTGGGGCCCCTTCATGCCAGCTAGGTCTTTGGGTCCTGGCTCCTTCGGTTTGGGAGGTGTTTCTGCAGTTGGGCATGTTGACCGGAGAGAGCTTCTCGGGCTGCGAACTGCAACCTTGCAGGTACCTCCCAGGTCCCAGGCCCAACGAAAGCCCCCAGACCCAAATGGAGAGGGGCTGCTTGGGGGCCCCCTGGGGGCCCTTCAGGCCAGCTAGGTCTTTGTGTCCTGGCTCCTTCGGTTTGGGAGCTGTTGCTGCAGTTGGGCATGTTGGCCGGAGAGTGCTTCTCGGGCTGCGAACTGCAACCTTGCAGGTACCTCCCAGGTTCCCGGCCCAACGAAAGCCCCCAGACCCAAATGGAGAGGGGCTGTTTGGGGGCCCCCTGGGGCCCCTTCAGGCCAGCTAGGTCTTTGGGTCCTGGCTCCTTCGGTTTGGGAGCTGTTTCTGCAGTTGGGCATGTTGACCGGAGAGAGCTTCTCGGGCTGCGAACTGCAACCTTGCAGGTACCTCCCAGGTTCCCGGACCAACGAAAGCCCGCAGACCCAAATGGAGAGGGGCTGCTTGGGGGCCCCCTTCAGGCCAGCTAGGTCTTTGGGTCCTGGCTCCTTCGGTTTGGGAGCTGTTTCTGCAGTTGGGCATGTTGACCGGAGAGAGCTTCTCGGGCTGCGAACTGCAACCTTGAAGGTACCTCCCAGGTCCCCGGCCCAACGAAAGCCCGCAGACCCAAATGGAGAGGGGCTGCTTGGGGGCCCCCTGGGGGCCCTTCAGGCCAGCTAGGTCTTTGGGTCCTGGCTCCTTCGGTTTGGGAGCTGTTGCTGCAGTTGGGCATGTTGGCCGGAGAGTGCATCTCGGGCCGCGAACTGCAACCTTGCAGGTACCTCCCAGGTTCCCGGCCCAAGGAAAGCCCCCAGACCCACATGGAGAGGGGCTGCTTGGGGGCCCCCTGGGGGCCCTTCAGGCCAGCTAGGTCTTTGGGTCCTGGCTCCTTCAGTTTGGGAGCTGTTGCTGGACGTTGGGCATGTTGGCAGGAGAGTGCTTCTCAGGCTGCGAACTGCAACCTTGCAGATACCTCCCAGGTTCCATGCCCAACTAAAGCCCCCAGACCCAAATTGAGAGGGGCTGTTTGGGGGCCCCCTGGGGACTCTTCAGGCCAGCTAGGTCTTTGGGTCCTGGCTCCTTCGCTTTGGGAGCTGTTGCTGGACTTTGGGCATGTTGGCCGGAGAGTGCTTCTCGGGCTGCGAACTGCAAACTTGCAGGTACCTCCCAGGTCCCAGGCCCAACGAAAGCCCCCAGACCCAAATTGAGAGGGGCTGCTTGGGGGCCCCCTGGGGCCCCTTCAGGCCAGCTAGGTCTTTGGGTCCTGGCTCCTTCGGTTTGGGAGCTGTTGCTGCAGTTGGGCATGTTGACCGGAGAGTGCTTCTCGGGCTGCGAACTGCAACCTTGCAGGTACCTCCCAGGTCACCGGCCCAACGAAAGCCCCCAGACCCAAATGGAGAGGGGCTGCTTGGGGGCCCCCTGGGGGCCCTTCAGGCCAGCTAGGTCTTTGGGTCCTGGCTCCTTCGGTTTGGGAGCTGTTGCTGCAGTTGGGCATGTTGGCCGGAGAGCGCTTCTGGGGCCGCGAACTGCAAACGTGCAGATAGCTCCCAGGTTCCCGGCCCAAAGAAAGCCCCCAGACCCAAATGGAGAGGGGCTGCTTGGGGCCCCCCTGGGGGCCCCTTCAGGCCAGCTAGGTCTTTGGGTCCTGGCTCCTTCGGTTTGGGAGCTGTTGCTGCAGTTGGGCATGTTGGCCGGAGAGTGCTTCTGGGGCCGCGAACTGCAAACGTGCAGATAGCTCCCAGGTTCCCGGCCCAAAGAAAGCCCCCAGACCCAAATAGAGAGGGGCTGCTTGGGGGCCCCTTGGGGACACTTCAGGCCAGCTAGGTCTTTGGGTCCTGGCTCCTTCGGTTTGGGAGCTGTTGCTGGACGTTGGGCATGTTGGCCGGAGAGTGCTTCTCGGGCTGCGAACTGCAACCTTGTAGGTACCTCCCAGGTCCCAGGCCCAACGAAAGCCCCCAGACCCAAATTGAGATGGGCTGCTTGGGGGCCCCCTGGGGCCCCTTCAGGCCAGCTAGGTCTTTGGGTCCTGGCTCCTTCGGTTTGGGAGCTGTTGCTGCAGTTGGGCATGTTGACCGGAGAGTGCTTCTCGGGCTGCGAACTGCAACCTTGCAGGTAGCTCCCAGGTCCCCGGCCCAACGAAAGCCCCCAGACCCAAATGGAGAGGGGCTGCTTGGGGGGCCCCTGGGGGCCCTTCAGGCCAGCTAGGTCTTTGGGTCCTGGCTCCTTCGGTTTGGGAGCTGTTGCTGCAGTTGGGCATGTTGGCCGGAGAGTGCTTCTCGGGCTGCGATCTGCAACCTTGCAGGTACCTCCCAGGTTCCATGCCCAACGAAAGCCCCCAGACCCAAATTGAGAGGGGCTGTTTGGGGGCCCCCTGGGGGCCCTTCAGGCCAGCTAGGTCTTTGTGTCCTGGCTCCTTCGGTTTGGGAGCTGTTGCTGCAGTTGTGCATGTTGACCGGAGAGTGCTTCTCGGGCCGCGAACGGCAACCTTTCAGGTACCTCCCAGATCCCCGGGCCAACGAAAGCCCCCAGACCCAAATGGAGAGGGGCTGTTTGGGGGCCCCCAGGGGGCCATTCAGGCCAGCTAGGTCTTTGGGTCCTGGCTCCTTCGGTTTGGGAGCTGTTGTTGGACGTTGGGCATGTTGGCCGGTGAGTGCTTCTCGGGCCTCGAACTGCAACCTTGCAGGTAGCTCCCAGGTTCCCGGCCCAACGAAAGCCCCCAGACCCAAATGGAGAGGGGCTGTTTGGGGGCCCCCTGGGGCCCCTTCAGGCCAGCTAGGTCTTTGGGTCCTGGTTCCTTCGGTTTGGGAGCTGTTGCTGGACGTTGGGCATGTTGGCCGGAGAGTCGTTCTCGGGCCGTGAACTGCAACCTTGCAGGTACCTCCCAGGTCCCCGGCCCAACGAAAGCCCCCAGACCCAAATGGAGAGGGGCTGCTTGGGGGCCCCCTGGGGGCCCTTCAGGCCAGCTAGGTCTTTGGGTCCTGGCTCCTTCGGTTTGGGAGCTGTTGCTGCAGTTGGGCATGTTGACCGGAGAGTGCTTCTCGGGCTGCGAACTGCAACCTTGCAGGTACCTCCCAGGTTCCATGCCCAACGAAAGCCCCCAGACCCAAATTGAGAGGGGCTGTTTTCGGGCACCCTGGGGACCCTTCATGCCAGCTAGGTCTTTGGGTCCTGGCTCCTTCGGTTTGGGAGCTGTTGCTGGACGTTGGGCATGTTGGCCGGAGAGTGCTTCTCGGGCCGCGAACTGCAACCTTGCAGGCACCTCCCAGGTCCCCGGCCCAACGAAAGCCCCCAGACCAAAATTGAGAGGGGCTGCTTTCGGGCCTCCTGGGGACCCTCGAGGCCAGCTATTTCTTTGGGGCCTGGCTCCTTCGGTTTGGGAGCTGTTGCTGGACGTTGGGCATGTTGGCCGGAGAGTGCTTCTCGGGCTGCGAACTTCAAACTTTCAGGTACCTCCCAGATCCCCGGCCCAACGAAAGCCCCCAGACCCAAATTGAGAGGGGCTGTTTGGGGGCCCCCTGGGGGCCCTTCAGGCCAGCTAGGTCTTTGGGTCCTGGCTCCTTCGGTTTGGGAGCTGTTGCTGGACGTTGGGCATGTTGACCGGAGAGTGCTTCTCGGGCTGCGAACTGCAACCTTGCAGGTAGCTCCCAGATACCCGGCCCAACGAAAGCCCCCAGACCCAAATGGAGAGGGGCTGTTTGGGGGCCCCCTGGGGGCCCTTCAGGCCAGCTAGGTCTTTGGGTCCTGGCTCCTTTGGTTTGGGAGCTGTTGCTGGACGTTGGGCATGTTGGCCGGAGAGTGCTTCTCGGGCCGCGAACTGCAACCTTGCAGATACCTCCCAGGTTCCATGCCCAACGAAAGCCCCCAGACCCAAATGGAGAGGGGCTGTTTGGGGGCCCCCTGGGGGCCCTTCAAGCCAGCTAGGTCTTTGGGTCCTGGCTCCTTCGGTTTGGGAGCTGTTGCTGGACGTTGGGCATGTTGACTGGAGAGTGCTTCTCGGGCTGCGAACTGCAACCTTGCAGGTACCTCCCATGTCCCCGGCCCAACGAAAGCCCCCAGACCCAAATGGAGAGGGGCTGCTTGGGGGCCCCCTGGGGGCCCTTCAGGCCAGCTAGGTCTTTGGGTCCTGGCTCCTTCGGTTTGGGAGCTGTTGCTGCAGTTGTGCATGTTGGCCGGAGAGTGCTTCTCGGGCTGCGATCTGCAACCTTGCATGTACCTCCCAGATCCCCGGCCCAACGAAAGCCCCCAGACCCAAATGGAGAGGGGCTGTTTGGGGGCCCCCTGGGGGCCCTTCAGGCCAGCTAGGTCTTTGGGTCCTGGCTCCTTCGGTTTGGGAGCTGTTGCTGCAGTTGGGCATGTTGGCCGGAGAGTGCTTCTCGGGCCGCGAACTGCAACCTTGCAGGTACCTCCCAGGTTCCCGGCCGAACGAAAGCCCCCAAACCCAAATTGAGAGGGGCTGCTTGGGGGCCCCCTGGGGGCCCTTCAGGCCAGCTAGTTCTTTGGGTCCTGGCTCCTTCGGTTTGGGAGCTGTTGCTGGAAGTTGGGCATGTTGACCGGAGAGTGCTTCTCGGGATGCGAACTGCAACCTTGCAGGTACCTCCCAGGTCCCAGGCCCAACGAAAGCCCCCAGACCCAAATTGAGAGGGGCTGCTTGGGGGCCCCCTGGGGCCCCTTCAGGCCAGCTAGGTCTTTGGGTCCTGGCTCCTTCGGTTTGGGAGCTGTTGCTGCAGTTGGGCATGTTGGCCGGAGAGTGCTTCTCGGGCTGCGAACTGCAACCTTGCAGGTACCTCCCATGTCCCAGGCCCAACGAAAGCCCCCAGACCCAAATTGAGAGGGGCTGCTTGGGGGCCCCCTGGGGGCCCTTCAGGCCAGCTAGGTCTTTGGGTCCTGGCTCCTTCGGTTTGGGAGCTGTTGCTGGACGTTGGGCATGTTGACCGGAGAGTGCTTCTGGGGCCGCGAACTGCAAATGTGCAGATAGCTCCCAGGTTCCCGGCCCAAAGAAAGCCCCCAGACCCAAATGGAGAGGGGCTGTTTGGGGGCCCCCTGGGGGCCCCTTCAGGCCAGCTAGGTCTTTGGGTCCTGGCTCCTTCGGTTTGGGAGCTGTTGCTGCAGTTGGGCATGTTGGCCGGAGAGTGCTTCTCAGGCTGCGAACTGTAACCTTGCAGGTACCTCCCAGGTTCCATCCCCAACGAAAGCCCCCAGACCCAAATAGAGAGGGGCTGCTTGGGGGCCCCTTGGGGACACTTCAGGCCAGCTAGGTCTTTGGGTCCTGGCTCCTTCGGTTTGGGAGCTGTTGCTGGACGTTGGGCATGTTGGCCGGAGAGTGCTTCTCGGGCTGCGAACTGCAACCTTGCAGGTACCTCCCAGGTCCCAGGCCCAACGAAAGCCCCCAGACCCAAATTGAGAGGGGCTGCTTGGGGGCCCCCTGGGGGCCCTTCAGGCCAGCTAGGTCTTTGGGTCCTGGCTCCTTCGGTTTGGGAGCTGTTGCTGCAGTTGGGCATGTTGACCGGAGAGTGCTTCTCGGGCTGCGAACTGCAACCTTGCAGGTACCTCCCAGGTCACCGGCCCAACGAAAGCCCCCAGACCCAAATGGAGAGGGGCTGCTTGGGGGCCCCCTGGGGGCCCTTCAGGCCAGCTAGGTCTTTGGGTCCTGGCTCCTTCGGTTTGGGAGCTGTTGCTGCAGTTGGGCATGTTGGCCGGAGAGCGCTTCTGGGGCCGCGAACTGCAAACGTGCAGATAGCTCCCAGGTTCCCGGCCCAAAGAAAGCCCCCAGACCCAAATGGAGAGGGGCTGCTTGGGGGCCCCCTGGGGGCCCCTTCAGGCCAGCTAGGTCTTTGGGTCCTGGCTCCTTCGGTTTGGGAGCTGTTGCTGCAGTTGGGCATGTTGGCCGGAGAGTGCTTCTGGGGCCGCGAACTGCAAACGTGCAGATAGCTCCCAGGTTCCCGGCCCAAAGAAAGCCCCCAGACCCAAATAGAGAGGGGCTGCTTGGGGGCCCCTTGGGGACACTTCAGGCCAGCTAGGTCTTTGGGTCCTGGCTCCTTCGGTTTGGGAGCTGTTGCTGGACGTTGGGCATGTTGGCCGGAGAGTGCTTCTCGGGCTGCGAACTGCAACCTTGTAGGTACCTCCCAGGTCCCCGGCCCAACGAAAGCCCCCAGACCCAAATGGAGAGGGGCTGCTTGGGGGGCCCCTGGGGGCCCTTCAGGCCAGCTAGGTCTTTGGGTCCTGGCTCCTTCGGTTTGGGAGCTGTTGCTGCAGTTGGGCATGTTGGCCGGAGAGTGCTTCTCGGGCTGCGATCTGCAACCTTGCAGGTACCTCCCAGGTTCCATGCCCAACGAAAGCCCCCAGACCCAAATTGAGAGGGGCTGTTTGGGGGCCCCCTGGGGGCCCTTCAGGCCAGCTAGGTCTTTGTGTCCTGGCTCCTTCGGTTTGGGAGCTGTTGCTGCAGTTGTGCATGTTGACCGGAGAGTGCTTCTCGGGCCGCGAACGGCAACCTTTCAGGTACCTCCCAGATCCCCGGGCCAACGAAAGCCCCCAGACCCAAATGGAGAGGGGCTGTTTGGGGGCCCCCAGGGGGCCATTCAGGCCAGCTAGGTCTTTGGGTCCTGGCTCCTTCGGTTTGGGAGCTGTTGTTGGACGTTGGGCATGTTGGCCGGAGAGTGCTTCTCGGGCCTCGAACTGCAACCTTGCAGGTAGCTCCCAGGTTCCCGGCCCAACGAAAGCCCCCAGACCCAAATGGAGAGGGGCTGTTTGGGGGCCCCCTGGGGCCCCTTCAGGCCAGCTAGGTCTTTGGGTCCTGGTTCCTTCGGTTTGGGAGCTGTTGCTGGACGTTGGGCATGTTGGCCGGAGAGTCGTTCTCGGGCCGTGAACTGCAACCTTGCAGGTACCTCCCAGGTCCCCGGCCCAACGAAAGCCCCCAGACCCAAATGGAGAGGGGCTGCTTGGGGGCCCCCTGGGGGCCCTTCAGGCCAGCTAGGTCTTTGGGTCCTGGCTCCTTCGGTTTGGGAGCTGTTGCTGCAGTTGGGCATGTTGACCGGAGAGTGCTTCTCGGGCTGCGAACTGCAACCTTGCAGGTACCTCCCAGGTTCCATGCCCAACGAAAGCCCCCAGACCCAAATTGAGAGGGGCTGTTTTCGGGCACCCTGGGGACCCTTCATGCCAGCTAGGTCTTTGGGTCCTGGCTCCTTCGGTTTGGGAGCTGTTGCTGGACGTTGGGCATGTTGGCCGGAGAGTGCTTCTCGGGCCGCGAACTGCAACCTTGCAGGCACCTCCCAGGTCCCCGGCCCAACGAAAGCCCCCAGACCAAAATTGAGAGGGGCTGCTTTCGGGCCCCCTGGGGGCCCTTCAGGCCAGCTATTTCTTTGGGGCCTGGCTCCTTCGGTTTGGGAGCTGTTGCTGGACGTTGGGCATGTTGGCCGGAGAGTGCTTCTCGGGCTGCGAACTTCAAACTTTCAGGTACCTCCCAGATCCCCGGCCCAACGAAAGCCCCCAGACCCAAATTGAGAGGGGCTGTTTGGGGGCCCCCTGGGGGCCCTTCAGGCCAGCTAGGTCTTTGGGTCCTGGCTCCTTCGGTTTGGGAGCTGTTGCTGGACGTTGGGCATGTTGGCCGGAGAGTGCTTCTCGGGCTGCGAACTGCAACCTTGCAGGTAGCTCCCAGATACCCGGCCCAACGAAAGCCCCCAGACCCAAATGGAGAGGGGCTGTTTGGGGGCCCCCTGGGGGCCCTTCAGGCCAGCTAGGTCTTTGGGTCCTGGCTCCTTCGGTTTGGGAGCTGTTGCTGGACGTTGGGCATGTTGGCCGGAGAGTGCTTCTCGGGCCGCGAACTGCAACCTTGCAGATACCTCCCAGGTTCCATGCCCAACGAAAGCCCCCAGACCCAAATGGAGAGGGGCTGTTTGGGGGCCCCCTGGTGGCCCTTCAAGCCAGCTAGGTCTTTGGGTCCTGGCTCCTTCGGTTTGGGAGCTGTTGCTGGACGTTGGGCATGTTGACTGGAGAGTGCTTCTCGGGCTGCGAACTGCAACCTTGCAGGTACCTCCCATGTCCCCGGCCCAACGAAAGCCCCCAGACCCAAATGGAGAGGGGCTGCTTGGGGGCCCCCTGGGGGCCCTTCAGGCCAGCTAGGTCTTTGGGTCCTGGCTCCTTCGGTTTGGGAGCTGTTGCTGCAGTTGTGCATGTTGGCCGGAGAGTGCTTCTCGGGCTGCGATCTGCAACCTTGCATGTACCTCCCAGATCCCCGGCCCAACGAAAGCCCCCAGACCCAAATGGAGAGGGGCTGTTTGGGGGCCCCCTGGGGGCCCTTCAGGCCAGCTAGGTCTTTGGGTCCTGGCTCCTTCGGTTTGGGAGCTGTTGCTGCAGTTGGGCATGTTGGCCGGAGAGTGCTTCTCGGGCCGCGAACTGCAACCTTGCAGGTACCTCCCAGGTTCCCGGCCGAACGAAAGCCCCCAAACCCAAATTGAGAGGGGCTGCTTGGGGGCCCCCTGGGGGCCCTTCAGGCCAGCTAGTTCTTTGGGTCCTGGCTCCTTCGGTTTGGGAGCTGTTGCTGGACGTTGGGCATGTTGACCGGAGAGTGCTTCTCGGGATGCGAACTGCAACCTTGCAGGTACCTCCCAGGTCCCAGGCCCAACGAAAGCCCCCAGACCCAAATTGAGAGGGGCTGCTTGGGGGCCCCCTGGGGGCCCTTCAGGCCAGCTAGGTCTTTGGGTCCTGGCTCCTTCGGTTTGGGAGCTGTTGCTGCAGTTGGGCATGTTGGCCGGAGAGTGCTTCTCGGGCTGCGAACTGCAACCTTGCAGGTACCTCCCATGTCCCAGGCCCAACGAAAGCCCCCAGACCCAAATTGAGAGGGGCTGCTTGGGTGCCCCCTGGGGGCCCTTCAGGCCAGCTAGGTCTTTGGGTCCTGGCTCCTTCGGTTTGGGAGCTGTTGCTGGACGTTGGGCATGTTGACCGGAGAGTGCTTCTGGGGCCGCGAACTGCAAATGTGCAGATAGCTCCCAGGTTCCCGGCCCAAAGAAAGCCCCCAGACCCAAATGGAGAGGGGCTGTTTGGGGGCCCCCTGGGGGCCCCTTCAGGCCAGCTAGGTCTTTGGGTCCTGGCTCCTTCGGTTTGGGAGCTGTTGCTGCAGTTGGGCATGTTGGCCGGAGAGTGCTTCTCAGGCTGCGAACTGTAACCTTGCAGGTACCTCCCAGGTTCCATCCCCAACGAAAGCCCCCAGACCCAAATAGAGAGGGGCTGCTTGGGGGCCCCTTGGGGACACTTCAGGCCAGCTAGGTCTTTGGGTCCTGGCTCCTTCGGTTTGGGAGCTGTTGCTGCAGTTGGGCATGTTGGCCGGAGAGTGCTTCTCGGGCCGCGAACTGCAACCTTGCAGGTACCTCCCAGGTCCCAGGCCCAACGAAAGCCCCCAGACCCAAATTGAGAGGGGCTGCTTGGGGGCCCCCTGGGGGCCCTTCAGGCCAGCTAGGTCTTTGGGTCCTGGCTCCTTCGGTTTGGGAGCTGTTGCTGCAGTTGGGCATGTTGACCGGAGAGTGCTTCTCGCGCTGCGAACTGCAACCTTGCAGGTAGCTCCCAGGTCCCCGGCCCAACGAAAGCCCCCAGACCCAAATGGAGAGGGGCTGCTTGGGGGCCCCCTGGGGGCCCTTCAGGCCAGCTAGGTCTTTGGGTCCTGGCTCCTTCGGTTTGGGAGCTGTTGCTGGACGTTGGGCATGTTGGCCGGAGAGTGCTTCTCGGGCCGCGAACTGCAACCTTGCAGGCACCTCCCAGGTTCCCGGCCCAACGAAAGCCCCCAGACCCAAATGGAGAGGGGCTGCTTGGGGGCCCCCTGGGGGCCCTTCAGGCCAGCTAGGTCTTTGGGTCCTGGCTCCTTCGCTTTGGGAGCTGTTGCTGCAGTTGTGCATGTTGACCGGAGAGTGCTTCTCGGGCTGCGAACTGCAACCTTGCAGGTAGCTCCCAGGTCCCCGGCCCAACGAAAGCCCCCAGACCCAAATGGAGAGGGTCTGCTTGGGGGCCCCCTGGGGGCCCTTCAGGCCAGCTAGGTCTTTGGGTCCTGGCTCCTTCGGGTTGGGAGCTGTTGCTGCAGTTGGGCATGTTGGCCGGAGAGTGCTTCTCGGGCCGCGAACTGCAACCTTGCAGGTACCTCCCAGGTTCCATGCCCAACGAAAGCCCCCAGACCCAAATTGAGAGGGGCTGTTTGCGGGCCCCCTGGGGACCCTTCATGCCAGCTAGGTCTTTGGGTCCTGGCTCCTTCGGTTTGGGAGCTGTTGCTGGACGTTGGGCATGTTGACTGGAGAGTGCTTCTCGGGCTGCGATCTGCAACCTTGCAGGTAGCTCCCAGGTCCCCGGCCCAACGAAAGCCCCCAGACCCAAATGGAGAGGGGCTGCTTGGGGGCCCCCTGGGGGCCCTTCAGGCCAGCTAGGTCTTTGGGTCCTGGCTCCTTCATTTTGGGAGCTGTTGCTGCAGTTGGGCATGTTGGCCGGAGAGTGCTTCTCGGGCCGCGAACTGCAACCTTGCAGGTACCTCCCAGGTTCCCGGCCGAACGAAAGCCCCCAAACCCAAATTGAGAGGGGCTGCTTGGGGGCCCCCTGGGGGCCCTTCAGTCCAGCTAGGTCTTTGGGTCCTGGCTCCTTCGGTTTGGGAGCTGTTGCTGGACGTTGGGCATGTTGACCGGAGAGTGCTTCTCGGGCTGCGAACTGCAACCTTGCAGGTACCTCCCAGGTCCCAGGCCCAACGAAAGCCCCCAGACCCAAATGGAGAGGGTCTGTTTTGGGGCCCCCTGGGGGCCCTTCAGGCCAGCTAGGTCTTTGGGTCCTGGCTCCTTCGGTTTGGGAGCTGTTGCTGCAGTTGGGCATGTTGGCCGGAGAGTGCTTCTCGGGCCTCGAACTGCAACCTTGCAGGTAGCTCCCAGGTTCCCGGCCCAACGAAAGCCCCCAGACCCAAATGGAGAGGGGCTGCTTGGGGGCCCCCTGGGGCCCCTTCAGGCCAGCTAGGTCTTTGGGTCCTGGCTCCTTCGGTTTGGGAGCTGTTGCTGGACTTTTGGCATGTTGGCCGGAGAGTCGTTCTCGGGCCGTGAACTGCAACCTTGCAGGTAGCTCCCAGGTTCCCGGCCCAACGAAAGCCCCCAGACCCAAATTGAGAGGGGCTGCTTGGGGGCCCCCTGGGGGCCCTTCAGGCCAGCTAGGTCTTTGGGTCCTGGCTCCTTCGGTTTGGGAGCTGTTGCTGGACGTTGGGCATGTTGGCCGGAGAGTGCTTCTCGGGCTGCGAACTGCAACCTTGCAGGTACCTCCCAGGTCCCAGGCCCAACGAAAGCCCCCAGACCCAAATGGAGAGGGGCTGCTTGGGGGCCCCCTGGGGGCCCTTCAGGCCAGCTAGGTCTTTGGGTCCTGGCTCCTTCGGTTTGGGAGCTGTTGCTGGACGTTGGGCATGTTGGCCGGAGAGTGCTTCTCGGGCCGCGAACTGCAAACTTGCAGGTACCTCCCAGGTCCCCGGCCCAACGAAAGCCCCCAGACCAAAATTGAGAGGGGCTGCTTGCGCGCCTCCTGGGGACACTCGAGGCCAGCTATTTTTTTGGGGCCTGGCACCTTCGGTTTGGGAGCTGTTGCTGCAGTTGGGCATGTTGGCCGGAGAGTGGTTCTCGGGCCGCGAACTGCAACCTTGCAGGTACCTCCCATGTCCCCGGGCCAACGAAAGCCCCCAGACCCAAATGGAGAGGGGCTGCTTGGGGGCCCCCTGGGGGCCCTTCAGGCCAGCTAGGTCTTTGGGTCCTGGCTCCTTCGGTTTGGGAGCTGTTGCTGCAGTTGGGCATGTTGGCCGGTGAGTGCTTCTCGGGCTGCGAACTGCAACCTTGCAGGTACCTCCCAGCTTCCCGGCCCAACGAAAGCCCCCAGACCCAAATGGAGAGGGGCTGCTTGGGGGCCCCTGGGGCCCCTTCAGGCCAGCTAGGTCTTTGGGTCCTGGCTCCTTCGGTTTGGGAGCTGTTGCTGGACGTTGGGCATGTTGGCCGGAGAGTGGTTCTCGGGCCGCGAACTGCAACCTTGCAGGTACCTCCCAGGTACCCGGGCCAACGAAAGCCCCCAGACCCAAATGGAGAGGGGCTGTTTGGGGGCCCCCTGGGGCCCCTTCAGGCCAGCTAGGTCTTTGGGTCCTGGCTCCTTCGGTTTGGGAGCTGTTTCTGCAGTTGGGCATGTTGACCGGAGAGAGCTTCTCGGGCTGCGAACTGCAACCTTGCAGGTACCTCCCAGGTCCCAGGCCCAACGAAAGCCCGCAGACCCAAATGGAGAGGGGCTGCTTGGGGGCCCCCTGGGGGCCCTTCAGGCCAGCTAGGTCTTTGGGTCCTGGCTCCTTCGGTTTGGGAGCTGTTGCTGCAGTTGGGCATGTTGGCCGGAGAGTGCTTCTCGGGCCGCGAACTGCAACCTTGCAGGTAGCTCCCAGGTTCGCGGCCCAACGAAAGCCCCCAGACCCAAATGGAGAGGGGCTGCTTGGGGGCCCCCTGGGGCCACTTCAGGCCAGCTAGGTCTTTGGGTCCTGGCTCCTTCGGTTTGGGAGCTGTTGCTGCAGTTGGGCATGTTGGCCGGAGAGTGCTTCTCGGGCTGCGAAATTCAACCTTTCAGGTACCTCCCAGATCCACGGCCCAACGAAAGACCCCAGACCCAAATTGAGAGGGTCTGTTTGGGGGCCCCCTGGGGGCCCTTCAGGCCAGCTAGGTCTTTGGGTCCTGGCTCCTTCGGTTTGGGAGCTGTTGCTGCAGTTGGGCATGTTGGCCGCAGAGTGCTTCTCGGGCTGCGAACTTCAACCTTTCAGGTACCTCCCAGATCCCCGGCCCAACGAAAGCCCCCAGACCCAAATTGAGAGGGGCTGTTTGAGGGCCCCCTGGGGGCCCTTCAGGCCAGCTAGGTCTTTGGGTCCTGGCTCCTTGGATTTGGGAGCTGTTGCTGGACGTTGGGCATGTTGGCCGGAGAGTGGTTCTTGGGCCGTGAACTGCAACCTTGCAGGTACCTCCCATGTCCCCGGCCCAACGAAAGCCCCCAGACCCAAATTGAGAGGGGCTGTTTGGGGGCCCCCAGGGGGCTCTTCAGGCCAGCTGGGTCTTTGGGTCCTGGCTCCTTCGGTTTGGGAGCTGTTGTTGGACGTTGGGCATGTTGGCCGGAGAGTGCTTATCGGGCCTAGAACTGCAACCTTGCAGGTATCTCCGAGGTTCCCGGCCCAACGAAAGCCCCCAGACCCAAATGGAGAGGGGCTGCTTGGGGGCCCCCTTGGGCCCCTTCAGGCCAGCTAGGTCTTTGGGTCCTGGTTCCTTCGGTTTGGGAGCTGTTGCTGGACGTTGGGCATGTTGGCCGGAGAGTCGCTCTCGGGCCGTGAACTGCAACATTGCAGGTACATCCCAGATCCCCGGCCCAACGAAAGCCCCCAGACCCAAATTGAGAGGGGCTGCTTGGGGGCCCCCTGGGGGCCCTTCAGGCCAGCTAGGTCTTTGGGTCCTGGCTCCTTCGGTTTGGGAGCTGTTGCTGCAGTTGGGCATGTTGGCCGGTGAGTGCTTCTCGGGCTGCGAACTGCAACCTTGCAGGTACCTCCCAGGTCCCCGGCCCAACGAAAGCCCCCAGACCCAAATGGAGAGGGGCTGCTTGGGGGCCCCCTGGGGGCCCTTCAGGCCAGCTAGGTCTTTGGGTCCTGGCTCCTTCGGTTTGGGAGCTGTTGCTGGACGTTTGGCATGTTTGCCGGAGAGTGGTTCTCGGGCCGCGAACTGCAACCTTGCAGATACCTCCCAGGTTCCCGGCCCAACGAAAGCCTCCAGACCCAAATGGAGAGGGGCTGTTTGGGGGCCCCCTGGGGCCCCTTCATGCCAGCTAGGTCTTTGGGTCCTGGCTCCTTCGGTTTGGGAGCTGTTTCTGCAGTTGGGCATGTTGACCGGAGAGAGCTTCTCGGGCTGCGAACTGCAACCTTGAAGGTACCTCCCAGGTCCCCGGCCCAACGAAAGCCCCCAGACCCAAATGGAGAGGGGCTGCTTGGGGGCCCCCTGGGGCCCCTTCAGGCCAGCTAGGTCTTTGGGTCCTGGCTCCTTCGGTTTGGGAGCTGTTGCTGCAGTTGGTCATGTTGGCCGGAGAGTGCTTCTCGGGCCGCGAACTGCAACCTTGCAGGTACCTCCCAGGTTCCCGGCCCAACGAAAGCCCCCAGACCCACATGGAGAGGGGCTGCTTGGGGGCCCCCTGGGGGCCCTTCAGGCCAGCTAGGTCTTTGGGTCCTGGCTCCTTCAGTTTGGGAGCTGTTTCTGGACGTTGGGCATGTTGGCAGGAGAGTGCTTCTCAGGCTGCGAACTGCAAACTTGCAGATACCTCCCAGGTTCCATGCCCAACTAAAGCCCCCAGACCCAAATTGAGAGGGGCTGTTTGGGGGCCCCCTGGGGACTCTTCAGGCCAGCTAGGTCTTTGGGTCCTGGCTCCTTCGGTTTGGGAGCTGTTTCTGCAGTTGGGCATGTTGGCCGGAGAGTGCTTCTCGGGCTGCGAACTGCAACCTTGCAGGTACCTCCCATGTCCCAGGCCCAACGAAAGCCCCCAGACCCAAATTGAGAGGGGCTGCTTGGGGGCCCCCTGGGGGCCACTTCAGGCCAGCTAGGTCTTTGGGTCCTGGCTCCTTCGGTTTGGGAGCTGTTGCTGGACGTTGGGCATGTTGACCGGAGAGTGCTTCTGGGGCCGCGAACTGCAAACTTGCAGATAGCTCCCAGGTTCCCGGCCCAAAGAAAGCCCCCAGACCCAAATGGAGAGGGGCTGTTTGGGGGCCCCCTGGGGGCCCCTTCAGGCCAGCTAGGTCTTTGGGTCCTGGCTCCTTCGGTTTGGGAGCTGTTGCTGGCCGTTGGGCATGTTGGCCGGAGAGTGCTTCTCGGGCCGCGAACTGCAACCTTGCAGGTACCTCCCAGGTTCCATGCCCAACGAAAGCCCCCAGACCCAAATGGAGAGGGGCTGCATGGGGGCCCCTTGGGGACTCTTCAGGCCAGCTAGGTCTTTGGGTCCTGGCTCCTTTGGTTTGGGAGCTGTTGCTGCAGTTGGGCATGTTGGCCGGAGAGTGCTTCTCGGGCCGCGAACTGCAACCTTGCAGGTAGCTCCCAGGTTCCCGGCCCAACGAAAGCCCCCAGACCCAAATTGAGAGGGGCTGCTTGGGGGCCCCCTGGGGCCCCTTCAGGCCAGCTAGGTCTTTGGGTCCTGGCTCCTTCGGTTTGGGAGCTGTTGCTGCAGTTGGGCATGTTGGCCGGAGAGTGCTTCTCGGGCTGTGAAATTGAAACTTTCAGGTACCTCCCAGATCCCCGGCCCAACGAAAGCCCCCAGACCCAAATGGAGAGGGGCTGTTTGGGGGCCCCCTGGGGGCCCTTCAGGCCAGCTAGGTCTTTGGGTCCTGGCTCCTTCGGTTTGGGAGCTGTTGCTGCAGTTGGGCATGTTGGCCGGAGAGTGCTTCTCGGGCTGCGAACTTCAACCTTTCAGGTACCTCCCAGATCCCCGGCCCAACGAAAGCCCCCAGACCCAAATTGAGAGGGGCTGTTTGGGGGCCCCCTGGGGGCCCTTCAGGCCAGCTAGGTCTTTGGGTCCTGGCTCCTTGGGTTTGGGAGCTGTTGCTGGACGTTGGGCATGTTGGCCGGAGAGTGGTTCTTGGGCCGTGAACTGCAACCTTGCAGGTACCTCCCATGTCCCCGGCCCAACGAAAGCCCCCAGACCCAAATTGAGAGAGTCGACCTGGGGGCCCCCTGGGGGCCCTTCAGGCCAGCTAGGTCTTTGGGTCCTGGCTCCTTCGGTTTGGGAGCTGTTGCTGGACGTTGGGCATGTTGACCGGAGAGTGATTCTCGGGCTGCGAACTGCAACCTTGCAGGTACCTCCCAGGTCCCAGGCCCAACGAAAGCCCCCAGACCCAAATTGAGAGGGGCTGCTTGGGGGCCCCCTGGGGCCCCTTCAGGCCAGCTAGGTCTTTGTGTCCTGGCTCCTTCGGTTTGGGAGCTGTTGCTGCAGTTGGACATGTTGGCCGGAGAGTGCTTCTCGGGCTGCGAACTTCAACCTTGCAGGTACCTCCCAGATCCCCGGCCCAACGAAAGCCCCCAGACCCAAATTGAGAGGGGCTGTTTGGGGCCCCCAGGGGGCCCTTCAGGCAGCTAGGTCTTTGGGTCCTGGCTCCTTCGGTTTGGGAGCTGTTGTTGGACGTTGGGCATGTTGGCCGGAGAGTGCTTCTCGGGCCTCGAACTGCAACCTTGCAGGTAGCTCCGAGGTTCCATGCCCAAGGAAAGCCCCCAGACCCATATGGAGAGGGGCTGCTTGGGGGCCCCCTTGGGCCCCTTCAGGCCAGCTAGGTCTTTGGGTCCTGGTTCCTTCGGTTTGGGAGCTGTTGCTGGACGTTGGGCATGTTGGCCGGAGAGTCGCTCTCGGGCCGTGAACTGCAACATTGCAGGTACCTCCCAGATCCCCGGCCCAACGAAAGCCCCCAGACCCAAATTGAGAGGGGCTGCTTGGGGGCCCCCTGGGGGCCCTTCAGGCCAGCTAGGTCTTTGGGTCCTGGCTCCTTCGGTTTGGGAGCTGTTGCTGAAGTTGGGCATGTTGGCCGGTGAGTGCTTCTCGGGCTGCGAACTGCAACCTTGCAGGTACCTCCCAGGTTCCATGCCCAACGAAAGCCCCCAGACCCAAATGGAGAGGGGCTGCTTGGGGGCCCCCTGGGGCCCCTTCAGGCCAGCTAGGTCTTTGGGTCCTGGCTCCTTCGGTTTGGGAGATGTTGCTGGACGTTGGGCATGTTTGCCGGAGAGTGGTTCTCGGGCCGCGAACTGCAACCTTGCAGGTAGCTCCCAGGTTCCCGGCCCAACGAAAGCCTCCAGACCCAAATGGAGAGGGGCTGTTTGGGGGCCCCCTGGGGCCCCTTCAGGCCAGCTAGGTCTTTGGGTCCTGGCTCCTTCGGTTTGGGAGCTGTTGCTGCAGTTGGGCATGTTGACCGGAGAGAGCTTCTCGGGCTGCGAACTGCAACCTTGAAGGTACCTCCCAGGTCCCCGGCCCAACGAAAGCCCGCAGACCCAAATGGAGAGGGGCTGTTTGGGGGCCCCCTGGGGGCCCTTCAGGCCAGCTAGGTCTTTGGGTCCTGGCTCCTTCGGTTTGGGAGCTGTTGCTGCAGTTGGGAATGTTGGCCGGAGAGTGCTTCTCGGGCCGCGAACTGCAACCTTGCAGGTACCTCCCAGGTTCCCGGCCCAAGGAAAGCCCCCAGACCCACATGGAGAGGGGCTGCTTGGGGGCCCCCTGGGGGCCCTTCAGGCCAGCTAGGTCTTTGGGTCCTGGCTCCTTCAGTTTGGGAGCTGTTGCTGGACGTTGGGCATGTTGGCAGGAGAGTGCTTCTCAGGCTGCGAACTGCAAACTTGCAGATACATCCCAGGTTCCATGCCCAACGAAAGCCCCCAGACCCAAATGGAGAGGGGCTGTTTGGGGGCCCCCTGGGGACTCTTCAGGCCAGCTAGGTCTTTGGGTCCTGGCTCCTTCGGTTTGGGAGCTGTTGCTGGACGTTGGGCATGTTGGCCGGAGAGTGCTTCTCGGGCTGCGAACTTCAAACTTGCAGGTACCTCCCAGGTCCCAGGCCCAACGAAAGCCCCCAGACCCAAATTGAGAGGGGCTGCTTGGGGGCCCCCTGGGGCCCCTTCAGGCCAGCTAGGTCTTTGGGTCCTGGCTCCTTCGGTTTGGGAGCTGTTGCTGCAGTTGGGCATGTTGACCGGAGAGTGCTTCTCGGGCTGCGAACTGCAACCTTGCAGGTACCTCCCAGGTCCCCGGCCCAACGAAAGCCCCCAGACCCAAATTGAGAGGGGCTGCTTGGGGGCCCCCTGGGGGCCCTTCAGGCCAGCTAGGTCTTTGGGTCCTGGCTCCTTCGGTTTGGGAGCTGTTGCTGCAGTTTTGCATGTTGGCCGGAGAGTGCTTCTCGGGCTGCGAACTGCAACCTTGCAGGTACCTCCCATGTCCCAGGCCCAACGAAAGCCCCCAGACCCAAATGGAGAGGGGCTGCTTGGGGGCCCCCTGGGGGCCCCTTCAGGCCAGCTAGGTCTTTGGGTCCTGGCTCCTTCGGTTTGGGAGCTGTTGCTGGACGTTGGGCATGTTGACCGGAGAGTGCTTCTCGGGCCGCGAACTGCAAACTTGCAGATAGCTCCCAGGTTCCCGGCCCAAAGAAAGCCCCCAGACCCAAATGGAGAGGGGCTGTTTGGGGGCCCCCTGGGGGCCCCTTCAGGCCAGCTAGGTCTTTGGGTCCTGGCTCCTTCGGTTTGGGAGCTGTTGCTGGACGTTGGGCATGTTGGCTGGAGAGTGCTTCTCGGGCTGCGAACTGCAACCTTGCAGGTAGCTCCCAGGTTCCCGGCCCAACGAAAGCCCCCAGACCCAAATGGAGAGGGGCTGTTTGGGGGCCCCCTGTGGACTCTTCAGGCCAGCTAGGTCTTTGGGTCCTGGCTCCTTCGGTTTGGGAGCTGTTGCTGGACGTTGGGCATGTTGGCCGGAGAGTGCTTCTCGGGCCGCGAACTGCAACCTTGCAGGTACCTCCCAGGTTCCATGCCCAACGAAAGCCCCCAGACCCAAATGGAGAGGGGCTGCATGGGGGCCCCTTGGGGACTCTTCAGGCCAGCTAGGTCTTTGGGTCCTGGGTCCTTTGGTTTGGGAGCTGTTGCTGCAGTTGGGCATGTTGGCCGGAGAGTGCTTCTCAGGCTGCGAACTGTAACCTTGCAGGTACCTCCCAGGTTCCCGGCCCAACGAAAGCCCCCAGACCCAAATAGAGAGGGGCTGCTTGGGGGCCCCTTGGGGACACTTCAGTCCAGCTAGGTCTTTGGGTCCTGGCTCCTTCGGTTTGGGAGCTGTTGCTGGACGTTGGGCATGTTGGCCGGAGAGTGCTTCTCGGGCTGCGAACTGCAACCTTGCAGGTACCTCCCAGGTCCCAGGCCCAACGAAAGCCCCCAGACCCAAATTGAGAGGGGCTGTTTGGGGGCCCCCTGGGGCCCCTTCAGGCCAGCTAGGTCTTTGGGTCCTGGCTCCTTCGGTTTGGGAGCTGTTGCTGCAGTTGGGCATGTTGACCGGAGAGTGCTTCTCGGGCTGCGAACTGCAACCTTGCAGGTAGCTCCCAGGTCCCCGGCCCAACGAAAGCCCCCAGACCCAAATGGAGAGGGGCTGCTTGGGGGCCCCCTGGGGGCCCTTCAGGCCAGCTAGGTCTTTGGGTCCTGGCTCCTTCGGTTTGGGAGCTGTTGCTGCAGTTGGGCATGTTGGCCGGAGAGTGCTTCTCGGGCCGCGAACTGCAACCTTGCAGGTACCTCCCAGGTTCCATGCCCAACGAAAGCCCCCAGACCCAAATTGAGAGGGGCTGTTTGGGGGCCCCCTGGGGACCCTTCAGGCCAGCTAGGTCTTTGGGTCCTGGCTCCTTGGGTTTGGGAGCTGTTGCTGGACGTTGGGCATGTTGGCCGGAGAGTGCTTCTCGGGCCGCGAACTGCAACCTTGCAGGCACCTCCCAGGTCCCGGGCCCAACAAAAGCCCCCAGACCAAAATTGAGAGGGGCTGCTTTCGGGCCTCCTGGGGACCTTCGAGGCCAGCTATTTCTTTGGGGCCTGGCTCCTTCGGTTTGGGAGCTGTTGCTGCAGTTGGGCATGTTGACCGGAGAGTGCTTCTCGTGCTGCGAAATGCAACCTTTCAGGTACCTCCCAGGTTCTATGCCCAACGAAAGCCCCCAGACCAAAATTGAGAGGGGCTGCTTGGGTGCCCCCTGGGGGCCCTTCAGACCAGCTAGGTCTTTGGGTCCTGGCTCCTTCGGTTTGGGAGCTGTTGCTGGACGTTGGGCATGTTGGCCGGAGAGTGCTTCTCGGGCTGCGAACTGCAAACTTGCAGGTACCTCCCAGGTCCCCGGCCCAACGAAAGCCCCCAGACCCAAATGGAGAGGGGCTGTTTGGGGGCCCCCTGGGGGCCCTTCAGGCCAGCTAGGTCTTTGGGTCCTGGCTCCTTCGGTTTGGGAGCTGTTGCTGGACGTTGGGCATGTTGGCCGGAGAGTGCTTCTCGGGCCGCGAACTGCAACCTTGCAGGTACCTCCCAGGTTCCATGCCCAACGAAAGCCCCCAGACCCAAATGGAGAGGGGCTGTTTGGGGGCCCCCTAGGGACTCGTCAGGCCAGCTAGGTCTTTGGGTCCTGGCTCCTTCGGTTTGGGAGCTGTTGCTGGACGTTGGGCATGTTGACCGGAGAGTGCTTCTCGGGCTGCGAACTGTAACCTTGCAGTTACCTCCCAGGTCCCAGGCCCAACGAAAGCCCCCAGACCCAAATTGAGAGGGGCTGCTTGGGGGCACCCTGGGGGCCCTTCAGGCCAGCTAGGTCTTTGGGTCCTGGCTCCTTCGGTTTGGGAGCTGTTGCTGCAGTTGTGCATGTTGGCTGGAGAGTGCTTCTCGGGCTGCGATCTGCAACCTTGCATGTACCTCCCAGGTCCCCGGCCCAACGAAAGCCCCCAGACCCAAATGGAGAGGGGCTGCTTGGGGGCCCCCTGGGGGCCCTTCAGGCCAGCTAGGTCTTTGGGTCCTGGCTCCTTCGGTTTGGGAGCTGTTGCTGCAGTTGGGCATGTTGGCCGGAGAGTGCTTCTCGGGCCGCGAACTGCAACCTTGCAGGTACCTCCCAGGTTCCCGGCCCAACGAAAGCCCCCAGACCCAAATGGAGAGGGGCTGCTTGGGGGCCCCCTGGGGGCCCTTCAGGCCAGCTAGGTCTTTGGGTCCTGGCTCCTTCGGTTTGGGAGCTGTTGCTGGACGTTGGGCATGTTGGCCGGAGAGTGCTTCTCGGGCCGCGAACTGCATCCTTGCAGGTACCTCCCAGGTTCCATGCCCAACGAAAGCCCCCAGACCCAAATGGAGAGGGGCTGTTTGGGGGCCCCCTGGGGGCCCTTCAGGCCAGCTAGGTCTTTGGATCCTGGCTCCTTCGGTTTGGGAGCTGTTGCTGCAGTTGGGCATGTTGACCGGAGAGTGCTTCTCGGGCTGCGAACTGCAACCTTGCAGGTACCTCCCAGGTCCCAGGCCCAACGAAAGCCCCCAGAACCAAATTGAGAGGGGCTGCTTGGGGGCCCCCTGGGGGCCCTTCAGGCCAGCTAGTTCTTTGGGTCCTGGCTCCTTCGGTTTGGGAGCTGTTGCTGCAGTTGTGCATGTTGGCTGGAGAGTGCTTCTCGGGCTGCGATCTGCAACCTTGCATGTACCTCCCATGTCCCCGGCCCAACGAAAGCCCCCAGACCCAAATGGAGAGGGGCTGCTTGGGGGCCCCCTGGGGGCCCTTCAGGCCAGCTAGGTCTTTGGGTCCTGGCTCCTTCGGTTTGGGAGCTGTTGCTGCAGTTGGGCATGTTGGCCGGAGAGTGCTTCTCGGGCCGCGAACTGCAACCTTACAGGTACCTCCCAGGTCCCAGGCCCAACGAAAGCCCCCAGACCCAAATTGAGAGGGGCTGCTTGGGGGCCCCCTGGGGGCCCTTCAGGCCAGCTAGGTCTTTGGGTCCTGGCTCCTTCGCTTTGGGAGCTGTTGCTGGACGTTGGGCATGTTGGTCGGAGAGTGCTTCTCAGGCCGTGAACTGCAACATTGCAGGTACCTCCCAGGTCCCCGGCCCAACGAAAGCCCCCAGACCCAAATGGAGAGGGGCTGCTTGGGGGCCCCCTGGGGGCCCTTCAGGCCAGCTAGGTCTTTGGGTCCTGGCTCCTTCGGTTTGGGAGCTGTTGCTGGACGTTGGGCATGTTGGCCGGAGAGTGCTTCTCGGGCTGCGAACTGCAACCTTGCAGGTACCTCCCAGGTCCCCGGCCCAACGAAAGCCCCCAGACCCAAATTGAGAGAGGCTACCTGGGGGCCCCCTGGGGGCCCTTCAGGCCAGCTAGGTCTTTGGGTCCTGGCTCCTTCGGTTTGGGAGCTGTTGCTGCAGTTGTGCATGTTGGCTGGAGAGTGCTTCTCGGGCTGCGATCTGCAACCTTGCATGTACCTCCCAGGTCCCCGGCCCAACGAAAGCCCCCAGACCCAAATGGAGAGGGGCTGTTTGGGGGCCCCCTGGGGGCCCTTCAGGCCAGCTAGGTCTTTGGATCCTGGCTCCTTCGGTTTGGGAGCTGTTGCTGCAGTTGGGCATGTTGACCGGAGAGTGGTTCTCGGGCTGCGAACTGCAACCTTGCAGGTACCTCCCAGGTCCCAGGCCCAACGAAAGCCCCCAGAACCAAATTGAGAGGAGCTGCTTGGGGGCCCCCTGGGGGCCCTTCAGGCCAGCTAGTTCTTTGGGTCCTGGCTCCTTCGGTTTGGGAGCTGTTGCTGCAGTTGTGCATGTTGGCTGGAGAGTGCTTCTCGGGCTGCGATCTGCAACCTTGCATGTACCTCCCATGTCCCCGGCCCAACGAAAGCCCCCAGACCCAAATGGAGAGGGGCTGCTTGGGGGCCCCCTGGGGGCCCTTCAGGCCAGCTAGGTCTTTGGGTCCTGGCTCCTTCGGTTTGGGAGCTGTTGCTGCAGTTGGGCATGTTGGCCGGAGAGTGCTTCTCGGGCCGCGAACTGCAACCTTGCAGGTACCTCCCAGGTCCCAGGCCCAACGAAAGCCCCCAGACCCAAATTGAGAGGGGCTGTTTGGGGGCCCCCTGGGGGCCCTTCAGGCCAGCTAGGTCTTTGGGTCCTGGCTCCTTCGGTTTGGGAGCTGTTGCTTGACGTTGGGCATGTTGGTCGGAGAGTGCTTCTCAGGCCGTGAACTGCAACCTTGCAGGTACCTCCCAGGTCCCCGGCCCAACGAAAGCCCCCAGACCCAAATGGAGAGGGGCTGCTTGGGGGCCCCCTGGGGGCCCTTCAGGCCAGCTAGGTCTTTGGGTCCTGGCTCCTTCGGTTTGGGAGCTGTTGCTGGACGTTGGGCATGTTGGCCGGAGAGTGCTTCTCGGGCTGCGAACTGCAACCTTGCAGGTACCTCCCAGGTCCCCGGCCCAACGAAAGCCCCCAGACCCAAATTGAGAGAGGCTACCTGGGGGCCCCCTGGGGGCCCTTCAGGCCAGCTAGGTCTTTGTGTCCTGGCTCCGTCGGTTTGGGAGCTGTTGCTGCAGTTGGGCATGTTGACCGGAGAGTGCTTCTCGGGCCGCGAACTTCAACCTTTCAGGTACCTCCCAGATCCCCGGCCCAACGAAAGCCCCCAGACCCAAATGGAGAGGGGCTGTTTGGGGGCCCCCAGGGGGCCCTTCAGGCCAGCTAGGTCTTTGGGTCCTGGCTCCTTCGGTTTGGGAGCTGTTGTTGGACGTTGGGCATGTTGGCCGGTGAGTGCTTCTCGGGCCTCGAACTGCAACCTTGCAGGTAGCTCCCAGGTTCCCGGCCCAACGAAAGCCCCCAGAACCAAATGGAGAGGGTCTGCTTGGGGTCCCCCAGGGGGCCCCTTCAGGCCAGCTAGGTCTTTGGGTCCTGGTTCCTTCGGTTTGGGAGCTGTTGCTGGACGTTGGGCATGTTGGCCGGAGAGTCGTTCTCGGGCCGTGAACTGCAACCTTGCAGGTACCTCCCAGGTCCCCGGCCCAACGAAAGCCCCCAGACCCAAATGGAGAGGGGCTGCTTGGGGGCCCCCTGGGGGCCCTTCAGGCCAGCTAGGTCTTTGGGTCCTGGCTCCTTCGCTTTGGGAGCTGTTGCTGCAGTTGTGCATGTTGACCGGAGAGTGCTTCTCGGGCTGCGAACTGCAACCTTGCAGGTAGCTCCCAGGTCCCCGGCCCAACGAAAGCCCCCAGACCCAAATGGAGAGGGGCTGCTTGCGGGCCCCCTGGGGACACTCCAGGCCAGCTATTTCTTCGGGTCCTGGCTCCTTCGGTTTGGGAGCTGTTGCTGCAGTTGGGCATGTTGGCCGGAGAGTGCTTCTCGGGCCGCGAACTGTAACCTTGCAGGTACCTCCCAGGTTCCATGCCAAACGAAAGCCCCCAGACCCAAATTGAGAGGGGCTGCTTGGGGGCCCCCTGGGGGCCCTTCAGGCCAGCTAGGTCTTTGGGTCCTGGCTCCTTCGGTTTGGGAGCTGTTGCTGGACGTTGGTCATGTTGGCCCGAGAGTGCTTCTCGGGCCACGAACTGCAACCTTGCAGGTACTCCCAGGTCCCCGGCCCAACGAAAGCCCGCAGACCCAAATGGAGAGGGGCTGCTTGGGGGCCCCCTGGGGCCCCTTCAGGCCAGCTAGGTCTTTGGGTCCTGGCTCCTTCGGTTTGGGAGCTGTTGCTGCAGTTGGGCATGTTGGCCGGAGAGTGCTTCTCGGGCTGCGAACTTCAACCTTTCAGGTACCTCCCAGATCCCCGGCCCAACGAAAGACCCCAGACCCAAATTGAGAGGGGCTGTTTGGGGGCCCCCTGGGGGCCCTTCAGGCCAGCTAGGTCTTTGGGTCCTGGCTCCTTCGGTTTGGGAGCTGTTGCTGGACGTTGGGCATGTTGGCCGGAGAGTGGTTCTTGGGCCGTGAACTGCAACCTTGCAGGTACCTCCCATGTCCCCGGCCCAACGAAAGAAACCCAGACCCAAATGGAGAGGGGCTACCTGGGGGCCCCCTGGGGGCCCTTCAGGCCAGCTAGGTCTTTGGGTCCTGGCTCCTTCGGTTTGGGAGCTGTTGCTGGACGTTGGGCATGTTGGCTGGAGAGTCGCTCTCGGGCCGTGAACTGCAACATTGCAGGTAGCTCCCAGGTTCCCGGCCCAATGAAAGCCCCCAGACCCAAATGGAGAGGGGCTGCTTGGGGGCCCCCTTGGGGCCCTTCAGGCCAGCTAGGTCTTTGGGTCCTGACTCCTTCGGTTTGGGAGCTGTTGCTGCAGTTGGGCATGTTGGCCGGAGAGTGCTTCTCGGGCCGCGAACTGCAACCTTGCAGGTACCTCCCAGATCCCCGGCCCAACGAAAGCCCGCAGACCCAAATTGAGAGGGGCTGCTTGGGGGCCCCCTGGGGGCCCTTCAGGCCAGCTAGGTCTTTGGGTCCTGGCTCCTTCGGTTTGGGAGCTGTTGCTGCAGTTGGGCATGTTGGCCGGTGAGTGCTTCTCGGGCTGCGAACTGCAACCTTGCAGGTACCTCCCAGGTTCCCGGCCCAACGAAAGCCCCCAGACCCAAATGGAGAGGGGCTGTTTGGGGGCCCCCTGGGGCTACTTCAGGCCAGCTAGGTCTTTGGGTCCTGGCTCCTTCGGTTTGGGAGCTGTTGCTGGACGTTTGGCATGTTTGCCGGAGAGTGGTTCTCGGGCCGCGAACTGCAACCTTGCAGGTACCTCCCAGGTTCCCGGCCCAACGAAAGCCTCCAGACCCAAATGGAGAGGGGCTGTTTGGGGGCCCCCTGGGGCCCCTTCAGGCCAGCTAGGTCTTTGGGTCCTGGCTCCTTCGGTTTGGGAGCTGTTGCTGCAGTTGGGCATGTTGGCCGGAGAGTGCTTCTCGGGCCGCGAACTGCAACCTTGCAGGTAGCTCCCAGGTTCCCGGCCCAAGGAAAGCCCCCAGACCCACATGGAGAGGGGCTGCTTGGGGGCCCCCTGGGGGCCCTTCAGGCCAGCTAGGTCTTTGGGTCCTGGCTCCTTCAGTTTGGGAGCTGTTGCTGGACGTTGGGCATGTTGGCAGGAGAGTGCTTCTCAGGCTGCGAACTGCAACCTTGCAGATACCTCCCAGGTTCCATGCCCAACTAAAGCCCCCAGACCCAAATTGAGAGGGGCTGTTTGCGGGCCCCCTGGGGACTCTTCAGGCCAGCTAGGTCTTTGGGTCCTGGCTCCTTCGGTTTGGGAGCTGTTGCTGGACGTTGGGCATGTTGACCGGAGAGTGCTTCTGGGGCCGCGAACTGCAAACTTGCAGATAGCTCCCAGGTTCCCGGCCCAAAGAAAGCCCCCAGACCCAAATGGAGAGGGGCTGTTTGGGGGCCCCCTGGGGGCCCCTTCAGGCCAGCTTGGTCTTTGGGTCCTGGCTCCTTGGGGTTGGGAGCTGTTGCTGCAGTTGTGCATGTTGGCCGGAGAGTGCTTCTCAGGCTGCGAACTGTAACCTTGCAGGTACCTCCCAGGTTCCATCCCCAACGAAAGCCCCCAGACCAAAATTGAGAGGGGCTGCTTGCGGGCCTCCTGGAGGCCCTAGAGGACAGCTTTTTCTTTGGGGCCTGTCTCCTTCGGTTTGGGAGCTATTGCTGGACGTTGGGCATGTTGACCGGAGATTGCTTCTCGGGCTGCGAAATGCAACCTTGCAGGTACCTCCCAGGTCCCCGGCCCAACGAAAGCCCCCAGATCCAAATTGAGAGGGGCTGCTTGGGGGCCCCCTGGGGGCCCTTCAGGCCAGCTAGGTCTTTGGGTCCTGGCTCCTTCGCTTTGGGAGCTGTTGCTGCAGTTGGGCATGTTGGCCGGAGAGTGCTTCTCGGGCTGCGATCTGCAACCTTGCAGGTACCTCCCAGGTCCCCGGCCCAACGAAAGCCCCCAGATCCAAATTGAGAAGGGCTGCTTGGGGGCCCCCTGGGGGCCCTTCAGGCCAGCTAGGTCTTTGGGTCCTGGCTCCTTCGGTTTGGGAGCTGTTGCTGCAGTTGGGCATGTTGGCCGGAGAGTGCTTCTCGGGCTGCGAACTGCAACCTTGCAGGTACCTCCCAGGTCCCCGGCCCAACGAAAGACCCCAGACCCAAATGGAGAGGGGCTGCTTGGGGGCCCCCTGGGGGCCCTTCAGGCCAGCTAGGTCTTTGGGTCCTGGCTCCTTCGCTTTGGGAGCTGTTGCTGGACGTTTGGTATGTTGGCCGGAGAGTGCTTCTCGGGCCGTGAACTGCAACCTTCCAGGTAGCTCCCAGGTTCCCGGCCCAACGAAAGGCCCCAGACCCAAATGGAGAGGGGCTGCTTGGGGGCCCCCGGGGACCCTCCAGGCCAGCTAGGTCTTTGGGTCCTGGCTCCTTCAGTTTGGGAGCTGTTGCTGGACGTTGGGCATGTTGGCCGGTGAGTGCTTCTCGGGCTGCGAACTGCAACCTTGCAGGTACCTCCCATGTCCCAGTCCCAACGAAAGCCCACAGAGCCAAATTGAGAGGGGCTGCTTGGGGGCCCCCTGGGGGCCCTTCAGGCCAGCTAGGTCTTTGGGTCCTGGCTCCTTCGGTTTGGGAGCTGTTGCTGGACGTTGGGCATGTTGACCGGAGAGTGCTTCTCGGGCTGCGAACTGCAACCTTGCAGGTACCTCCCATGTCCCTGGCCCAACGAAAGCCCCCAGACCAAAATTGAGAGGGGCTGCTTGGGGGCCCCCTGGGGGCCCTTCAGTCCAGCTAGGTCTTTGGGTCCTGGCTCCTTCGGTTTGGGAGCTGTTGCTGCAGTTGGGCATGTTGGCCGGAGAGTGCTTCTCGGGCCGCGAACTGCAACCTTGCAGGTACCTCCCAGGTCCCCGGCCCAACGAAAGCCCCCAGACCCAAATTGAGAGGGGCTGCTTGGGGGCCCCCTGGGGGCCCTTCAGGCCAGCTAGGTCTTTGGGTCCTGGCTCCTTCGCTTTGGGAGCTGTTGCTGGACGTTGGGCATGTTGGCCGGAGAGTGCTTTTCGGGCCGCGAACTGCAACCTTGCAGGTAGCTCCCAGGTTCCCGGCCCAACGAAAGCCCCCAGACCCAAATTGAGAGGGGCTGCTTGGGGGCCCCCTGGGGGCCCTTCAGGCCAGCTAGGTCTTTGGGTCCTGGCTCCTTCGGTTTGGGAGCTGTTGCTGGACGTTGGGCATGTTGGCCGGAGAGTGCTTCTCGGGCTGCGAACTGCAACCTTGCAGGTACCTCCCAGGTTCCATGCCCAACGAAAGCCCCCAGACCCAAATTGAGAGGGGTTTTTTGGGGGCCCCTAGGGACTCTTCAGGCCAGCTAGGTCTTTGTGTCCTGGCTCCTTCGGTTTGGGAGCTGTTGCTGCAGTTGGGCATGTTGGCCGGAGAGTGCTTCTCGGGCTGCGAACTGCAACCTTGCAGGTACCTCCCAGGTCACAGGCCCAACGAAAGCCCCCAGATCCAAATTGAGAGGGGCTGCTTGGGGGCCCCCTGGGGGCCCTTCAGGCCAGCTAGGTCTTTGGGTCCTGGCTCCTTCGGTTTGGGAGCTGTTGCTGCAGTTGGGCATGTTGGCCGGTGAGTGCTTCTCGGGCTGCGAACTGCAACCTTGCAGGTACCTCCCAGGTTCCCGGCCCAACGAAAGCCCCCAGACCCAAATGGAGAGGGGCTGTTTGGGGGCCCCCTGGGGCTACTTCAGGCCAGCTAGGTCTTTGGGTCCTGGCTCCTTCGGTTTGGGAGCTGTTGCTGGACGTTTGGCATGTTTGCCGGAGAGTGGTTCTCGGGCCGCGAACTGCAACCTTGCAGGTACCTCCCAGGTTCCCGGCCCAACGAAAGCCTCGAGACCCAAATGGAGAGGGGCTGTTTGGGGGCCCCCTGGGGCCCCTTCAGGCCAGCTAGGTCTTTGGGTCCTGGCTCCTTCGGTTTGGGAGCTGTTGCTGCAGTTGGGCATGTTGGCCGGAGAGTGCTTCTCGGGCCGCGAACTGCAACCTTGCAGGTAGCTCCCAGGTTCCCGGCCCAAGGAAAGCCCCCAGACCCACATGGAGAGGGGCTGCTTGGGGGCCCCCTGGGGGCCCTTCAGGCCAGCTAGGTCTTTGGGTCCTGGCTCCTTCAGTTTGGGAGCTGTTGCTGGACGTTGGGCATGTTGGCAGGAGAGTGCTTCTCAGGCTGCGAACTGCAACCTTGCAGATACCTCCCAGGTTCCATGCCCAACTAAAGCCCCCAGACCCAAATTGAGAGGGGCTGTTTGCGGGCCCCCTGGGGACTCTTCAGGCCAGCTAGGTCTTTGGGTCCTGGCTCCTTCGGTTTGGGAGCTGTTGCTGGACGTTGGGCATGTTGACCGGAGAGTGCTTCTGGGGCCGCGAACTGCAAACTTGCAGATAGCTCCCAGGTTCCCGGCCCAAAGAAAGCCCCCAGACCCAAATGGAGAGGGGCTGTTTGGGGGCCCCCTGGGGGCCCCTTCAGGCCAGCTTGGTCTTTGGGTCCTGGCTCCTTGGGGTTGGGAGCTGTTGCTGCAGTTGTGCATGTTGGCCGGAGAGTGCTTCTCAGGCTGCGAACTGTAACCTTGCAGGTACCTCCCAGGTTCCATCCCCAACGAAAGCCCCCAGACCAAAATTGAGAGGGGCTGCTTGCGGGCCTCCTGGAGGCCCTAGAGGACAGCTTTTTCTTTGGGGCCTGTCTCCTTCGGTTTGGGAGCTATTGCTGGACGTTGGGCATGTTGACCGGAGATTGCTTCTCGGGCTGCGAAATGCAACCTTGCAGGTACCTCCCAGGTCCCCGGCCCAACGAAAGCCCCCAGATCCAAATTGAGAGGGGCTGCTTGGGGGCCCCCTGGGGGCCCTTCAGGCCAGCTAGGTCTTTGGGTCCTGGCTCCTTCGCTTTGGGAGCTGTTGCTGCAGTTGGGCATGTTGGCCGGAGAGTGCTTCTCGGGCTGCGATCTGCAACCTTGCAGGTACCTCCCAGGTCCCCGGCCCAACGAAAGCCCCCAGATCCAAATTGAGAAGGGCTGCTTGGGGGCCCCCTGGGGGCCCTTCAGGCCAGCTAGGTCTTTGGGTCCTGGCTCCTTCGGTTTGGGAGCTGTTGCTGCAGTTGGGCATGTTGGCCGGAGAGTGCTTCTCGGGCTGCGAACTGCAACCTTGCAGGTAGCTCCCAGGTTCCCGGCCCAACGAAAGACCCCAGACCCAAATGGAGAGGGGCTGCTTGGGGGCCCCCTGGGGGCCCTTCAGGCCAGCTAGGTCTTTGGGTCCTGGCTCCTTCGGTTTGGGAGCTGTTGCTGGACGTTGGGCATGTTGGCCGGAGAGTGCTTCTCGGGCCGCGAACTGCAACCTTGCAGGCACCTCCCAGGTCCCCGGCCCAACGAAAGCCCCCAGACCAAAATTGAGAGGGGCTGCTTTCGGGCCTCCTGGGGACCATCGAGGCCAGCTATTTCTTTGGGGCCTGGCTCGTTCGGTTTGGGAGCTGTTGCTGCAGTTGGGCATGTTGGCCGGAGAGTGCTTCTCGGGCTGCGAACTTCAAACTTTCAGGTACCTCCCAGATCCCCGGCCCAACGAAAGCCCCCAGACCCAAATTGAGAGGGGCTGTTTGGGGGCCCCCTGGGGGCCCTTCAGGCCAGCTAGGTCTTTGGGTCCTGGCTCCTTCGGTTTGGGAGCTGTTGCTGGACGTTGGGCATGTTGGCCGGAGAGTGCTTCTCGGGCTGCGAACTGCAACCTTTCAGGTACCTCCCAGGTCCCAGGCCCAACGAAAGCCCCCAGACCCAAATTGAGAGGGGCTGCTTGGGGGCCCCCTGGGGGCCCTTCAGGCCAGCTAGGTCTTTGGGTCCTGGCTCCTTCGGTTTGGGAGCTGTTGCTGCAGTTGGGCATGTTGGCCGGAGAGTGCTTCTCGGGCTGCGATCTGCAACCTTGCAGGTACCTCCCAGGTCCCCGGCCCAACGAAAGCCCCCAGACCCAAATGGAGAGGGGCTGTTTGGGGGCCCCCAGGGGGCCCTTCAGGCCAGCTAGGTCTTTGGGTCCTGGCTCCTTCGGTTTGGGAGCTGTTGTTGGATGTTGGGCATGTTGGCCGGAGAGTGCTTCTCGGGCGTCGAACTGCAACCTTGCAGGTAGCTCCCAGGTTCCCAGCCCAACGAAAGCCCCCAGACCCAAATGGAGAGGGGCTGTTTGCGGGCCCCCTGGGGACCCTTCAGGCCAGCTAGGTCTTTGGGTCCTGGCTCCTTCGGTTTGGGAGCTGTTGCTGGACGTTGGGCATGTTGGCCGGAGAGTGCTTCTCGGGCTGCGAACTGCAACCTTGCAGGCACCTCCCAGGTCCCCGGCCCAATGAAAGCCCCCAGACCAAAATTGAGAGGGGCTGCTTGCGGGCCTCCTGGGGACCCTAGAGGACAGCTTTTTCTTTGGGGCCTGTCTCCTTCGGTTTGGGAGCTATTGCTGGACGTTGGGCATGTTGACCGGAGATTGCTTCTCGGGCTGCGAACTGCAACCTTGCAGGTACCTCCCAGGTCCCCGGCCCAACGAAAGCCCCCAGATCCAAATTGAGAGGGGCTGCTTGGGGGCCCCCTGGGGGCCCTTCAGGCCAGCTAGGTCTTTGGGTCCTGGCTCCTTCGCTTTGGGAGCTGTTGCTGCAGTTGGGCATGTTGGCCGGAGAGTGCTTCTCGGGCTGCGATCTGCAACCTTGCAGGTACCTCCCAGGTCCCCGGCCCAACGAAAGCCCCCAGACCCAAATTGAGAAGGGCTGCTTGGGGGCCCCCTGGGGGCCCTTCAGGCCAGCTAGGTCTTTGGGTCCTGGCTCCTTCGGTTTGGGAGCTGTTGCTGCAGTTGGGCATGTTGTCCGGAGAGTGCTTCTCGGGCTGCGAACTGCAACCTTGCAGGTACCTCCCAGGTCCCCGGCCCAACGAAAGACCCCAGACCCAAATGGAGAGGGGCTGCTTGGGGGCCCCCTGGGGGCCCTTCAGGCCAGCTAGGTCTTTGGGTCCTGGCTCCTTCGGTTTGGGAGCTGTTGCTGCAGTTGGGCATGTTGACCGGAGAGTGCTTCTCGGGCTGCGAACTGCAACCTTGCAGGCACCTCCCAGGTACCCGGCCCAACGAAAGCCCCCAGACCGAAATGGAGAGGGGCTGCTTGGGGGCCCCCTGGGGCCCCTTCAGGCCAGCTAGGTCTTTGTGTCCTGGCTCGTTCGGTTTGGGAGCTGTTGCTGCAGTTGGGCATGTTGACCGGAGAGTGCTTCTCGGGCTGCGAACTTCAACCTTTCAGGTACCTCCCAGATCCCTGGCCCAACGAAAGCCCCCAGACCCAAATGGAGAGGGGCTGTTTGGGGGCCCCCAGGGGGCCCTTCAGGCCAGCTAGGTCTTTGGGTCCTGGCTCCTTCGGTTTGGGAGCTGTTGTTGGACGTTGGGCATGTTGGCCGGAGAGTGCTTCTCGGGCCTCGAACTGCAACCTTGCAGGTACCTCCCAGGTTCCATGCCCAACGAAAGCCCCCAGACCCAAATTGAGAGGGGCTGTTTGGGGGCCCCCTGGGGACACTTCAGGCCAGCTAGGTCTTTGTGTCCTGGCTCCTTCGGTTTGGGAGATGTTGCTGGACGTTGGGCATGTTTGCCGGAGAGTGCTTCTCGGGCTGCGAACTGCAACCTTGCAGGTACCTCCCATGTCCCCGGCCCAACGAAAGCCCCCAGACCCAAATTGAGAGGGGCTGTTTTGGGGCCCCCTGGGGGCCCTTCAGGCCAGCTAGGTCTTTGTGTCCTGGCTCCTTCGGTTTGGGAGCTGTTGCTGGACGTTGGGCATGTTGACCGGAGAGTGCTTCTCGGGCTGCGAACTGCAACCTTGCAGGTACCTCCCATGTCCCCGGCCCAACGAAAGCCCCCAGACCCAAATGGAGAGGGGCTGCTTGGGGGCCCCCTGGGGGCCCTTCAGGCCAGCTAGGTCTTTGGGTCCTGGCTCCTTCGGTTTGGGAGCTGTTGCTGCAGTTGGGCATGTTGGCCGGAGAGTGCTTCTCGGGCCGCGAACTGCAACCTTGCAGGTAGCTCCCAGGTTCCCGGCCCAACGAAAGCCCCCAGACCCAAATGGAGAGGGGCTGTTTGGGGGCCCCCAGGGGGCCCTTCAGGCCAGCTAGGTCTTTGGGTCCTGGCTCCTTCGGTTTGGGAGCTGTTGTTGGATGTTGGGCATGTTGGCCGGAGAGTGCTTCTCGGGCGTCGAACTGCAACCTTGCAGGTAGCTCCCAGGTTCCCAGCCCAACGAAAGCCCCCAGACCCAAATGGAGAGGGGCTGTTTGCGGGCCCCCTGGGGACCCTTCAGGCCAGCTAGGTCTTTGGGTCCTGGCTCCTTCGGTTTGGGAGCTGTTGCTGGACGTTGGGCATGTTGGCCGGAGAGTGCTTCTCGGGCTGCGAACTGCAACCTTGCAGGCACCTCCCAGGTCCCCGGCCCAATGAAAGCCCCCAGACCAAAATTGAGAGGGGCTGCTTGCGGGCCTCCTGGGGACCCTAGAGGACAGCTTTTTCTTTGGGTCCTGGCTCCTTCGGTTTGGGAGCTGTTGCTGCAGTTGGGCATGTTGGCCGGAGAGTGCTTCTCGGGCCGCGAACTGCAACCTTTCAGGTAGCTCCCAGGTTCCCGGCCCAACGAAAGCCCCCAGACCCAAATGGAGAGGGGCTGTTTGGGGGCCCCCTGGGGGCCCTTCAGGCCAGCTAGGTCTTTGGGTCCTGTCTCCTTCGCTTTGGGAGCTGTTGCTGCAGTTGGGCATGTTGGCCGGAGAGTGCTTCTCGGGCTGCGAACTGCAACCTTGCAGGTAGCTCCCAGGTTCCCGGCCCAACGAAAGCCCCCAGACCCAAATGGAGAGGGGCTGCTTGGGGGCCCCCTGGGGGCCCTTCAGGCCAGCTAGGTCTTTGGGTCCTGGCTCCTTCGCTTTGGGAGCTGTTGCTGGACGTTGGGCATGTTGGCCGGAGAGTGCTTCTCGGGCCGCGAACTGCAACCTTTCAGGTAGCTCCCAGGTTCCCGGCCCAACGAAAGCCCCCAGACCCAAATGGAGAGGGGCTGCTTGGGGGCCCCCTGGGGGCCCTTCAGGCCAGCTAGGTCTTTGGGTCCTGGCTCCTTCGGTTTGGGAGCTGTTGCTGGACGTTGGGCATGTTGGCCGGAGAGTGCTTCTCAGGCTGCGAACTGCAACCTTGCAGGTACCTCCCAGGTTCCATGCCCAACTAAAGCCCCCAGACCCAAATTGAGAGTGGCTGTTTGGGTGCCCCCTAGGGACTCTTCAGGCCAGCTAGGTCTTTGTGTCCTGGCTCCTTCGGTTTGGGAGCTGTTGGTGGACGTTGGGCATGTTGGCCGGAGAGTGCTTCTCGGGCTGCGAACTGCAACCTTGCAGGTACCTCCCAGGTCACAGGCCCAACGAAAGCCCCCAGATCCAAATTGAGAGGGGCTGCTTGGGGGCCCCCTGGGGGCCCTTCAGGCCAGCTAGGTCTTTGGGTCCTGGCTCCTTCGCTTTGGGAGCTGTTGCTGCAGTTGGGCATGTTGGCCGGAGAGTGCTTCTCGGGCCGCGAACTGCAACCTTGCAGGTACCTCCCAGGTCCCCGGCCCAACGAAAGCCCCCAGACCCAAATGGAGAGGGGCTGCTTGGGGGCCCCCTGGGGGCCCTTCAGGCCAGCTAGGTCTTTGGGTCCTGGCTCCTTCGGTTTGGGAGCTGTTGCTGCAGTTGGGCATGTTGGCCGGAGAGTGCTTCTCGGGCCGCGAACTGCAACCTTGCAGGTAGCTCCCAGGTTCCCGGCCCAACGAAAGCCCCCAGACCCAAATGGAGAGGGGCTGCTTGGGGGCCCCCTGGGGCCCCTTCAGGCCAGCTAGGTCTTTGGGTCCTGGCTCCTTCGGTTTGGGAGCTGTTGCTGGACGTTGGGCATGTTGGCCGGAGAGTCGTTCTCGGGCCGTGAACTGCAACCTTGCAGGTAGCTCCCAGGTTCCCGGCCCAACGAAAGCCCCCAGACCCAAATGGAGAGGGGCTGCTTGGGGGCCCCCTTGGGGCCCTTCAGGCCAGCTAGGTCTTTGGGTCCTGGCTCCTTCGGTTTGGGAGCTGTTGCTGGACGTTGGGCATGTTGGCCGGAGAGTGCTTCTCGGGCTGCGAACTGCAACCTTGCAGGTACCTCCCAGGTCCCAGGCCCAAAGAAAGCCCCCAGACCCAAATTGAGAGGGGCTGCTAGGGGGCCCCCTTGGGGCCCTTCAGGCCAGCTAGGTCTTTGTGTCCTTGCTCCTTCGGTTTGGGAGCTGTTGCTGCAGTTGGGCATGTTGGCCGGAGAGTGCTTCTCGGGCTGCGAACTGCAACCTTGCAGGTACCTCCCAGGTCCCAGGCCCAACGAAAGCCCGCAGACCCAAATGGAGAGGGGCTGCTTGGGGGCATCCTGGGGGCCCTTCAGGCCAGCTAGGTCTTTGGGTCCTGGCTCCTTCGGTTTGGGAGCTGTTGCTGGACGTTGGGCATGTTGGCCGGAGAGTGCTTCTCGGGCCGCGAACTGCAACCTTGCAGGCACCTCCCAGGTCCCCGGCCCAACGAAAGCCCCCAGACCCAAATGGAGAGGGGCTGCTTGCGGGCCTCCTGGGGACACTCGAGGCCAGCTATTTTTTTGGGGCCTGGCACCTTCGGTTTGGGAGCTGTTGCTGCAGTTGGGCATGTTGGCCGGAGAGTGCTTCTGGGGCCGCGAACTGTAACCTTGCAGGTACCTCCCAGGTTCCATGACCAACGAAAGCCCCCAGACCCAAATTGAGAGGGGCTGCTTGGGGGCCCCCTGGGGGCCCTTCAGGCCAGCTAGGTCTTTGGGTCCTGGCTCCTTCGGTTTGGGAGCTGTTGCTGGACGTTGGGCATGTTGGCCGGAGAGTGCTTCTCGGGCCGCGAACTGCAACCTTGCAGGTAGCTCCCAGGTCCCAGGCCCAACGAAAGCCCGCAGACCCAAATGGAGAGGGGCTGCTTGGGGGACCCCTGGGGGCCCTTCAGGCCAGCTAGGTCTTTGGGTCCTGGCTCCTTCGGTTTGGGAGCTGTTGCTGCAGTTGGGCATGTTGGCCGGAGAGTGCTTCTCGGGCTGCGAACTTCAACCTTGCAGGTAGCTCCCAGGTTCCCGGCCCAACGAAAGCCCCCAGACCCAAATTGAGAGGGGCTGTTTGGGGGCCCCCTGGGGGCCCTTCAGGCCAGCTAGGTCTTTGGGTCCTGGCTCCTTCGGTTTGGGAGCTGTTGCTGCAGTTGGGCATGTTGGCCGGTGAGTGCTTCTCGGGCTGAGAACTGCAACCTTGCAGGTACCTCCCAGCTTCCCGGCCCAACGAAAGCCCCCAGACCCAAATTGAGAGGGGCTGCTTGGGGGACCCCTGGGGCCCCTTCAGGCCAGCTAGGTCTTTGGGTCCTGGCTCCTTCGGTTTGGGAGCTGTTGCTGGACGTTGGGCATGTTGGTCGGAGAGTGCTTCTCGGGCAGCGAACTGCAACCTTGCAGGTACCTCCCAGGTTCCCGGCCCAACGAAAGACCCCAGACCCAAATGGAGAGGGGCTGTTTGGGGGCCCCCTGGGGCCCCTTCAGGCCAGCTAGGTCTTTGGGTCCTGGCTCCTTCGGTTTGGGAGCTGTTGCTGGACGTTGGGCATGTTGGCCGGAGAGTGGTTCTTGGGCCGTGAACTGCAACCTTGCAGGTACCTCCCATGTCCCCGGCCCAACGAAAGCCCCCAGACCCAAATTGAGAGAGGCTACCAGGGGGCCCCCTGGGGGCCCTTCAGGCCAGCTAGGTCTTTGGGTCCTGGCTCCTTCGGTTTGGGAGCTGTTGCTGGACGTTGGGCATGTTGACCGGAGAGTGCTTCTCGGGCTGCGAACTGCAAACTTGGAGGTACCTCCCAGGTCCCAGGCCCAACGAAAGCCCCCAGACACAAATTGAGAGGGGCTGCTTGGGGGCCCCCTGGGGCCCCTTCAGGCCAGCTAGGTCTTTGTGTCCTGGCTCCTTCGGTTTGGGAGCTGTTGCTGCAGTTGGGCATGTTGGCCGGAGAGTGCTTCTCGGGCCGCGAAATTCAACCTTTCAGGTACCTCCCAGATCCCCGGCCCAACTAAAGACCCCAGACCCAAATGGAGAGGGGCTGTTTGGGGGCCCCCTGGGGGCCCTTCAGGCCAGCTAGGTCTTTGGGTCCTGGCTCCTTCGGTTTGGGAGCTGTTGCTGCAGTTGGGCATGTTGGCCGGAGAGTGCTTCTCGGGCTGCGAACTTCAACCTTGCAGTTACCTCCCAGATCCCCGGCCCAACGAAAGACCCCAGACCCAAATGGAGAGGGGCTGTTTGGGGGCCCCCTGGGGGCCCTTCAGGCCAGCTAGGTCTTTGGGTCCTGGCTCCTTCGGTTTGGGAGCTGTTGCTGGACGTTGGGCATGTTGGCTGGAGAGTCGCTCTCGGGCCGTGAACTGCAACATTGCAGGTAGCTCCCAGGTTCCCGGCCCAACGAAAGCCCACAGACCCAAATGGAGAGGGGCTGTTTGGGGGCCCCCTTGGGGCCCTTCAGGCCAGCTAGGTCTTTGGGTCCTGAATCCTTCGGTTTGGGAGCTGTTGCTGCAGTTTGGCATGTTGGCCGGAGAGTGCTTCTCGGGCCGCGAACTGCAACCTTGCAGGTACCTCCCAGATCCCCGGCCCAACGAAAGCCCCCAGACCCAAATGGAGAGGGGCTGCTTGGGGGACCCCTGGGGGCCCTTCAGGCCAGCTAGGTCTTTGGGTCCTGGCTCCTTCGGTTTGGGAGCTGTTGCTGCAGTTGGGCATGTTGGCCGGTGAGTGCTTCTCGGGCTGCGAACTGCAACCTTGCAGGTACCTCCCAGGTTCCCGGCCCAACGAAAGCCCCCAGACCCAAATGGAGAGGGGCTGTTTGGGGGCCCCCTGGGGCCCCTTCAGGCCAGCTAGGTCTTTGGGTCCTGGCTCCTTCGGTTTGGGAGCTGTTGCTGGACGTTTGGCATGTTTGCCGGAGAGTGCTTCTCGGGCCGCGAACTGCAACCTTGCAGGTACCTCCCAGGTTCCCGGCCCAACGAAAGCCTCCAGACCCAAATGGAGAGGGGCTGTTTGGGGGCCTCCTGGGGCCCCTTCAGGCCAGCTAGGTCTTTGGGTCCTGGCTCCTTCGGTTTGGGAGCTGTTGCTGCAGTTGGGCATGTTGGCCGGAGAGTGCTTCTCGGGCCGCGAACTGCAACCTTGCAGGTAGCTCCCAGGTTCCCGGCCCAACGAAAGCCCCCAGACCCACATGGAGAGGGGCTGCTTGGGGGCCCCCTGGGGGCCCTTCAGGCCAGCTAGGTCTTTGGGTCCTGGCTCCTTCAGTTTGGGAGCTGTTGCTGGACGTTGGGCATGTTGGCAGGAGAGTGCTTCTCAGGCTGCGAACTGCAACCTTGCAGATACCTCCCAGGTTCCATGCCCAACTAAAGCCCCCAGACCCAAATTGAGAGGGGCTGTTTGGGGGCCCCCTGGGGACTCTTCAGGCCAGCTAGGTCTTTGGGTCCTGGCTCCTTCGGTTTGGGAGCTGTTGCTGGACGTTGGGCATGTTGGCCGGAGAGTGCTTCACGGGCTGCGAACTGCAAACTTGCAGGTACCTCCCAGGTCCCAGGCCCAACGAAAGCCCCCAGACCCAAATTGAGAGGGGCTGCTTGGGGGCCCCCTGGGGCCCCTTCAGGCCAGCTAGGTCTTTGTGTCCTGGCTCGTTCGGTTTGGGAGCTGTTGCTGGACGTTGGGCATGTTGACCGGAGAGTGCTTCTCGGGCCGCGAACTGCAAACTTGCAGATAGCTCCCAGGTTCCCGGCCCAAAGAAAGCCCCCAGACCCAAATGGAGAGGGGCTGTTTGGGGGCCCCCTGGGGGCCCCTTCAGGCCAGCTAGGTCTTTGGGTCCTGGCTCCTTGGGTTTGGGAGCTGTTGCTGGACGTTGGGCATGTTGGCTGGAGAGTGCTTCTCGGGCTGCGAACTGCAACCTTGCAGGTAGCTCCCAGGTTCCCGGCCCAACGAAAGCCCCCAGACCCAAATGGAGAGGGGCTGTTTGGGGGCCCCCTGTGGACTCTTCAGGCCAGCTAGGTCTTTGGGTCCTGGCTCCTTCGGTTTGGGAGCTGTTGCTGGACGTTGGGCATGATGGCCGGAGAGTGCTTCTCGGGCCGCGAACTGCAACCTTGCAGGTACCTCCCAGGTTCCATGCCCAACGAAAGCCCCCAGACCCCAATGGAGAGGGGCTGCATGGGGGCCCCTTGGGGACTCTTCAGGCCAGCTAGGTCTTTGGGTCCTGGCTCCTTTGGTTTGGGAGCTGTTGCTGCAGTTGGGCATGTTGGCCGGAGAGTGCTTCTCAGGCTGCGAACTGTAACCTTGCAGGTACCTCCCAGGTTCCATCCCCAACGAAAGCCCCCAGGCCCAAATAGAGAGGGGCTGCTTGGGGGCCCCTTGGGGACACTTCAGGCCAGCTAGGTCTTTGGGTCCTGGCTCCTTCGGTTTGGGAGCTGTTGCTGCAGTTGGGCATGTTGGCCGGAGAGTGCTTCTCGGGCCGCGAACTGCAACCTTGCAGGTAGCTCCGAGGTTCCCGGCCCAACGAAAGCCCCCAGACCCAAATGGAGAGGGGCTGCTTGGGGGCCCCCTGGGGGCCCTTCAGGCCAGCTAGGTCTTTGGGTCCTGGCTCCTTCGGTTTGGGAGCTGTTGCTGGACGTTGGGCATGTTGGCTGGAGAGTCGCTCTCGGGCCGTGAACTGCAACATTGCAGGTAGCTCCCAGGTCCCCGGCCCAATGAAAGCCCCCAGACCAAAATTGAGAGGGGCTGCTTGCGGGCCTCCTGGGGACCCTAGAGGACAGCTTTTTCTTTGGGGCCTGTCTCCTTCGGTTTGGGAGCTATTGCTGGACGTTGGGCATGTTGGCCGGAGAGTGCTTCTCGGGCTGCGAACTGCAACCTTGCAGGTACCTCCCAGGTCCCCGGCCCAACGAAAGCCCCCAGATCCAAATTGAGAGGGGCTGCTTGGGGGCCCCCTGGGGGCCCTTCAGGCCAGCTAGGTCTTTGGGTCCTGGCTCCTTCGCTTTGGGAGCTGTTGCTGCAGTTGGGCATGTTGGCCGGAGAGTGCTTCTCGGGCTGCGATCTGCAACCTTGCAGGTACCTCCCAGGTCCCCGGCCCAACGAAAGCCCCCAGACCCAAATTGAGAAGGGCTGCTTGGGGGCCCCCTGGGGGCCCTTCAGGCCAGCTAGGTCTTTGGGTCCTGGCTCCTTCGGTTTGGGAGCTGTTGCTGCAGTTGGGCATGTTGTCCGGAGAGTGCTTCTCGGGCTGCGAACTGCAACCTTGCAGGTACCTCCCAGGTCCCCGGCCCAACGAAAGACCCCAGACCCAAATGGAGAGGGGCTGCTTGGGGGCCCCCTGGGGGCCCTTCAGGCCAGCTAGGTCTTTGGGTCCTGGCTCCTTCGGTTTGGGAGCTGTTGCTGCAGTTGGGCATGTTGACCGGAGAGTGCTTCTCGGGCTGCGAACTGCAACCTTGCAGGCACCTCCCAGGTACCCGGCCCAACGAAAGCCCCCAGACCGAAATGGAGAGGGGCTGCTTGGGGGCCCCCTGGGGCCCCTTCAGGCCAGCTAGGTCTTTGTGTCCTGGCTCGTTCGGTTTGGGAGCTGTTGCTGCAGTTGGGCATGTTGACCGGAGAGTGCTTCTCGGGCTGCGAACTTCAACCTTTCAGGTACCTCCCAGATCCCTGGCCCAACGAAAGCCCCCAGACCCAAATTGAGAGGGGCTGTTTGGGGGCCCCCAGGGGGCCCTTCAGGCCAGCTAGGTCTTTGGGTCCTGGCTCCTTCGGTTTGGGAGCTGTTGTTGGACGTTGGGCATGTTGGCCGGAGAGTGCTTCTCGGGCCTCGAACTGCAACCTTGCAGGTACCTCCCAGGTTCCATGCCCAACGAAAGCCCCCAGACCCAAATTGAGAGGGGCTGTTTGGGGGCCCCCTGGGGACACTTCAGGCCAGCTAGGTCTTTGTGTCCTGGCTCCTTCGGTTTGGGAGATGTTGCTGGACGTTGGGCATGTTTGCCGGAGAGTGCTTCTCGGGCTGCGAACTGCAACCTTGCAGGTACCTCCCATGTCCCCGGCCCAACGAAAGCCCCCAGACCCAAATTGAGAGGGGCTGTTTTGGGGCCCCCTGGGGGCCCTTCAGGCCAGCTAGGTCTTTGTGTCCTGGCTCCTTCGGTTTGGGAGCTGTTGCTGGACGTTGGGCATGTTGACCGGAGAGTGCTTCTCGGGCTGCGAACTGCAACCTTGCAGGTACCTCCCATGTCCCCGGCCCAACGAAAGCCCCCAGACCAAAATTGAGAGGGGCTGCTTGGGGGCCCCCTGGGGGCCCTTCAGGCCAGCTAGGTCTTTGGGTCCTGGCTCCTTCGGTTTGGGAGCTGTTGCTGCAGTTGGGCATGTTGGCCGGAGAGTGCTTCTCGGGCCGCGAACTGCAACCTTGAAGGTAGCTCCCAGGTTCCCGGCCCAACGAAAGCCCCCAGACCCAAATGGAGAGGGGCTGTTTGGGGGCCCCCAGGGGGCCCTTCAGGCCAGCTAGGTCTTTGGGTCCTGGCTCCTTCGGTTTGGGAGCTGTTGTTGGATGTTGGGCATGTTGGCCGGAGAGTGCTTCTCGGGCGTCGAACTGCAACCTTGCAGGTAGCTCCCAGGTTCCCAGCCCAACGAAAGCCCCCAGACCCAAATGGAGAGGGGCTGTTTGCGGGCCCCCTGGGGACCCTTCAGGCCAGCTAGGTCTTTGGGTCCTGGCTCCTTCGGTTTGGGAGCTGTTGCTGGACGTTGGGCATGTTGGCCGGAGAGTGCTTCTCGGGCTGCGAACTGCAACCTTGCAGGCACCTCCCAGGTCCCCGGCCCAATGAAAGCCCCCAGACCAAAATTGAGAGGGGCTGCTTGCGGGCCTCCTGGGGACCCTAGAGGACAGCTTTTTCTTTGGGTCCTGGCTCCTTCGGTTTGGGAGCTGTTGCTGCAGTTGGGCATGTTGGCCGGAGAGTGCTTCTCGGGCCGCGAACTGCAACCTTGCAGGTAGCTCCCAGGTTCCCGGCCCAACGAAAGCCCCCAGACCCAAATGGAGAGGGGCTGTTTGGGGGCCCCCTGGGGGCCCTTCAGGCCAGCTAGGTCTTTGGGTCCTGTCTCCTTCGCTTTGGGAGCTGTTGCTGCAGTTGGGCATGTTGGCCGGAGAGTGCTTCTCGGGCTGCGAACTGCAACCTTGCAGGTAGCTCCCAGGTTCCCGGCCCAACGAAAGCCCCGAGACCCAAATGGAGAGGGGCTGCTTGGGGGCCCCCTGGGGGCCCTTCAGGCCAGCTAGGTCTTTGGGTCCTGGCTCCTTCGCTTTGGGAGCTGTTGCTGGACGTTGGGCATGTTGGCCGGAGAGTGCTTCTCGGGCCGCGAACTGCAACCTTTCAGGTAGCTCCCAGGTTCCCGGCCCAACGAAAGCCCCCAGACCCAAATGGAGAGGGGCTGCTTGGGGGCCCCCTGGGGGCCCTTCAGGCCAGCTAGGTCTTTGGGTCCTGGCTCCTTCGGTTTGGGAGCTGTTGCTGGACGTTGGGCATGTTGGCCGGAGAGTGCTTCTCAGGCTGCGAACTGCAACCTTGCAGGTACCTCCCAGGTTCCATGCCCAACTAAAGCCCCCAGACCCAAATTGAGAGTGGCTGTTTGGGTGCCCCCTAGGGACTCTTCAGGCCAGCTAGGTCTTTGTGTCCTGGCTCCTTCGGTTTGGGAGCTGTTGGTGGACGTTGGGCATGTTGGCCGGAGAGTGCTTCTCGGGCTGCGAACTGCAACCTTGCAGGTACCTCCCAGGTCACAGGCCCAACGAAAGCCCCCAGATCCAAATTGAGAGGGGCTGCTTGGGGGCCCCCTGGGGGCCCTTCAGGCCAGCTAGGTCTTTGGGTCCTGGCTCCTTCGCTTTGGGAGCTGTTGCTGCAGTTGGGCATGTTGGCCGGAGAGTGCTTCTCGGGCCGCGAACTGCAACCTTGCAGGTACCTCCCAGGTCCCCGGCCCAACGAAAGCCCCCAGACCGAAATGGAGAGGGGCTGCTTGGGGGCCCCCTGGGGGCCCTTCAGGCCAGCTAGGTCTTTGGGTCCTGGCTCCTTCGGTTTGGGAGCTGTTGCTGCAGTTGGGCATGTTGGCCGGAGAGTGCTTCTCGGGCCGCGAACTGCAACCTTGCAGGTAGCTCCCAGGTTCCCGGCCCAACGAAAGCCCCCAGACCCAAATGGAGAGGGGCTGCTTGGGGGCCCCCTGGGGCCCCTTCAGGCCAGCTAGGTCTTTGGGTCCTGGCTCCTTCGGTTTGGGAGCTGTTGCTGGACGTTGGGCATGTTGGCCGGAGAGTCGTTCTCGGGCCGTGAACTGCAACCTTGCAGGTAGCTCCCAGGTTCCCGGCCCAACGAAAGCCCCCAGACCCAAATGGAGAGGGGCTGCTTGGGGGCCCCCTTGGGGCCCTTCAGGCCAGCTAGGTCTTTGGGTCCTGGCTCCTTCGGTTTGGGAGCTGTTGCTGGACGTTGGGCATGTTGGCCGGAGAGTGCTTCTCGGGCTGCGAACTGCAACCTTGCAGGTACCTCCCAGGTCCCAGGCCCAAAGAAAGCCCCCAGACCCAAATTGAGAGGGGCTGCTAGGGGGCCCCCTTGGGGCCCTTCAGGCCAGCTAGGTCTTTGTGTCCTTGCTCCTTCGGTTTGGGAGCTGTTGCTGCAGTTGGGCATGTTGGCCGGAGAGTGCTTCTCGGGCTGCGAACTGCAACCTTGCAGGTACCTCCCAGGTCCCAGGCCCAACGAAAGCCCGCAGACCCAAATGGAGAGGGGCTGCTTGGGGGCATCCTGGGGGCCCTTCAGGCCAGCTAGGTCTTTGGGTCCTGGCTCCTTGGGTTTGGGAGCTGTTGCTGGACGTTGGGCATGTTGGCCGGAGAGTGCTTCTCGGGCCGCGAACTGCAACCTTGCAGGCACCTCCCAGGTCCCCGGCCCAACGAAAGCCCCCAGACCCAAATGGAGAGGGGCTGCTTGCGGGCCTCCTGGGGACACTCGAGGCCAGCTATTTTTTTGGGGCCTGGCACCTTCGGTTTGGGAGCTGTTGCTGCAGTTGGGCATGTTGGCCGGAGAGTGCTTCTGGGGCCGCGAACTGTAACCTTGCAGGTACCTCCCAGGTTCCATGACCAACGAAAGCCCCCAGACCCAAATTGAGAGGGGCTGCTTGGGGGCCCCCTGGGGGCCCTTCAGGCCAGCTAGGTCTTTGGGTCCTGGCTCCTTCGGTTTGGGAGCTGTTGCTGGACGTTGGGCATGTTGGCCGGAGAGTGCTTCTCGGGCCGCGAACTGCAACCTTGCAGGTAGCTCCCAGGTCCCAGGCCCAACGAAAGCCCGCAGACCCAAATGGAGAGGGGCTGCTTGGGGGACCCCTGGGGGCCCTTCAGGCCAGCTAGGTCTTTGGGTCCTGGCTCCTTCGGTTTGGGAGCTGTTGCTGCAGTTGGGCATGTTGGCCGGAGAGTGCTTCTCGGGCTGCGAACTTCAACCTTGCAGGTAGCTCCCAGGTTCCCGGCCCAACGAAAGCCCCCAGACCCAAATTGAGAGGGGCTGTTTGGGGGCCCCCTGGGGGCCCTTCAGGCCAGCTAGGTCTTTGGGTCCTGGCTCCTTCGGTTTGGGAGCTGTTGCTGCAGTTGGGCATGTTGGCCGGTGAGTGCTTCTCGGGCTGAGAACTGCAACCTTGCAGGTACCTCCCAGCTTCCCGGCCCAACGAAAGCCCCCAGACCCAAATTGGGAGGGGCTGCTTGGGGGACCCCTGGGGCCCCTTCAGGCCAGCTAGGTCTTTGGGTCCTGGCTCCTTCGGTTTGGGAGCTGTTGCTGGACGTTGGGCATGTTGGTCGGAGAGTGCTTCTCGGGCAGCGAACTGCAACCTTGCAGGTACCTCCCAGGTTCCCGGCCCAACGAAAGACCCCAGACCCAAATGGAGAGGGGCTGTTTGGGGGCCCCCTGGGGCCCCTTCAGGCCAGCTAGGTCTTTGGGTCCTGGCTCCTTCGGTTTGGGAGCTGTTGCTGGACGTTGGGCATGTTGGCCGGAGAGTGGTTCTTGGGCCGTGAACTGCAACCTTGCAGGTACCTCCCATGTCCCCGGCCCAACGAAAGCCCCCAGACCCAAATTGAGAGAGGCTACCAGGGGGCCCCCTGGGGGCCCTTCAGGCCAGCTAGGTCTTTGGGTCCTGGCTCCTTCGGTTTGGGAGCTGTTGCTGGACGTTGGGCATGTTGACCGGAGAGTGCTTCTCGGGCTGCGAACTGCAAACTTGGAGGTACCTCCCAGGTCCCAGGCCCAACGAAAGCCCCCAGACACAAATTGAGAGGGGCTGCTTGGGGGCCCCCTGGGGCCCCTTCAGGCCAGCTAGGTCTTTGTGTCCTGGCTCCTTCGGTTTGGGAGCTGTTGCTGCAGTTGGGCATGTTGGCCGGAGAGTGCTTCTCGGGCCGCGAAATTCAACCTTTCAGGTACCTCCCAGATCCCCGGCCCAACGAAAGACCCCAGACCCAAATGGAGAGGGGCTGTTTGGGGGCCCCCTGGGGGCCCTTCAGGCCAGCTAGGTCTTTGGGTCCTGGCTCCTTCGGTTTGGGAGCTGTTGCTGCAGTTGGGCATGTTGGCCGGAGAGTGCTTCTCGGGCTGCGAACTTCAACCTTGCAGTTACCTCCCAGATCCCCGGCCCAACGAAAGACCCCAGACCCAAATGGAGAGGGGCTGTTTGGGGGCCCCCTGGGGGCCCTTCAGGCCAGCTAGGTCTTTGGGTCCTGGCTCCTTCGGTTTGGGAGCTGTTGCTGGACGTTGGGCATGTTGGCTGGAGAGTCGCTCTCGGGCCGTGAACTGCAACATTGCAGGTAGCTCCCAGGTTCCCGGCCCAACGAAAGCCCACAGACCCAAATGGAGAGGGGCTGTTTGGGGGCCCCCTTGGGGCCCTTCAGGCCAGCTAGGTCTTTGGGTCCTGAATCCTTCGGTTTGGGAGCTGTTGCTGCAGTTTGGCATGTTGGCCGGAGAGTGCTTCTCGGGCCGCGAACTGCAACCTTGCAGGTACCTCCCAGGTCACAGGCCCAACGAAAGCCCCCAGACCCAAATGGAGAGGGGCTGCTTGGGGGACCCCTGGGGGCCCTTCAGGCCAGCTAGGTCTTTGGGTCCTGGCTCCTTCGGTTTGGGAGCTGTTGCTGCAGTTGGGCATGTTGGCCGGTGAGTGCTTCTCGGGCTGCGAACTGCAACCTTGCAGGTACCTCCCAGGTTCCCGGCCCAACGAAAGCCCCCAGACCCAAATGGAGAGGGGCTGTTTGGGGGCCCCCTGGGGCCCCTTCAGGCCAGCTAGGTCTTTGGGTCCTGGCTCCTTCGGTTTGGGAGCTGTTGCTGGACGTTTGGCATGTTTGCCGGAGAGTGCTTCTCGGGCCGCGAACTGCAACCTTGCAGGTACCTCCCAGGTTCCCGGCCCAACGAAAGCCTCCAGACCCAAATGGAGAGGGGCTGTTTGGGGGCCTCCTGGGGCCCCTTCAGGCCAGCTAGGTCTTTGGGTCCTGGCTCCTTCGGTTTGGGAGCTGTTGCTGCAGTTGGGCATGTTGGCCGGAGAGTGCTTCTCGGGCCGCGAACTGCAACCTTGCAGGTAGCTCCCAGGTTCCCGGCCCAACGAAAGCCCCCAGACCCACATGGAGAGGGGCTGCTTGGGGGCCCCCTGGGGGCCCTTCAGGCCAGCTAGGTCTTTGGGTCCTGGCTCCTTCAGTTTGGGAGCTGTTGCTGGACGTTGGGCATGTTGGCAGGAGAGTGCTTCTCAGGCTGCGAACTGCAACCTTGCAGATACCTCCCAGGTTCCATGCCCAACTAAAGCCCCCAGACCCAAATTGAGAGGGGCTGTTTGGGGGCCCCCTGGGGACTCTTCAGGCCAGCTAGGTCTTTGGGTCCTGGCTCCTTCGGTTTGGGAGCTGTTGCTGGACGTTGGGCATGTTGGCCGGAGAGTGCTTCACGGGCTGCGAACTGCAAACTTGCAGGTACCTCCCAGGTCCCAGGCCCAACGAAAGCCCCCAGACCCAAATTGAGAGGGGCTGCTTGGGGGCCCCCTGGGGCCCCTTCAGGCCAGCTAGGTCTTTGTGTCCTGGCTCGTTCGGTTTGGGAGCTGTTGCTGGACGTTGGGCATGTTGACCGGAGAGTGCTTCTCGGGCCGCGAACTGCAAACTTGCAGATAGCTCCCAGGTTCCCGGCCCAAAGAAAGCCCCCAGACCCAAATGGAGAGGGGCTGTTTGGGGGCCCCCTGGGGGCCCCTTCAGGCCAGCTAGGTCTTTGGGTCCTGGCTCCTTGGGTTTGGGAGCTGTTGCTGGACGTTGGGCATGTTGGCTGGAGAGTGCTTCTCGGGCTGCGAACTGCAACCTTGCAGGTAGCTCCCAGGTTCCCGGCCCAACGAAAGCCCCCAGACCCAAATGGAGAGGGGCTGTTTGGGGGCCCCCTGTGGACTCTTCAGGCCAGCTAGGTCTTTGGGTCCTGGCTCCTTCGGTTTGGGAGCTGTTGCTGGACGTTGGGCATGATGGCCGGAGAGTGCTTCTCGGGCCGCGAACTGCAACCTTGCAGGTACCTCCCAGGTTCCATGCCCAACGAAAGCCCCCAGACCCCAATGGAGAGGGGCTGCATGGGGGCCCCTTGGGGACTCTTCAGGCCAGCTAGGTCTTTGGGTCCTGGCTCCTTTGGTTTGGGAGCTGTTGCTGCAGTTGGGCATGTTGGCCGGAGAGTGCTTCTCAGGCTGCGAACTGTAACCTTGCAGGTACCTCCCAGGTTCCATCCCCAACGAAAGCCCCCAGGCCCAAATAGAGAGGGGCTGCTTGGGGGCCCCTTGGGGACACTTCAGGCCAGCTAGGTCTTTGGGTCCTGGCTCCTTCGGTTTGGGAGCTGTTGCTGCAGTTGGGCATGTTGGCCGGAGAGTGCTTCTCGGGCCGCGAACTGCAACCTTGCAGGTAGCTCCGAGGTTCCCGGCCCAACGAAAGCCCCCAGACCCAAATGGAGAGGGGCTGCTTGGGGGCCCCCTGGGGGCCCTTCAGGCCAGCTAGGTCTTTGGGTCCTGGCTCCTTCGGTTTGGGAGCTGTTGCTGGACGTTGGGCATGTTGGCTGGAGAGTCGCTCTCGGGCCGTGAACTGCAACATTGCAGGTAGCTCCCAGGTTCCCGGCCCAACGAAAGCCCCCAGACCCAAATGGAGAGGGGCTGTTTGGGGGCCCCCTTGGGGCCCTTCAGGCCAGCTAGGTCTTTGGGTCCTGACTCCTTCGGTTTGGGAGCTGTTGCTGCAGTTGGGCATGTTGGCCGGAGAGTGCTTCTCGGGCCGCGAACTGCAACCTTGCAGGTACCTCCCAGATGCCCGGCCCAACGAAAGCCCCCAGACCCAAATGGAGAGGGGCTGTTTTGGGGCCCCCTGGGGGCCCTTCAGGCCAGCTAGGTCTTTGGGTCCTGGCTCCTTCGGTTTGGGAGCTGCTGCTGGACTTTTGGCATGTTTGCCGGAGAGTGGTTCTCGGGCCGCGAACTGCAACCTTGCAGGTACCTCCCAGGTTCCCGGCCCAACGAAAGCCTCCAGACCCAAATGGAGAGGGGCTGTTTGGGGGCCCCGTGGGGCCCCTTCAGGCCAGCTAGGTCTTTGGGTCCTGGCTCCTTCGGTTTGGGAGCTGTTGCTGCAGTTGGGCATGTTGGCCGGAGAGTGTTTCTCGGGCCGCGAACTGCAACCTTGCAGGTAGCTCCCAGGTTCCCGGCCCAAGGAAAGCCCCCAGACCCACATGGAGAGGGGCTGCTTGGGGGCCCCCTGGGGGCCCTTCAGGCCAGCTAGGTCTTTGGGTCCTGGCTCCTTCAGTTTGGGAGCTGTTGCTGGACGTTGGGCATGTTGGCAGGAGAGTGCTTCTCAGGCTGCGAACTGCAACCTTGCAGATACCTCCCAGGTTCCATGCCCAACTAAAGCCCCCAGACCCAAATTGAGAGGGGCTGTTTGGGGGCCCCCTGGGGACTCTTCAGGCCAGCTAGGTCTTTGGGTCCTGGCTCCTTCGGTTTGGGAGCTGTTGCTGGACGTTGGGCATGTTGGCCGGAGAGTGCTTCACGGGCTGCGAACTGCAAACTTGCAGGTACCTCCCAGGTCCCAGGCCCAACGAAAGCCCCCAGACCCAAATGGAGAGGGGCTGCTTGCGGGCCTCCTGGGGACACTCGAGGCCAGCTATTTTTTTGGGGCCTGGCACCTTCGGTTTGGGAGCTGTTGCTGCAGTTGGGCATGTTGGCCGGAGAGTGCTTCTCGGGCTGCGAAATTCAACCTTTCAGGTACCTCCCATATCCCCGGGCCAACGAAAGCCCCCAGACCCAAATTGAGAGGGGCTGTTTGGGGGCCCCCTGGGGGCCCTTCAGGCCAGCTAGGTCTTTGGGTCCTGGCTCCTTCGGTTTGGGAGCTGTTGCTGCAGTTGGGCATGTTGGCCGGTGAGTGCTTCTCGGGCTGAGAACTGCAACCTTGCAGGTACCTCCCAGCTTCCCGGCCCAACGAAAGCCCCCAGACCCAAATTGAGAGGGGCTGCTTGGGGGACCCCTGGGGCCCCTTCAGGCCAGCTAGGTCTTTGGGTCCTGGCTCCTTCGGTTTGGGAGCTGTTGCTGGACGTTGGGCATGTTGGCCGGAGAGTGGTTCTCGGGCAGCGAACTGCAACCTTGCAGGTACCTCCCAGGTTCCCGGCCCAACGAAAGCCCCCAGACCCAAATGGAGAGGGGCTGTTTGGGGGCCCCCTGGGGCCCTTTCAGGCCAGCTAGGTCTTTGGGTCCTGGCTCCTTCGGTTTGGGAGCTGTTTCTGCAGTTGGGCATGTTGACCGGAGAGAGCTTCTCGGGCTGCGAACTGCAACCTGGCAGGTACCTCCCAGGTCCCCGGCCCAACGAAAGCCCGCAGACCCAAATGGAGAGGGGCTGCTTGGGGGCCCCCTGGGGGCCCTTCAGGCCAGCTAGGTCTTTGGGTCCTGGCTCCTTCGGTTTGGGAGCTGTTGCTGCAGTTGGGCATGTTGGCCGGAGAGTGCTTCTCGGGCCGCGAACTGCAACCTTGCAGGTAGCTCACAGGTTCCCGGCCCAACGAAAGCCCCCAGACCCAAATTGAGAGGGGCTGCTTGGGGGCCCCCTGGTGCCCCTTCAGGCCAGCTAGGTCTTTGGGTCCTGGCTCCTTCGGTTTGGGAGCTGTTGCTGCAGTTGTGCATGTTGGCCGGAGAGTGCTTCTCGGGCTGCGAAATTCAACCTTTCAGGTACCTCCCAGATCCCCGGCCCAACGAAAGACCCCAGACCCAAATTGAGAGGGGCTGTTTGGGGGCCCCCTGGGGGCCCTTCAGGCCAGCTAGGTCTTTGGGTCCTGGCTCCTTCGGTTTGGGAGCTGTTGCTGCAGTTGGGCATGTTGGCCGGAGAGTGCTTCTCGGGCTGCGAACTTCAACCTTGCAGGTACCTCCCAGATCCCCGGCCCAACGAAAGCCCCCAGACCCAAATGGAGAGGGGCTGTTTGGGGGCCCCCTGGGGGCCCTTCAGGCCAGCTAGGTCTTTGGGTCCTGGCTCCTTCGGTTTGGGAGCTGTTGCTGGACGTTGGGCATGTTGGCCGGAGAGTGGTTCTTGGGCCGTGAACTGCAACCTTGCAGGTACCTCCCAGGTTCCCGGCCCAACGAAAGCCTCCAGACCCAAATGGAGAGGGGCTGTTTGGGGGCCCCGTGGGGCCCCTTCAGGCCAGCTAGGTCTTTGGGTCCTGGCTCCTTCGGTTTGGGAGCTGTTGCTGCAGTTGGGCATGTTGGCCGGAGAGTGTTTCTCGGGCCGCGAACTGCAACCTTGCAGGTAGCTCCCAGGTTCCCGGCCCAAGGAAAGCCCCCAGACCCACATGGAGAGGGGCTGCTTGGGGGCCCCCTGGGGGCCCTTCAGGCCAGCTAGGTCTTTGGGTCCTGGCTCCTTCAGTTTGGGAGCTGTTGCTGGACGTTGGGCATGTTGGCAGGAGAGTGCTTCTCAGGCTGCGAACTGCAACCTTGCAGATACCTCCCCGGTTCCATGCCCAACGAAAGCCCCCAGACCCAAATTGAGAGGGGCTGCTTGGGGGCCCCCTGGGGCCCCTTCAGGCCAGCTAGGTCTTTGGGTCCTGGCTCCTTCGGTTTGGGAGCTGTTGCTGCAGTTGGGCATGTTGACCGGAGAGTGATTCTCGGGCTGCGAACTGCAACCTTGCAGGTACCTCCCAGGTCCCCGGCCCAACGAAAGCCCCCAGACCCAAATGGAGAGGGGCTGCTTGGGGGCCCCTTGGGACCCCTTCAGGCCAGCTAGGTCTTTGGGTCCTGGCTCCTTCGGTTTGGGAGCTGTTGCTGCAGTTGGGCATGTTGGCCGGAGAGTGCTTCTCGGGCTGCGAACTGCAACCTTGCAGGTACCTCCCATGTCCCAGGCCCAACGAAAGCCCCCAGACCCAAATTGAGAGGGGCTGCTTGGGGGCACCCTGGGGGCCCTTCAGGCCAGCTAGGTCTTTGGGTCCTGGCTCCTTCGGTTTGGGAGCTGTTGCTGGACGTTGGGCATGTTGACCGGAGAGTGCTTCTCGGGCTGCGAACTGCAACCTTGCAGGTACCTCCCAGGTCCCCGGCCCAACGAAAGCCCCCAGACCAAAATTGAGAGGGGCTGTTTGGGGGTCCCGGGGAACCTCGAGGCCAGCTATTTCTTTGGGTCCTGGCTCCTTCGGTTTGGGAGCTGTTGCTGGACGTTGGGCATGTTGGCCGGAGAGTGCTTCTCGGGCTGCGAACTGCAACCTTGCAGGTACCTCCCATGTCCCAGGCCCAACGAAAGCCCCCAGACCCAAATGGAGAGGGGCTGCTTGGGGGCCCCTTGGGACCCCTTCAGGCCAGCTAGGTCTTTGGGTCCTGGCTCCTTCGGTTTGGGAGCTGTTGCTGCAGTTGGGCATGTTGGCCGGAGAGTGCTTCTCGGGCCGCGAACTGCAACCTTGTAGGTACCTCCCAGGTTCCCGGCCCAACGAAAGCCCCCAGACCCAAATGGAGAGGGGCTGCTTGGGGGCCCCCTGGGGCCCCTTCAGGCCAGTTAGGTCTTTGGGTCCTGGCTCGTTCGGTTTGGGAGCTGTTGCTGGACGTTGGGCATGTTGGCCGGAGAGTGCTTCTCGGTACGTGAACTGCAAACTTGCAGGTACCTCCCAGGTTCCCGGCCCAACGAAAGCCCCCAGACCCAAATTGAGAGGGGCTGTTTGGGGGCCCCGTGGGGACACTTCAGGCCAGCTAGGTCTTTGGGTCCTGGCTCCTTCGGTTTGGGAGCTGTTGCTGCAGTTGGGCATGTTGGCCGGAGAGTGCTTCTCGGGCCGCGAACTGCAACCTTGCATGTAGCTCCCAGGTTCGCGGCCCAACGAAAGCCCCCAGACCCAAATGGAGAGGGGCTGTTTGGGGGCCCCCTGGGGCCCCTTCAGGCCAGCTAGGTCTTTGGGTCCTGGCTCCTTCAGTTTGGGAGCTGTTGCTGGACGTTGGGCATGTTGGCCGGAGAGTGCTTCTCGGTACGTGAACTGCAAACTTGCAGGTACCTCCCAGGTCCCCGGCCCAACGAAAGCCCCCAGACCCAAATAGGGAGGGGCTGCTTGGGGGACCCCTGGGGGCCCTTCAGGCCAGCTAGGTCTTTGGGTCCTGGCTCCTTCGGTTTGGGAGCTGTTGCTGCAATTGGGCATGATGGCCGGAGAGTGCTTCTCGGGCCGCGATCTGCAACCTTGCAGGTACCTCCCAGGTCCCCGGCCCAACGAAAGCCCCCAGACCCAAATGGAGAGGGGCTGCTTGGGGGCCCCCTGGGGGCCCTTCAGGCCAGCTAGGTCTTTGGGTCCTGGCTCCTTCGCTTTGGGAGCTGTTGCTGGACGTTGGGCATGTTGGCCGGAGAGTGCTTCTCGGGCCGCGAACTGCAACCTTGCAGGTAGCTCCCAGGTTCCCGGCCCAACGAAAGCCCCCAGACCCAAATGGAGAGGGGCTGCTTGGGGGCCCCCTGGGGGCCCTTCAGGCCAGCTAGGTCTTTGGGTCCTGGCTCCTTCGGTTTGGGAGCTGTTGCTGGACGTTGGGCATGTTGGCCGGAGAGTGCTTCTCGGGCTGCGAACTGCAACCTTGCAGGTACCTCCCAGGTCCCAGGCCCAACGAAAGCCCCCAGATCCAAATTGAGAGGGGCTGCTTGGGGGACCCCTGGGGGCCCTTCAGGCCAGCTAGGTCTTTGGGTCCTGGCTCCTTCGGTTTGGGAGCTGTTGCTGCAGTTGGGCATGTTGGCCGGAGAGTGCTTCTCGGGCCGCGAACTGCAACCTTGCAGGTACCTCCCAGGTCCCCGGCCCAACGAAAGCCCCCAGACCCAAATGGAGAGGGGCTGCTTGGGGGCCCCCTGGGGGCCCTTCAGGCCAGCTAGGTCTTTGGGTCCTGGCTCCTTCGGTTTGGGAGCTGTTGCTGGACGTTGGGCATGTTGGCCGGAGAGTGCTTCTCGGGCCGCGAACTGCAACCTTGCAGGTAGCTCCCAGGTTCCCGGCCCAACGAAAGCCCCCAGACCCAAATGGAGAGGGGCTGCTTGGGGGCCCCCTGGGGGCCCTTCGGGGCAGCTAGGTCTTTGGGTCCTGGCTCCTTCGCTTTGGGAGCTGTTGCTGGACGTTGGGCATGTTGGCCGGAGAGTGCTTCTCAGGCCGCGAACTGCAACCTTGCAGGTACCTCCCAGGTTCCATGCCCAACTAAAGCCCCCAGACCCAAATTGAGAGGGGCTGTTTGGGGGCCCCCTGGGGACTCTTCAGGCCAGCTAGGTCTTTGTGTCCTGGCTCCTTCGGTTTGGGAGCTGTTGGTGGACGTTGGGCATGTTGGCCGGAGAGTGCTTCTCGGGCTGCGAACTGCAACCTTGCAGGTACCTCCCATGTCCCAGGCCCAACGAAAGCCCCCAGACCCAAATGGAGAGGGGCTGCTTGGGGGCCCCTTGGGACCCTATCAGGCCAGCTAGGTCTTTGGGTCCTGGCTCCTTCGGTTTGGGAGCTGTTGCTGCAGTTGGGCATGTTGGCCGGAGAGTGCTTCTCGGGCCGCGAACTGCAACCTTGTAGGTACCTCCCAGGTTCCCGGCCCAACGAAAGCCCCCAGACCCAAATGGAGAGGGGCTGCTTGGGGGCCCCCTGGGGCCCCTTCAGGCCAGTTAGGTCTTTGGGTCCTGGCTCCTTCGGTTTGGGAGCTGTTGCTGGACGTTGGGCATGTTGGCCGGAGAGTGCTTCTCGGTACGTGAACTGCAAACTTGCAGGTACCTCCCAGGTTCCCGGCCCAACGAAAGCCCCCAGACCCAAATTGAGAGGGGCTGTTTGGGGGCCCCGTGGGGACTCTTCAGGCCAGCTAGGTCTTTGGGTCCTGGCTCCTTCGGTTTGGGAGCTGTTGCTGCAGTTGTGCATGTTGGCCGGAGAGTGCTTCTCGGGCCGCGAACTGCAACCTTGCAGGTAGCTCCCAGGTTCGCGGCCCAACGAAAGCCCCCAGACCCAAATGGAGAGGGGCTGTTTGGGGGCCCCCTGGGGCCCCTTCAGGCCAGCTAGGTCTTTGGGTCCTGGCTCCTTCAGTTTGGGAGCTGTTGCTGGACGTTGGGCATGTTGGCCGGAGAGTGCTTCTCGGTACGTGAACTGCAAACTTGCAGGTACCTCCCAGGTTCCCGGCCCAACGAAAGCCCCCAGACCCAAATAGGGAGGGGCTGCTTGGGGGACCCCTGGGGGCCCTTCAGGCCAGCTAGGTCTTTGGGTCCTGGCTCCTTCGGTTTGGGAGCTGTTGCTGCAGTTGGGCATGTTGGCCGGAGAGTGCTTCTCGGGCCGCGATCTGCAACCTTGCAGGTACCTCCCAGGTCCCCGGCCCAACGAAAGCCCCCAGACCCAAATGGAGAGGGGCTGCTTGGGGGCCCCCTGGGGGCCCTTCAGGCCAGCTAGGTCTTTGGGTCCTGGCTCCTTCGGTTTGGGAGCTGTTGCTGGACGTTGGGCATGTTGGCCGGAGAGTGCTTCTCGGGCCGCGAACTGCAACCTTGCAGGTAGCTCCCAGGTTCCCGGCCCAACGAAAGCCCCCAGACCCAAATGGAGAGGGGCTGCTTGGGGGCCCCCTGGGGGCCCTTCAGGCCAGCTAGGTCTTTGGGTCCTGGCTCCTTCGGTTTGGGAGCTGTTGCTGGACGTTGGGCATGTTGGCCGGAGAGTGCTTCTCGGGCTGCGAACTGCAACCTTGCAGGTACCTCCCAGGTCCCAGGCCCAACGAAAGCCCCCAGATCCAAATTGAGAGGGGCTGCTTGGGGGACCCCTGGGGGCCCTTCAGGCCAGCTAGGTCTTTGGGTCCTGGCTCCTTCGGTTTGGGAGCTGTTGCTGCAGTTGGGCATGTTGGCCGGAGAGTGCTTCTCGGGCCGCGAACTGCAACCTTGCAGGTACCTCCCAGGTCCCCGGCCCAACGAAAGCCCCCAGACCCAAATGGAGAGGGGCTGCTTGGGGGCCCCCTGGGGGCCCTTCAGGCCAGCTAGGTCTTTGGGTCCTGGCTCCTTCGGTTTGGGAGCTGTTGCTGGACGTTGGGCATGTTGGCCGGAGAGTGCTTCTCGGGCCGCGAACTGCAACCTTGCAGGTAGCTCCCAGGTTCCCGGCCCAACGAAAGCCCCCAGACCCAAATGGAGAGGGGCTGCTTGGGGGCCCCCTGGGGACCCTCCAGGCCAGCTATTTCTTCGGGTCCTGGCTCCTTCGGTTTGGGAGCTGTTGCTGCAGTTGGGCATGTTGGCCGGAGAGTGCTTCTCGGGCCGCGAACTGTAACCTTGCAGGTACCTCCCAGGTTCCATGACCAACGAAAGCCCCCAGACCCAAATTGAGAGGGGCTGCTTGGGGGCCCCCTGGGGGCCCTTCAGGCCAGCTAGGTCTTTGGGTCCTGGCTCCTTCGGTTTGGGAGCTGTTGCTGGACGTTGGGCATGTTGGCCGGAGAGTGCTTCTCGGGCCGTGAACTGCAACCTTGCAGGTAGCTCCCAGGTTCCCGACCCAACGAAAGGCCCCAGACCCAAATGGAGAGGGGCTGTTTGGGGGCCCCCGGGGACCCTCCAGGCCAGCTATTTCTTTGGGTCCTGGCTCCTTCGGTTTGGGAGCTGTTGCTGGACGTTGGGCATGTTGGCCGGAGAGTGCTTCTCGGGCTGCGAACTGCAACCTTGCAGGTACCTCCCATGTCCCAGGCCCAACGAAAGCCCACAGAGCCAAATTGAGAGGGGCTGCTTGGGGGCCCCCTGGGGGCCCTTCAGGCCAGCTAGGTCTTTGGGTCCTGGCTCCTTCGGTTTGGGAGCTGTTGCTGGACGTTGGGCATGTTGACTGGAGAGTGCTTCTCGGGCTGTGAATTGCAACCTTGCAGGTACCTCCCATGTCCCCGGCCCAACGAAAGCCCCCAGACCCAAATTGAGAGGGGCTGCTTGGGGGCCCCCTGGGGGCCCTTCAGGCCAGCTAGGTCTTTGGGTCCTGGCTCCTTCGGTTTGGGAGCTGTTGCTGCAGTTGGGCATGTTGGCCGGAGAGTGCTTCTCGGGCTGCGATCTGCAACCTTGCATGTAACTCCCAGATCCCCGGCCCAACGAAAGCCCCCAGACCCAAATGGAGAGGGGCTGCTTGCAGGCCTGCTGGGGACACTCGAGGCCAGCTATTTTTTTGGGGCCTTGCACCTTCGGTTTGGGAGCTGTTGCTGCAGTTGGGCATGTTGGCCGGAGAGTGCTTCTCGGGCCGCGAACTGCAACCTTACAGGCACTTCCCAGGTTCCCGGCCCAACGAAAGCCCCTAGACTAAAATTGAGAGGGGCTGCTTGGGGGCCCCCTGGGGGCCCTTCAGGCCAGCTAGGTCTTTGGGTCCTGGCTCCTTCGGTTTGGGAGCTGTTGCTGGACGTTGGGCATGTTGGCCGGAGAGTGCTTCTCGGGCCGCGAACTGCAACCTTGCAGGTAGCTCCCAGGTCCCCGGCCCAACGAAAGCCCGCAGACCCAAATGGAGAGGGGCTGCTAGGGGGCCCCCTGGGGGCCCTTCAGGCCAGCTAGGTCTTTGGGTCCTGGCTCCTTCGGTTTGGGAGCTGTTGCTGCAGTTCGTCATGTTGGCCGGAGAGTGCTTCTCGGGCTGCGAACTTCAACCTTTCAGGTACCTCCCAGATCCCCGGGCCAACGAAAGCCCCCAGACCCAAATTGAGAGGGGCTGCTTGGGGGCCCCCTGGGGGCCCTTCAGGCCAGCTAGGTCTTTGGGTCCTGGCTCCTTCGGTTTGGGAGCTGTTGCTGCAGTTGGGCATGTTGGCAGGTGAGTGCTTCTCGGGCCGATAACTGCAACCTTGCAGGTACCTCCCAGCTTCCCGGCCCAACGAAAGCCCCCAGACCCAAATGGAGAGGGGCTGCTTGGGGGCCCCCTGGGGCCCCTTCAGGCCAGCTAGGTCTTTGGGTCCTGGCTCCTTCGGTTTGGGAGCTGTTGCTGGACGTTGGGCATGTTGGCCGGAGAGTGGTTCTCGGGCCGCGAACTGCAACCTTGCAGGTACCTCCCAGGTTCCCGGCCCAACGAAAGCCCCCAGACCCAAATGGAGAGGGGCTGTTTGGGGGCCCCCTGGGGCCCCTTCAGGCCAGCTAGGTCTTTGGGTCCTGGCTCCTTCGGTTTGGGAGCTGTTGCTGCAGTTGGGCATGTTGACCGGAGAGAGCTTCTCGGGCTGCGAACTGCAACCTTGCAGGGACCTCCCAGGTCCCCGGCCCAACGAAAGCCCCCAGACCCAAATGGAGAGGGGCTGCTTGGGGGCCCCCTGGGGGCCCTTCAGGCCAGCTAGGTCTTTGGGTCCTGGCTCCTTCGGTTTGGGAGCTGTTGCTGCAGTTGGGCATGTTGGCCGGAGAGTGCTTCTCGGGCCGCGAACTGCAACCTTGCAGGTAGCTCCCAGGTTCCCGGCCCAACGAAAGCCCCCAGACCCAAATTGAGAGGGGCTGCTTGGGGGCCCCCTGGTGCCCCTTCAGGCCAGCTAGGTCTTTGGGTCCTGGCTCCTTCGGTTTGGGAGCTGTTGCTGCAGTTGGGCATGTTGGCCGGAGAGTGCTTCTCGGGCTGCGAAATTCAACCTTTCAGGTACCTCCCAGATCCCCGGCCCAACGAAAGACCCCAGACCCAAATTGAGAGGGGCTGTTTGGGGGCCCCCTGGGGGCCCTTCAGGCCAGCTAGGTCTTTGGGTCCTGGCTCCTTCGGTTTGGGAGCTGTTGCTGCAGTTGGGCATGTTGGCCGGAGAGTGCTTCTCGGGCTGCGAACTTCAACCTTGCAGGTACCTCCCAGATCCCCGGCCCAACGAAAGACCCCAGACCCAAATTGAGAGGGGCTGTTTGGGGGCCCCCTGGGGGCCCTTCAGGCCAGCTAGGTCTTTGGGTCCTGGCTCCTTCGGTTTGGGAGCTGTTGCTGGACGTTGGGCATGTTGGCCGGAGAGTGGTTCTTGGGTCGTGAACTGCAACCTTGCAGGTACCTCCCATGTCCCCGGCCCAACGAAAGCCCCCAGACCCAAATTGAGAGAGGCTACCTGGGGGCCCCCTGGGGGCCCTTCAGGCCAGCTAGGTCTTTGGGTCCTGGCTCCTTCGGTTTGGGAGCTGTTGCTGGACGTTGGGCATGTTGACCGGAGAGTGCTTCTCGGGCTGCGAACTGCAAACTTGGAGGTACCTCCCAGGTCCCAGGCCCAACGAAAGCCCCCAGACACAAATTGAGAGGGGCTGCTTCGGGGCCCCCTGGGGCCCCTTCAGGCCAGCTAGGTCTTTGTGTCCTGGCTCCTTCGGTTTGGGAGCTGTTGCTGCAGTTGGGCATGTTGGCCGGAGAGTGCTTCTCGGGCTGCGAACTGCAACCTTGCAGGTACCTCCCAGGTCCCCGGCCCAACGAAAGCCCCCAGACCCAAATTGAGAGGGGCTGTTTGGGGGCCCCCTGGGGGCCCTTCAGGCCAGCTAGGTCTTTGGGTCCTGGCTCCTTCGGTTTGGGAGCTGTTGTTGGACGTTGGGCATGTTGGCCGGAGAGTGCTTCTCGGGCCTCGAACTGCAACCTTGCAGGTAGCTCCGAGGTTCCCGGCCCAACGAAAGCCCCCAGACCCAAATGGAGAGGGGCTGCTTGGGGGCCCCCTGGGGGCCCTTCAGGCCAGCTAGGTCTTTGGGTCCTGGCTCCTTCGGTTTGGGAGCTGTTGCTGGACGTTGGGCATGTTGGCTGGAGAGTCGCTCTCGGGCCGTGAACTGCAACATTGCAGGTAGATCCCAGGTTCCCGGCCCAACGAAAGCCCCCAGACCCAAATGGAGAGGGGCTGCTTGGGGGCCCCCTTGGGGCCCTTCAGGCCAGCTAGGTCTTTGGGTCCTGACTCCTTCGGTTTGGGAGCTGTTGCTGCAGTTGGGCATGTTGGCCGGAGAGTGCTTCTCGGGCCGCGAACTGCAACCTTGCAGGTACCTCCCAGATCCCCGGCCCAACGAAAGCCCCCAGACCCAAATTGAGAGGGGCTGCTTGGGGGCCCCCTGGGGGCCCTTCAGGCCAGCTAGGTCTTTGGGTCCTGGCTCCTTCGGTTTGGGAGCTGTTGCTGCAGTTGGGCATGTTGGCCGGTGAGTGCTTCTCGGGCTGTGAACTGCAACCTTGCAGGTACCTCCCAGGTTCCCGGCCCAACGAAAGCCCCCAGACCCAAATGGAGAGGGGCTGTTTGGGGGCCCCCTGGGGCCCCTTCAGGCCAGCTAGGTCTTTGGGTCCTGGCTCCTTCAGTTTGGGAGCTGTTGCTGGACGTTGGGCATGTTGGCAGGAGAGTGCTTCTCAGGCTGCGAACTGCAACCTTGCAGATACCTCCCAGGTTCCATGCCCAACTAAAGCCCCCAGACCCAAATTGAGAGGGGCTGTTTGGGGGCCCCCTGGGGACTCTTCAGGCCAGCTAGGTCTTTGGGTCCTGGCTCCTTCAGTTTGGGAGCTGTTGCTGCAGTTGGGCATGTTGGCCGGAGAGTGCTTCTCGGGCTGCGAACTGCAACCTTGCAGGTACCTCCCTATGTCCCAGGCACAACGAAAGCCCGCAGACCCAAATTGAGAGGGGCTGCTTGGGGGCCCCCTGGGGGCCCTTCAGGCCAGCTAGGTCTTTGGGTCCTGGCTCCTTCGGTTTGGGAGCTGTTGCTGGACGTTGGGCATGTTGACCGGAGAGTGCTTCTGGGGCCGCGAACTGCAAACTTGCAGATAGCTCCCAGGTTCCCGGCCCAAAGAAAGCCCCCAGACCCAAATGGAGAGGGGCTGTTTGGGGGCCCCCTGGGTGCCCCTTCAGGCCAGCTAGGTCTTTGGGTCCTGGCTCCTTGGGTCGGGGAGCTGTTGCTGGACGTTGGGCATGTTGGCTGGAGAGTGCTTCTCGGGCTGCGAACTGCAACCTTGCAGGTAGCTCCCAGGTTCCCGGCCTAACGAAAGCCCCCAGACCCAAATGGAGAGGGGCTGTTTGGGTGCCCCCTGTGGACTCTTCAGGCCAGCTAGGTCTTTGGGTCCTGGCTCCTTCGGTTTGGGAGCTGTTGCTGGACGTTGGGCATGATGGCCGGAGAGTGCTTCTCGGGCCGCGAACTGCAACCTTGCAGGTACCTCCCAGGTTCCATGCCCAACGAAAGCCCCCAGACCCCAATGGAGAGGGGCTGCATGGGGGCCCCTTGGGGACTCTTCAGGCCAGCTAGGTCTTTGGGTCCTGGCTCCTTTGGTTTGTGAGCTGTTGCTGCAGTTGGGCATGTTGGCCGGAGAGTGCTTCTCAGGCTGCGAACTGTAACCTTGCAGGTACCTCCCAGGTTCCATCCCCAACGAAAGCCCCCAGACCCAAATAGAGAGGGGCTGCTTGGGGGCCCCTTGGGGACACTTCAGGCCAGCTAGGTCTTTGGGTCCTGGCTCCTTTGGTTTGGGAGCTGTTGCTGCAGTTGGGCATGTTGGCCGGAGAGTGCTTCTCGGGCCTCGAACTGCAACCTTGCAGGTAGCTCCGAGGTTCCCGGCCCAACGAAAGCCCCCAGACCCAAATGGAGAGGGGCTGCTTGGGGGCCCCCTGGGGGCCCTTCAGGCCAGCTAGGTCTTTGGGTCCTGGCTCCTTCGGTTTGGGAGCTGTTGCTGGACGTTGGGCATGTTGGCTGGAGAGTCGCTCTCGGGCCGTGAACTGCAACATTGCAGGTAGCTCCCAGGTTCCCGGCCCAACGAAAGCCCCCAGACCCAAATGGAGAGGGGCTGTTTGGGGGCCCCCTTGGGGCCCTTCAGGCCAGCTAGGTCTTTGGGTCCTGACTCCTTCGGTTTGGGAGCTGTTGCTGCAGTTGGGCATGTTGGCCGGAGAGTGCTTCTCGGGCCGCGAACTGCAACCTTGCAGGTACCTCCCAGATCCCCGGCCCAACGAAAGCCCCCAGACCCAAATTGAGAGGGGCTGCTTGGGGGCCCCCTGGGGGCCCTTCAGGCCAGCTAGGTCTTTGGGTCCTGGCTCCTTCGGTTTGGGAGCTGTTGCTGGACGTTTGGCATGTTTGCCGGAGAGTGGTTCTCGGGCCGCGAACTGCAACCTTGCAGGTACCTCCCAGGTTCCCGGCCCAACGAAAGCCTCCAGACCCAAATGGAGAGGGGCTGTTTGGGGGCCCCCTGGGGCCCCTTCAGGCCAGCTAGGTCTTTGGGTCCTGGCTCCTTCGGTTTGGGAGCTGTTGCTGCAGTTGGGCATGTTGGCCGGAGAGTGCTTCTCGGGCCGCGAACTGCAACCTTGCAGGTAGCTCCCAGGTTCCCGGCCCAAGGAAAGCCCCCAGACCCACATGGAGAGGGGCTGCTTGGGGGCCCCCTGGGGGCCCTTCAGGCCAGCTAGGTCTTTGGGTCCTGGCTCCTTCAGTTTGGGAGCTGTTGCTGGACGTTGGGCATGTTGGCAGGAGAGTGCTTCTCGGGCTGCGAACTGCAACCTTGCAGATACCTCCCAGGTTCCATGCCCAACTAAAGCCCCCAGACCCAAATTGAGAGGGGCTGTTTGGGGGCCCCCTGGGGACTCTTCAGGCCAGCTAGGTCTTTGGGTCCTGGCTCCTTCGGTTTGGGAGCTGTTGCTGGACGTTGGGCATGTTGGCCGGAGAGTGCTTCACGGGCTGCGAACTGCAAACTTGCAGGTACCTCCCATGTCCCAGGCCCAACGAAAGCCCCCAGACCCAAATTGAGAGGGGCTGCTTGGGGGCCCCCTGGGGGCCCTTCAGGCCAGCTAGGTCTTTGGGTCCTGGCTCCTTCGGTTTGGGAGCTGTTGCTGGACGTTGGGCATATTGACCGGAGAGTGCTTCTGGGGCCGCGAACTGCAAACTTGCAGATAGCTCCCAGGTTCCCGGCCCAAAGAAAGCCCCCAGACCCAAATGGAGAGGGGCTGTTTGGGGGCCCCCTGGGTGCCCCTTCAGGCCAGCTAGGTCTTTGGGTCCTGGCTCCTTGGGTTTGGGAGCTGTTGCTGGACGTTGGGCATGTTGGCTGGAGAGTGCTTCTCGGGCTGCGAACTGCAACCTTGCAGGTAGCTCCCAGGTTCCCGGCCCAACGAAAGCCCCCAGACCCAAATGGAGAGGGGCTGTTTGGGTGCCCCCTGTGGACTCTTCAGGCCAGCTAGGTCTTTGGGTCCTGGCTCCTTCGGTTTGGGAGCTGTTGCTGGACGTTGGGCATGATGGCCGGAGAGTGCTTCTCGGGCCGCGAACTGCAACCTTGCAGGTACCTCCCAGGTTCCATGCCCAACGAAAGCCCCCAGACCCCAATGGAGAGGGGCTGCATGGGGGCCCCTTGGGGACTCTTCAGGCCAGCTAGGTCTTTGGGTCCTGGCTCCTTTGGTTTGTGAGCTGTTGCTGCAGTTGGGCATGTTGGCCGGAGAGTGCTTCTCAGGCTGTGAACTGTAACCTTGCAGGTACCTCCCAGGTTCCATCCGCAACGAAAGCCCCCAGACCCAAATAGAGAGGGGCTGCTTGGGGGCCCCTTGGGGACACTTCAGGCCAGCTAGGTCTTTGGGTCCTGGCTCCTTTGGTTTGGGAGCTGTTGCTGCAGTTGGGCATGTTGGCCGGAGAGTGCTTCTCGGGCCTCGAACTGCAACCTTGCAGGTAGCTCCGAGGTTCCCGGCCCAACGAAAGCCCCCAGACCCAAATGGAGAGGGGCTGCTTGGGGGCCCCCTGGGGGCCCTTCAGGCCAGCTAGGTCTTTGGGTCCTGGCTCCTTCGGTTTGGGAGCTGTTGCTGGACGTTGGGCATGTTGGCTGGAGAGTCGCTCTCGGTCCGTGAACTGCAACATTGCAGGTAGCTCCCAGGTTCCCGGCCCAACGAAAGCCCCCAGACCCAAATGGAGAGGGGCTGTTTGGGGGCCCCCTTGGGGCCCTTCAGGCCAGCTAGGTCTTTGGGTCCTGACTCCTTCGGTTTGGGAGCTGTTGCTGCAGTTGGGCATGTTGGCCGGAGAGTGCTTCTCGGGCCGCGAACTGCAACCTTGCAGGTACCTCCCAGATCCCCGGCCCAACGAAAGCCCCCAGACCCAAATGGAGAGGGGCTGCTTGGGGGCCCCCTGGGGGCCCTTCAGGCCAGCTAGGTCTTTGGGTCCTGGCTCCTTCGGTTTGGTAGCTGTTGCTGGACGTTGGGCATGTTTGCCGGAGAGTGGTTCTCGGGCCGCGAACTGCAACCTTGCAGGTACCTCCCAGGTTCCCGGCCCAACGAAAGCCTCCAGACCCAAATGGAGAGGGGCTGTTTGGGGGCCCCCTGGGGCCCCTTCAGGCCAGCTAGGTCTTTGGGTCCTGGCTCCTTCAGTTTGGGAGCTGTTGCTGGACGTTGGGCATGTTGGCAGGAGAGTGCTTCTCAGGCTGCGAACTGCAACCTTGCAGATACCTCCCAGGTTCCATGCCCAACTAAAGCCCCCAGACCCAAATTGAGAGGGGCTGTTTGGGGGCCCCCTGGGGACTCTTCAGGCCAGCTAGGTCTTTGGGTCCTGGCTCCTTCGGTTTGGGAGCTGTTGCTGGACGTTGGGCATGTTGGCCGGAGAGTGCTTCACGGGCTGCGAACTGCAAACTTGCAGGTACCTCCCAGGTCCCAGGCCCAACGAAAGCCCCCAGACCCAAATTGAGAGGGGCTGCTTGGGGGCCCCCTGGGGCCCCTTCAGGCCAGCTAGGTCTTTGGGTCCTGGCTCCTTCGGTTTGGGAGCTGTTGCTGCAGTTGGGCATGTTGACCGGAGAGTGCTTCTCGGGCCGCGAACTGCAAACTTGCAGATAGCTCCCAGGTTCCCGGCCCAAAGAAAGCCCCCAGACCCAAATGGAGAGGGGCTGTTTGGGGGCCCCCTGGGGGCCCCTTCAGGCCAGCTAGGTCTTTGGGTCCTGGCTCCTTGGGTTTGGGAGCTGTTGCTGGACGTTGGGCATGTTGGCTGGAGAGTGCTTCTCGGGCTGCGAACTGCAACCTTGCGGGTAGCTCCCAGGTCCCCGGCCCAACGAAAGCCCCCAGACCCAAATGGGGAGGGGCTGCTTGGGGGCCCCCTGGGGGCCCTTCAGGCCAGCTAGGTCTTTGGGTCCTGGCTCCTTCGGTTTGGGAGCTGTTGCTGCAGTTGGGCATGTTGGCCGGAGAGTGCTTCTCGGGCCGCGAACTGCAACCTTGCAGGTACCTCCCAGGTTCCATGCCAAACGAAAGCCCCCAGACCCAAATTGAGAGGGGCTGCTTGGGGGCCCCCTGGGGACCCTTCAGGCCAGCTAGGTCTTTGGGTCCTGGCTCCTTGGGTTTGGGAGCTGTTGCTGGACGTTGGGCATGTTGGCCGGAGAGTGCTTCTCGGGCCGCGAACTGCAACCTTGCAGGCACCTCCCAGGTACCCGGCCCAACGAAAGCCCCCAGACCAAAATTGAGAGGGGCTGCTTTCGGGCCTCCTGGGGACCCTCGAGGCCAGCTATTTCTTTGGGGCCTGGCTCCTTCGGTTTGGGAGCTGTTGCTGCAGTTGGGCATGTTGGCCGGAGAGTGCTTCTCGTGCTGCGAAATGCAACCTTGCAGGTACCTCCCAGGTTCCATGCCCAACGAAAGCCCCCAGACCCAAATGGAGAGGGGCTGTTTGGGGGCCCCCTGGGGGCCCTTCAGGCCAGCTAGGTCTTTGGGTCCTGGCTCCTTCAGTTTGGGAGCTGTTGCTGCAGTTGTGCATGTTGGCTGGAGAGTGCTTCTCGGGCTGCGATCTGCAACCTTGCATGTACCTCCCAGGTCCCCGGCCCAACGAAAGGCCCCAGACCCAAATGGAGAGGGGCTGCTTGGGGGCCCCCTGGGGGCCCTTCAGGCCAGCTAGGTCTTTGGGTCCTGGCTCCTTCGGTTTGGGAGCTGTTGCTGCAGTTGGGCATGTTGGCCGGAGAGTGCTTCTCGGGCCGCGAACTGCAACCTTGCAGGTACCTCCCAGGTTCCCGGCCCAACGAAAGCCCCCAGACCCAAATTGAGAGGGGCTGCTTGGGGGCCCCCTGGGGGCCCTTCAGGCCAGCTAGGTCTTTGGGTCCTGGCTCCTTCGGTTTGGGAGCTGTTGCTGGACGTTGGGCATGTTGGCCGGAGAGTGCTTCTCGGGCCGCGAACTGCAACCTTGCAGGTAGCTCCGAGGTTCCCGGCCCAACGAAAGCCCCCAGACCCAAATGGAGAGGGGCTGCTTGGGGGCCCCCTGGGGGCCCTTCAGGCCAGCTAGGTCTTTGGGTCCTGGCTCCTTCGGTTTGGGAGCTGTTGCTGGACGTTGGGCATGTTGGCTGGAGAGTCGCTCTCGGGCCGTGAACTGCAACATTGCAGGTAGCTCCCAGGTTCCCGGCCCAACGAAAGCCCCCAGACCCAAATGGAGAGGGGCTGTTTGGGGGCCCCCTTGGGGCCCTTCAGGCCAGCTAGGTCTTTGGGTCCTGACTCCTTCGGTTTGGGAGCTGTTGCTGCAGTTGGGCATGTTGGCCGGAGAGTGCTTCTCGGGCCGCGAACTGCAACCTTGCAGGTACCTCCCAGATCCCCGGCCGAACGAAAGCCCCCAGACCCAAATGGAGAGGGGCTGCTTGGGGGCCCCCTGGGGGCCCTTCAGGCCAGCTAGGTCTTTGGGTCCTGGCTCCTTCGGTTTGGTAGCTGTTGCTGGACGTTGGGCATGTTTGCCGGAGAGTGGTTCTCGGGCCGCGAACTGCAACCTTGCAGGTACCTCCCAGGTTCCCGGCCCAACGAAAGCCTCCAGACCCAAATGGAGAGGGGCTGTTTGGGGGCCCCCTGGGGCCCCTTCAGGCCAGCTAGGTCTTTGGGTCCTGGCTCCTTCAGTTTGGGAGCTGTTGCTGGACGTTGGGCATGTTGGCAGGAGAGTGCTTCTCAGGCTGCGAACTGCAACCTTGCAGATACCTCCCAGGTTCCATGCCCAACTAAAGCCCCCAGACCCAAATTGAGAGGGGCTGTTTGGGGGCCCCCTGGGGACTCTTCAGGCCAGCTAGGTCTTTGGGTCCTGGCTCCTTCGGTTTGGGAGCTGTTGCTGGACGTTGGGCATGTTGGCCGGAGAGTGCTTCACGGGCTGCGAACTGCAAACTTGCAGGTACCTCCCAGGTCCCAGGCCCAACGAAAGCCCCCAGACCCAAATTGAGAGGGGCTGCTTGGGGGCCCCCTGGGGCCCCTTCAGGCCAGCTAGGTCTTTGGGTCCTGGCTCCTTCGGTTTGGGAGCTGTTGCTGCAGTTGGGCATGTTGACCGGAGAGTGCTTCTCGGGCCGCGAACTGCAAACTTGCAGATAGCTCCCAGGTTCCCGGCCCAAAGAAAGCCCCCAGACCCAAATGGAGAGGGGCTGTTTGGGGGCCCCCTGGGGGCCCCTTCAGGCCAGCTAGGTCTTTGGGTCCTGGCTCCTTGGGTTTGGGAGCTGTTGCTGGACGTTGGGCATGTTGGCTGGAGAGTGCTTCTCGGGCTGCGAACTGCAACCTTGCGGGTAGCTCCCAGGTCCCCGGCCCAACGAAAGCCCCCAGACCCAAATGGGGAGGGGCTGCTTGGGGGCCCCCTGGGGGCCCTTCAGGCCAGCTAGGTCTTTGGGTCCTGGCTCCTTCGGTTTGGGAGCTGTTGCTGCAGTTGGGCATGTTGGCCGGAGAGTGCTTCTCGGGCCGCGAACTGCAACCTTGCAGGTACCTCCCAGGTTCCATGCCAAACGAAAGCCCCCAGACCCAAATTGAGAGGGGCTGCTTGGGGGCCCCCTGGGGACCCTTCAGGCCAGCTAGGTCTTTGGGTCCTGGCTCCTTGGGTTTGGGAGCTGTTGCTGGACGTTGGGCATGTTGGCCGGAGAGTGCTTCTCGGGCCGCGAACTGCAACCTTGCAGGCACCTCCCAGGTACCCGGCCCAACGAAAGCCCCCAGACCAAAATTGAGAGGGGCTGCTTTCGGGCCTCCTGGGGACCCTCGAGGCCAGCTATTTCTTTGGGGCCTGGCTCCTTCGGTTTGGGAGCTGTTGCTGCAGTTGGGCATGTTGGCCGGAGAGTGCTTCTCGTGCTGCGAAATGCAACCTTGCAGGTACCTCCCAGGTTCCATGCCCAACGAAAGCCCCCAGACCCAAATGGAGAGGGGCTGTTTGGGGGCCCCCTGGGGGCCCTTCAGGCCAGCTAGGTCTTTGGGTCCTGGCTCCTTCAGTTTGGGAGCTGTTGCTGCAGTTGTGCATGTTGGCTGGAGAGTGCTTCTCGGGCTGCGATCTGCAACCTTGCATGTACCTCCCAGGTCCCCGGCCCAACGAAAGCCCCCAGACCCAAATGGAGAGGGGCTGCTTGGGGGCCCCCTGGGGGCCCTTCAGGCCAGCTAGGTCTTTGGGTCCTGGCTCCTTCGGTTTGGGAGCTGTTGCTGCAGTTGGGCATGTTGGCCGGAGAGTGCTTCTCGGGCCGCGAACTGCAACCTTGCAGGTACCTCCCAGGTTCCCGGCCCAACGAAAGCCCCCAGACCCAAATTGAGAGGGGCTGCTTGGGGGCCCCCTGGGGGCCCTTCAGGCCAGCTAGGTCTTTGGGTCCTGGCTCCTTCGGTTTGGGAGCTGTTGCTGGACGTTGGGCATGTTGGCCGGAGAGTGCTTCTCGGGCCGCGAACTGCATCCTTGCAGGTACCTCCCAGGTTCCATGCCCAACGAAAGCCCCCAGACCCAAATGGAGAGGGGCTGTTTGGGGGCCCCCTGGGGGCCCTTCAGGCCAGCTAGGTCTTTGGGTCCTGGCTCCTTCGGTTTGGGAGCTGTTGCTGCAGTTGGGCATGTTGACCGGAGAGTGCTTCTCGGGCTGCGAACTGCAACCTTGCAGGTAGCTCCCAGGTCCCCGGCCCAACGAAAGCCCCCAGACCCAAATGGAGAGGGGCTGCTTGGGGGCCCCCTGGGGGCCCTTCAGGCCAGCTAGGTCTTTGAGTCCTGGCTCCTTCGGTTTGGGAGCTGTTGCTGCAGTTGGGCATGTTGACCGGAGAGTGCTTCTCGGGCTGCGAACTGCAACCTTGCAGGTAGCTCCCAGGTCCCCGGCCCAACGAAAGCCCCCAGACCCAAATGGAGAGGGGCTGCTTGGGGGCCTCCTGGGGACCCTCGAGGCCAGCTATTTCTTTGGGGCCTGGCTCCTTCGGTTTGGGAGCTGTTGCTGCAGTTGGGCATGTTGGCCGGAGAGTGCTTCTCGGGCCGCGAACTGCAACCTTGCAGGTACCTCCCAGGTTCCATGCCCAACGAAAGCCCCCAGACCCAAATGGAGAGGGGCTGTTTGGGGGCCCCCTGTGGTCCCTTCAGGCCAGCTAGGTCTTTGGGTCCTGGCTCCTTCGGTTTGGGAGCTGTTCCTGGACGTTGGGCATGTTGGCCGGAGAGTGCTTCTCGGTACGTGAACTGCAACCTTGCAGGTACCTCCCAGGTCCCCGGCCCAACGAAAGCCCCCAGACCCAAATGGAGAGGGGCTGCTTGGGGGCCCCCTGGGGGCCCTTCAGGCCAGCTAGGTCTTTGGGTCCTGGCTCCTTCGGTTTGGGAGCTGTTGCTGCAGTTGGGCATGTTGGCCAGAGAGTGCTTCTCGGGCCGCGAACTGCAACCTTGCACGTACCTCCCAAACTCATGCCCAACGAAAGCCCCCAGACCCAAATGGAGAGGGGCTGTTTGGGGGCCCCCTAGGGACCCTTCAGGCCAGCTAGGTCTTTGGGTCCTGGCTCCTTCGGTTTGGGAGCTGTTGCTGGATGTTGGGCATGTTGGCCGGATAGTGCTTCTCGGGCTGCGAACTGCAACCTTGCAGGTACCTCCCAGGTCCCCGGCCCAACGAAAGCCCCCAGACCCAAATTGAGAGGGGCTGCTTGGGGGCCCCCTGGGGGCCCTTCAGGCCAGCTAGGTCTTTGGGTCCTGGCTCCTTCGGTTTGGGAGCTGTTGCTGCAGTTGGGCATGTTGGCCGGAGAGTGCTTCTCGGGCCGCGAACTGCAACCTTGCAGGTACCTCCCAGGTTCGCGGCCCAACGAAAGACCCCAGACCAAAATTGAGAGGGGCTGCTTTCGGGCCTCCTGGGGACCCTCGAGGTCAGCTATTTCTTTGGGGCCTGGCTCCTTCGGTTTGGGAGCTGTTGCTGCAGTTGGGCATGTTGGCCGGAGAGTGCTTCTCGGGCTGCGAAATGCAACCTTTCAGGTTCCTCCCAGGTTCCATGCCCAACGAAAGCCCCCAGACCAAAATGGAGACGGGCTGCTTGGGTGCCCCCTGGGGGCCCTTCAGGTCAGCTAGGTCTTTGGGTCCTGGCTCCTTCGGTTTGGGAGCTGTTGCTGGACGTTGGGCATGATGACCGGAGAGTGCTTCTCGGGCTGCGAACTGCAACCTTGCAGGTACCTCCCAGATCCCCGGCCCAACGAAAGCCCCCAGACCCAAATGGAGAGAGGCTGCTTGGTGGCCCCCTGGGGGCCCTTCAGGCCAGCTAGGTCTTTGGGTCCTGGCTCCTTCGGTTTGGGAGCTGTTGCTGGACGTTGGGCATGTTGGCCGGAGAGTGCTTCTCGGGCTGCGAACTGCAACCTTGCAGGTACCTCCCAGGTCCCAGGCCCAACGAAAGCCCCCAGACCCAAATTGAGAGGGGCTGTTTGCGGGCCCCCTGGGGACCCTTCAGGCCAGCTAGGTCTTTGGGTCCTGGCTCCTTGGGTTTGGGAGCTGTTGCTGGACGTTGGGCATGTTGGCAGGAGAGTGCTTCTCGGGCTGCGAACTGCAACCTTGCAGGCCCCTCCAGGTCCCCGGCCCAACGAAAGCCCCCAGACCAAAATTGAGAGGGGCTGCTTGCGGGCCTCCTGGGGACCCTCGAGGACAGCTTTTTCTTTGGGGCCTGTCTCCTTCGGTTTGGGAGCTGTTGCTGGACGTTGGGCATGTTGACCGGAGAGTGCTTCTCGGGCTGCGAACTGCAACCTTGCAGGTACCTCCCAGGTCCCCGGCCCAACGAAAGCCCCCAGATCCAAATTGAGAGGGGCTGCTTGGGGGCCCCCTGGGGGCCCTTCAGGCCAGCTAGGTCTTTGGGTCCTGGCTCCTTCGCTTTGGGAGCTGTTGCTGGACGTTGGGCATGTTGGCCGGAGAGTGCTTCTCGGGCTGCGAACTGCAACCTTGCAGGTACCTCCCAGGTCCCCGGCCCAACGAAAGCCCCCAGACCCAAATTGAGAGGGGCTGCTTGGGGGCCCCCTGGGGGCCCTTCAGGCCAGCTAGGTCTTTGGGTCCTGGCTCCTTCGGTTTGGGAGCTGTTGCTGCAGTTGGGCATGTTGACCGGAGAGTGCTTCTCGGGCTGCGAACTGCAACCTTGCAGGTACCTCCCAGGTCCCCGGCCCAACGAAAGCCCCCAGACACAAATTGAGAGGGGCTGCTTGGGGGCCCCCTGGGGCCCCTTCAGGCCAGCTAGGTCTTTGTGTCCTGGCTCGTTCGGTTTGGGAGCTGTTGCTGCAGTTGGGCATGTTGACCGGAGAGTGCTTCTCGGGCTGCGAACTTCAAACTTTCAGGTACCTCCCAGATCCCTGGCCCAACGAAAGCCCCCAGACCCAAATTGAGAGGGGCTGTTTGGGGGCCCCCTGGGGGCCCTTCAGGCCAGCTAGGTCTTTGGGTCCTGGCTCCTTCGGTTTGGGAGCTGTTGTTGGACGTTGGGCATGTTGGCCGGAGAGTGCTTCTCGGGCCGCGAACTGCAACCTTGCAGGTACCTCCCAGGTTCCATGCCCAACGAAAGCCCCCAGACCCAAATTGAGAGGGGCTGTTTGGGGGTCCCCTGGGGACACTTCAGGCCAGCTAGGTCTTTGGGTCCTGGCTCCTTCGGTTTGGGAGCTGTTGCTGGACGTTGGGCATGTTTGCCGGAGAGTGCTTCTCGAGCTGCAAACTGCAACCTTGCAGGTACCTCCCATGTCCCCGGCCCAACGAAAGCCCCCAGACCCAAATTGAGAGGGGCTGCTTGGGGGCCCCCTGGGGGCCCTTCAGGCCAGCTAGGTCTTTGGGTCCTGGCTCCTTCGGTTTGGGAGCTGTTGCTGGACGTTGGGCATGTTGACCGGAGAGTGCTTCTCGGGCTGCGAACTGCAACCTTGCAGGTACCTCCCATGTCCCCGGCCCAACGAAAGCCCCCAGACCAAAATTGAGAGGGGCTGCTTGGGGGCCCCCTGGGGGCCCTTCAGGCCAGCTAGGTCTTTGGGTCCTGGCTCCTTCGCTTTGGGAGCTGTTGCTGGACGTTGGGCATGTTGGCCGGAGAGTGCTTCTCGGGCCGCGAACTGCAACCTTGCAGGTAGCTCCCAGGTTCCCGGCCCAACGAAAGCCCCCAGACCCAAATGGAGAGGGGCTGTTTGGGGGCCCCCTGGGGCCCCTCCAGGCCAGCTATTTCTTTGGGTCCTGGCTCCTTCGGTTTGGGAGCTGTTGCTGGCCGTTGGGCATGTTGGCCAGAGAGTGCTTCTCGGGCTGCGAACTGCAACCTTGCAGGTAGCTCCCAGGTTCCCGGCCCAACGAAAGCCCCCAGACCCAAATGGAGAAGGGCTGCTTGGGTGCCCCCTGGGGGCCCTTCAGGCCAGCTAGGTCTTTGGGTCCTGGCTCCTTCGGTTTGGGAGCTGTTGCTGCAGTTGGGCATGTTGGCCGGAGAGTGCTTCTCGGTACGTGAAGTGCAAACTTGCAGGTACCTCCCAGGTCCCCGGACCAACGAAAGCCCCCAGACCCAAATTGAGAGGGGCTGTTTGGGGGCCCCTTGGGGCCCCTTCAGGCCAGCTAGGTCTTTGGGTCCTGGCTCCTTCGGTTTGGGAGCTGTTGCTGCAGTTGGGCATGTTGGCCGGAGAGTGCTTCTCGGGCTGCGAACTGCAACCTTGCAGGTACCTCCCAGGTCCCCGGCCCAACGAAAGCCCGCAGACCCAAATGGAGAGGGGCTGCTTGGGGGCCCCCTGGGGGCCCTTCAGGCCAGCTAGGTCTTTCGGTCCTGGCTCCTTCGCTTTGGGAGCTGTTGCTGGACGTTGGGCATGTTGGCCGGAGAGTGCTTCTCGGGCCGCGAACTGCAACCTTGCAGGTACCTCCCAGGTCCCCGGCCCAACGAAAGCCCCCATACCAAAATTGAGAGGGGCTGTTTGGGGGCCCCCGGGGACCCTCCAGGCCAGCTATTTCTTTGGGTCCTGGCTCCTTCGGTTTGGGAGCTGTTGCTGGACGTTGGGCATGTTGGCCGGAGAGTGCTTCTCGGGCTGCGAACTGCAACCTTGCAGGTACCTCTCATGTCCCAGGCCCAACGAAAGCCCACAGAGCCAAATTGAGAGGGGCTGCTTGGGTGCCCCCTGGGGGCCCTTCAGGCCAGCTAGGTCTTTGGGTCCTGGCTCCTTCGGTTTCGGAGCTGTTGGTGGACGTTGGGCATGTTGGCCGGAGAGTGCTTCTCGGGCCGCGAACTGCAACCTTGTAGGTAGCTCCCAGGTTCCCGGCCCAACGAAAGCCCCCAGACCCAAATGGAGAGGGGCTGCTTGGGGGCCCCCTGGGGCCCCTTCAGGCCAGCTAGGTCTTTGGGTCCTGGCTCCTTCGGTTTGGGAGCTGTTGCTGGACGTTGGGCATGTTGGCCGGAGAGTGCTTCTCGGGCCGTGAACTGCAACCTTGGAGGTACCTCCCAGGTTGCCGGCCCAACGAAAGCCCCCAGACCCAAATGGAGAGGGGCTGTTTGGCGGCCCCGTGGGGACTCTTCAGGCCAGCTAGGTCTTTGGGTCCTGGCTCCTTCGGTTTGGGAGCTGTTGCTACAGTTGGGCATGTTGGCCGGAGAGTGCTTCTCGGGCCGCGAACTGCAACCTTGCAGGTAGCTCCCAGGTTCCCGGCCCAACGAAAGCCCCCAGACCCAAATTGAGAGGGGCTGCTTAGGAGGCCCCCTGGGGGCCCTTCAGGCCAGCTAGGTCTTTGTGTCCTGGCTCGTTCGGTTTGGGAGCTGTTGCTGGACGTTGTGCATGTTGGCCGGAGAGTGCTTCTCAGGCTGCGAACTGCAACCTTGCAGGTACCTCCCAGGTTCCATGCCCAACTAAAGCCCCCAGACCCAAATTGAGAGGGGCTGCTTGGGGGCCCCTTGGGACCCCTTCAGGCCAGCTAGGTCTTTGTGTCCTGGCTCCTTCGGTTTGGGAGCTGTTGGTGGACGTTGGGCATGTTGACCGGAGAGTGCTTCTCGGGCTGCGAACTGCAACCTTGTAGGTAGCTCCCAGGTTCCCGGCCCAACGAAAGCCCCCAGACCCAAATGGAGAGGGGCTGCTTGGGGGCCCCCTGGGGCCCCTTCAGGCCAGCTAGGTCTTTGGGTCCTGGCTCCTTCGGTTTGGGAGCTGTTGCTGGACGTTGGGCATGTTGGCCGGAGAGTGCTTCTCGGGCCGTGAACTGCAACCTTGCAGGTAGCTCCCAGGTTCCCGGCCCAACGAAAGCCCCCAGACCCAAATGGAGAGGGGCTGTTTGGGGGCCCCGTGGGGACTCTTCAGGCCAGCTAGGTCTTTGGGTCCTGGCTCCTTCGGTTTGGGAGCTGTTGCTACAGTTGGGCATGTTGGCCGGAGAGTGCTTCTCGGGCCGCGAACTGCAACCTTGCAGGTAGCTCCCAGGTTCCCGGCCCAACGAAAGCCCCCAGACCCAAATTGAGAGGGGCTGCTTAGGAGGCCCCCTGGGGGCCCTTCAGGCCAGCTAGGTCTTTGTGTCCTGGCTCGTTCGGTTTGGGAGCTGTTGCTGGACGTTGTGCATGTTGGCCGGAGAGTGCTTCTCAGGCTGCGAACTGCAACCTTGCAGGTACCTCCCAGGTTCCATGCCCAACTAAAGCCCCCAGACCCAAATTGAGAGGGGCTGCTTGGGGGCCCCTTGGGACCCCTTCAGGCCAGCTAGGTCTTTGTGTCCTGGCTCCTTCGGTTTGGGAGCTGTTGGTGGACGTTGGGCATGTTGACCGGAGAGTGCTTCTCGGGCTGCGAACTGCAACCTTGCAGTACCTCCCAGGTCCCCGGCCCAACGAAAGACCCCAGACCCAAATGGAGAGGGGCTGCTTGGGGGCCCCCTGGGGGACCTTCAGGCCAGCTAGGTCTTTGGGTCCTGGCTCCTTCACTTTGGGAGCTGTTGCTGCAGTTGGGCATGTTGGCCAGAGAGTGGTTCTCGGGCCGTGAACTGCAACCTTGCAGGCACCTCCCATGTCCCCGGCCCAACGAAAGCCCCCAGACCCAAATGGAGAGGGGCTGCTTGGGGGCATCCTGGGGGCCCTTCAGGCCAGCTAGGTCTTTGGGTCCCGGCTACTTCGGTTTGGGAGCTGTTGCTGCAGTTGGGCATGTTGGCCGGAGAGTGCTTCTCGGGCTGCGAACTGCAACCTTGCAGGTAGCTCCCAGGTTCCCGGCCCAACGAAAGCCCCCAGACCCAAATGGAGAGGGGCTGTTTGGGGGCCCCCTGGGGCCCCTTCAGGCCAGCTAGGTCTTTGGGTCCTGGCTCCTTCGGTTTGGGAGCTGTTGCTGGACGTTGGGCATGTTGGCCGGAGAGTGCTTCTCGGTACGTGAACTGCAAACTTGCAGGTACCTCCCAGGTCCCCGGCCCAACGAAAGCCCCCAGACCCAAATGGAGAGGGGCTGCTTGGGTGCCCCCTGGGGGCCCTTCAGGCCAGCTAGGTCTTTGTGTCCTGGCTCCTTCGGTTTGGGAGCTTTTGGTGGACGTTGGGCATGTTGACCGGAGAGTGCTTCTTGGGCTGCGAACTGCAACCTTGCAGGTACCTCCCAGGTCCCAGGCCCAACGAAAGCCCCCAGATCCAAATTGAGAGGGGCTGCTTGGGGGCCCCCTGGGGGCCCTTCAGGCCAGCTAGGTCTTTGGGTCCTGGCTCCTTCGGTTTGGGAGCTGTTGCTGCAGTTGGGCATGTTGACCGGAGAGTGCTTCTCGGGCTGCGAACAGCAACCTTGCAGGTACCTCCCAGGTCCCCTGCCCAACGAAAGACCCCAGACCCAAATGGAGAGGGGCTGCTTGGGGGCCCCCTGGGGGCCCTTCAGGCCAGCTAGGTCTTTGGGTCCTGGCTCCTTCGATTTGGGAGCTGTTGCTGCAGTTGGGCATGTTGGCCGGAGAGTGCTTCTCGGGCCGTGAACTGCAACCTTGCAGGTACCTCCCATGTCCCCGGCCCAACGAAAGCCCCCAGACCCAAATTGAGAGGGGCTGCTTGGGGGCCCCCTGGGGGCCCTTCAGGCCAGCTAGGTCTTTGGGTCCTGGCTCCTTCGGTTTGGGAGCTGTTGCTGGACGTTGGGCATGTTGACCGGAGAGTGCTTCTCGGGCTGTGAACCTCAACCTTGCAGGTACCTCCCAGGTCCCTGGCCCAACGAAAGCCCCCAGACCCAAATGGAGAGGGGCTGCTTGGGGGCCCCCTGGGGGCCCTTCAGGCCAGCTAGGTCTTTGGGTCCTGGCTCCTTCGGTTTGGGAGCTGTTGCTGGACGTTGGGCATGTTGGCCGGAGAGTGCTTCTCGGGCCGTGAACTGCAACCTTGCAGGTAGCTCACAGGATCCCGGCCCAACGAAAGCCCCCAGACCCAAATGGAGAGGGGCTGTTTGGGGGCCCCCTGGGGACTCTTCAGGCCAGCTAGGTCTTTGGGTCCTGGCTCCTTCGGTTTGGGAGCTGTTGCTGGACGTTTGGCATGTTGACCGGAGAGTGCTTCTCGGGCCGCGAACTGCAACCTTGCAGGTACCTCCCAGGTTCCCGGCCCAACGAAATCCCCCAGACCAAAATTGAGAGGGGCTACTTGCGGGCCCCCTGGGGACACTCCAGGCCAGCTATGTCTTTGGGTCCTGACTCCTTCGGTTTGGTAGCTGTTGCTGCAGTTGGGCATGTTGGCCGGAGAGTGCTTCTCGGGCTGCGAACTGCAGCCTTGCAGGTTCCTCCCAGGCTCCATGCCCAACGAAAGCCCCCAGACCCAAATGGAGAGGGGCTGTTTGGGGTTCCCCTGGGGGCCCTTCAGGCCAGCTAGGTCTTTGGGTCCTGGCTCCTTCGGTTTGGGAGCTGTTGCTGCAGTTGGGCCTGTTGACCGGAGAGTGCTTCTCGGGCTGCGAACTGCAACCTTGCAGGTACCTCCCAGGTCCCAGGCCCAACGAAAGCCCCCAGACCCAAATGGAGAGGGGCTGCTTGGGTGCCCCCTGGGGCCCCTTCAGGCCAGCTAGGTCTTTGGGTCCTGGCTCCTTCGGTTTGGGAGCTGTTGCTGGACGTTTGGCATGTTGACCGGAGAGTGCTTCTCGGGCCGCGAACTGCAACCTTGCAGGCACCTCCCAGGTTCCCGACCCAACGAAAGCCCACAGACCCAAATGGAGAGGGGCTGCTTGCGGGCCCCCTGGGGACACTCCAGGCCAGCTATGTCTTTGGGTCCTGACTCCTTCGGTTTGGTAGCTGTTGCTGCAGTTGGGCATGTTGGCCGGAGAGTGCTTCTCGGGCCGCGAACTTCAACCTTGCAGGTTCCTCCCAGGCTCCATGCCCAACGAAAGCCCCCAGACCCAAATGGAGAGGGGCTGTTTGGGGGCCCCCTGGGGGCCAATCAGGCCAGCTAGGTCTTTGGGTCCTGGCTCCTTCGCTTTGGGAGCTGTTGCTGGACGTTGGGCATGTTGGCCGGAGAGTGCTTCTCGGTACGTGAACTGCAACCTTGCAGGTAGCTCCCAGGTTCCCGGCCCAAGGAAAGCCCCCAGACCCAAATTGAGAGGGGCTGCTTGGGGGCCCCTTGGGGCCCCTTCAGGCCAGCTAGGTCTTTGGGTCCTGGCTCCTTCGGTTTGGGAGCTGTTTCTGCAGTTGGGCATGTTGGCCGGTAAGTGCTTCTCGGGCTGCGAACTGCAACCTTGCAGGTAGCTCCCAGGTCCCCGGCCCAACGAAAGCCCCCAGACCCAAATGGAGATGGGCTGCTTGGGGGCCCCCTGGGGGCCCTTCAGGCCAGCTAGGTCTTTGGGTCCTGGCTCCTTCGCTTTGGGAGCTGTTGCTGCAGTTGGGCATGTTGGCCGGAGAGTGCTTTTCGGGCCGCGAACTGCAACCTTGCGGGTAGCTCCCAGGTTCCATGCCCAACTAAAGCCCCCAGAACCAAATGGAGAGGGGCTGCTTGGGGGCCCCCTGGGGCCCCTTCAGGCCAGCTAGGTCTTTGGGTCCTGGCTCCTTCGGTTTGGGAGCTGTTGCTGGACGTTGGGCATGTTGGCCGGAGAGTGCTTCTCGGACCGTGAACTACAACCTTGCATGTAGCTCCCAGGTTCCCGGCCCAAGGAAAGCCCCCAGACCCACATGGAGAGGGGCTGCTTGGGGGCCCCTTGGGGCCCCTTCAGGCCAGCTAGGTCTTTGGGTCCTGGCTCCTTCGGTTTGGGAGCTGTTGCTGCAGTTGGGCATGTTGGCCTGAGAGTGCTTCTCGGGCTGCGAACTTCAACCTTTCAGGTACCTCCCAGATCCCCGGCCCAACGAAAGCCCCCAGACCCAAATTGAGAGGGGCTGTTTGGGGGCCCCCTGGGGGCCCTTCAGGCCAGCTAGGTCTTTGGGTCCTGGCTCCTTCGGTTTGGGAGCTGTTGCTGGACGTTGGGCATGTTGACCGGAGAGTGCTTCTCGGGCTGCGAACTGCAACCTTGCAGGTACCTCCCAGGTCCCAGGCCCAACGAAAGCCCCCAGACACAAATTGAGAGGGGCTGTTTGGGTGCCCCCTGGGGGCCCTTCAGGCCAGCTAGGTCTTTGGGTCCTGGCTCCTTCGGTTTGGGAGCTGTTGCTGGACGTTGGGCATGTTGTCCGGAGAGTGCTTCTCGGGCTGCGAACTGCAACCTTGCAGGTACCTCCCATGTCCCCGGCCCAACGAAAGAGCCCAAACCAAAATTGAGAGGGGCTGCTTGTGGGCCCCCTGGGGGCCCTTCAGGCCAGCTAGGTCTTTGGGTCCTGGCTCCTTCGGTTTGGGAGCAGTTGCTGCAGTTGGGCATGTTGGCCGGATAGTGGTTCTCGGGCCGTGAACTGCAACCTTGCAGGTACCTCCCAGGTTCCCGGCCCAACGAAAGCCCCCAGACCCAAATGGAGAGGGGCTGCTTGGGTGTCTCCTGGGGGCCCTTCAGGCCAGCTAGGTCTTTGGGTCCTGGCTCCTTCGGTTTGGGAGCTGTTGCTGGACGTTTGGCATGTTGACCGGAGAGTGCTTCTCGGGCCTCGAACTGCAACCTTGCAGGCACCTCCCAGGTTCCCGGCCCAACGAAAGCCCCCAGACCAAAATTGAGAGGGGCTACTTGCGGGCCCCCTGGGGACACTCCAGGCCAGCTATGTCTTTGGGTCCTGACTCCTTCGGTTTGGGAGCTGTTGGTGCAGTTGGGCATGTTGGCCGGAGAGTGCTTCTCGGGCCGCGAACTGCAACCTTGCAGGTAGCTCCCAGGTTCCCGGCCCAACGAAAGCCCCCAGACCCAAATGGAGAGGGGCTGTTTGGGGGCCCACTGGGGGCCCTTCAGGCCAGCTAGGTCTTTGGGTCCTGGCTCCTTCGGTTTGGGAGCTGTTGCTGCAGTTGGGCATGTTGACCGGAGAGTGCTTCTCGGGCTGCGAACTGCAACCTTGCAGGTACCTCCCAGGTCCCCGGCCCAACGAAAGCCCCCAGACCCAAATGGAGAGGGGCTGCTTGGGGGCCCCCTGGGGGCCCTTCAGGCCAGCTAGGTCTTTGGGTCCTGGCTCCTTCGGTTTGGGAGCTGTTGCTGCAGTTGGGCATGTTGGCCGGAGAGTGCTTCTCGGGCTGCGAACTGCAACCTTGCAGGTACCTCCCAGGTCCCAGGCCCAACGAAAGCCCCCAGACCCAAATGGAGACGGGCTGCTTGGGGGCCCCCTGGGGGCCCTTCAGGCCAGCTAGGTCTTTGGGTCCTGGCTCCTTCGCTTTGGGAGCTGTTGCTGGACGTTGGGCATGTTGGCCGGAGAGTGCTTCTCGGGCTGCGAACTGCAACCTTGCAGGTACCTCCCAGGTCCCCGGCCCAACGAAAGCCCCCAGACCCAAATTGAGAGGGGCTGCTTGGGGGCCCCCTGGGGGCCCTTCAGGCCAGCTAGGTCTTTGGGTCCTGGCTCCTTCGGTTTGGGAGCTGTTGCTGCAGTTGGGCATGTTGGCCGGAGAGTGCTTCTCGGGCTGCGAACTGCAACCTTGCAGGTACCTCCCAGGTCCCCGGCCCAACGAAAGACCCCAGACCCAAATGGAGAGGGGCTGCTTGGGGGCCCCCTGGGGGCCCTTCAGGCCAGCTAGGTCTTTGGGTCCTGGCTCCTTCGGTTTGGGAGCTGTTGCTGCAGTTGGGCATGTTGACCTGAGAGTGCTTCTCGGGCTGCGAACTGCAACCTTGCAGGTACCTCCCAGGTCCCCGGCCCAACGAAAGCCCCCAGACACAAATTGAGAGGGGCTGCTTGGGGGCCCCCTGGGGCCCCTTCAGGCCAGCTAGGTCTTTGTGTCCTGGCTCGTTCGGTTTGGGAGCTGTTGCTGCAGTTGGGCATGTTGACCGGAGAGTGCTTCTCGGGCTGCGAACTTCAAACTTTCAGGTACCTCCCAGATCCCTGGCCCAACGAAAGCCCCCAGACCCAAATTGAGAGGGGCTGTTTGGGGGCCCCCTGGGGGCCCTTCAGGCCAGCTAGGTCTTTGGGTCCTGGCTCCTTCGGTTTGGGAGCTGTTGTTGGACGTTGGGCATGTTGGCCGGAGAGTGCTTCTCGGGCCGCGAACTGCAACCTTGCAGGTACCTCCCAGGTTCCATGCCCAACGAAAGCCCCCAGACCCAAATTGAGAGGGGCTGTTTGGGGGTCCCCTGGGGACACTTCAGGCCAGCTAGGTCTTTTGGTCCTGGCTCCTTCGGTTTGGGAGCTGTTGCTGGACGTTGGGCATGTTTGCCGGAGAGTGCTTCTCGAGCTGCAAACTGCAACCTTGCAGGTACCTCCAATGTCCCCGGCCAAACGAAAGCCCCCAGACCCAAATTGAGAGGGGCTGCTTGGGGGCCCCCTGGGGGCCCTTCAGGCCAGCTAGGTCTTTGTGTCCTGGCTCCTTCGGTTTGGGAGCTGTTGCTGGACGTTGGGCATGTTGACCGGAGAGTGCTTCTCGGGCTGCGAACTGCAACCTTGCAGGTACCTCCCATGTCCCCGGCCCAACGAAAGCCCCCAGACCCAAATTGAGAGGGGCTGCTTGGGGGCCCCCTGGGGGCCCTTCAGGCCAGCTAGGTCTTTGGGTCCTGGCTCCTTCGGTTTGGGAGCTGTTGCTGCAGTTGGGCATGTTGGCCGGAGAGTGCTTCTCGGTACGTGAAGTGCAAACTTGCAGGTACCTCCCAGGTCCCCGGACCAACGAAAGCCCCCAGACCCAAATTGAGAGGGGCTGTTTGGGGGCCCCTTGGGACCCCTTCAGGCCAGCTAGGTCTTTGGGTCCTGGCTCCTTCGGTTTGGGAGCTGTTGCTGCAGTTGGGCATGTTGGCCGGAGAGTGCTTCTCGGGCTGCGAACTGCAACCTTGCAGGTACCTCCCAGGTCCCCGGCCCAACGAAAGCCCGCAGACCCAAATGGAGAGGGGCTGCTTGGGGGCCCCCTGGGGGCCCTTCAGGCCAGCTAGGTCTTTGGGTCCTGGCTCCTTCGCTTTGGGAGCTGTTGCTGGACGTTGGGCATGTTGGCCGGAGAGTGCTTCTCGGGCCGCGAACTGCAACCTTGCAGGTACCTCCCAGGTCCCCGGCCCAACGAAAGCCCCCATACCAAAATTGAGAGGGGCTGTTTGGGGGCCCCCGGGGACCCTCGAGGCCAGCTATTTCTTTGGGTCCTGGCTCCTTCGGTTTGGGAGCTGTTGCTGGACGTTGGGCATGTTGGCCGGAGAGTGCTTCTCGGGCTGCGAACTGCAACCTTGCAGGTACCTCTCATGTCCCAGGCCCAACGAAAGCCCACAGAGCCAAATTGAGAGGGGCTGCTTGGGTGCCCCTGGGGGCCCTTCAGGCCAGCTAGGTCTTTGGGTCCTGGCTCCTTCGGTTTGGGAGCTGTTGGTGGACGTTGGGCATGTTGGCCGGAGAGTGCTTCTCGGGCCGCGAACTGCAACCTTGTAGGTAGCTCCCAGGTTCCCGGCCCAACGAAAGCCCCCAGACCCAAATGGAGAGGGGCTGCTTGGGGGCCCCCTGGGGCCCCTTCAGGCCAGCTAGGTCTTTGGGTCCTGGCTCCTTCGGTTTGGGAGCTGTTGGTGGACGTTGGGCATGTTGACCGGAGAGTGCTTCTCGGGCTGCGAACTGCAACCTTGCAGTACCTCCCAGGTCCCCGGCCCAACGAAAGACCCCAGACCCAAATGGAGAGGGGCTGCTTGGGGGCCCCCTGGGGGACCTTCAGGCCAGCTAGGTCTTTGGGTCCTGGCTCCTTCACTTTGGGAGCTGTTGCTGCAGTTGGGCATGTTGGCCAGAGAGTGGTTCTCGGGCCGTGAACTGCAACCTTGCAGGCACCTCCCATGTCCCCGGCCCAACGAAAGCCCCCAGACCCAAATGGAGAGGGGCTGCTTGGGGGCATCCTGGGGGCCCTTCAGGCCAGCTAGGTCTTTGGGTCCCGGCTCCTTCGGTTTGGGAGCTGTTGCTGCAGTTGGGCATGTTGGCCGGAGAGTGCTTCTCGGGCTGCGAACTGCAACCTTGCAGGTAGCTCCCAGGTTCACGGCCCAAAGAAAGCCCCCAGACCCAAATGGAGAGGGGCTGTTTGGGGGCCCCCTGGGGCCCCTTCAGGCCAGCTAGGTCTTTGGGTCCTGGCTCCTTCGGTTTGGGAGCTGTTGCTGGACGTTGGGCATGTTGGCCGGAGAGTGCTTCTCGGTACGTGAACTGCAAACTTGCAGGTACCTCCCAGGTCCCCGGCCCAACGAAAGCCCCCAGACCCAAATTGAGAGGGGCTGCTTGGGGGCCCCCTGGGGGCCCTTCAGGCCAGCTAGGTCTTTGTGTCCTGGCTCCTTCGGTTTGGGAGCTTTTGGTGGACGTTGGGCATGTTGACCGGAGAGTGCTTCTTGGGCTGCGAACTGCAACCTTGCAGGTACCTCCCAGGTCCCAGGCCCAACGAAAGCCCCCAGATCCAAATTGAGAGGGGCTGCTTGGGGGCCCCCTGGGGGCCCTTCAGGCCAGCTAGGTCTTTGGGTCCTGGCTCCTTCGGTTTGGGAGCTGTTGCTGCAGTTGGGCATGTTGACCGGAGAGTGCTTCTCGGGCCGTGAACTGCAACCTTGCAGGTACCTCCCATGTCCCCGGCCCAACGAAAGCCCCCAGACCCAAATTGAGAGGGGCTGCTTGGGGGCCCCCTGGGGACTCTTCAGGCCAGCTAGGTCTTTGGGTCCTGGCTCCTTCGGTTTGGGAGCTGTTGCTGGACGTTTGGCATGTTGACCGGAGAGTGCTTCTCGGGCCGCGAACTGCAACCTTGCAGGTACCTCCCAGGTTCCCGGCCCAACGAAAGCCCCCAGACCAAAATTGAGAGGGGCTACTTGCGGGCCCCCTGGGGACACTCCAGGCCAGCTATGTCTTTGGGTCCTGACTCCTTCGGTTTGGTAGCTGTTGCTGCAGTTGGGCATGTTGGCCGGAGAGTGCTTCTCGGGCTGCGAACTGCAGCCTTGCAGGTTCCTCCCAGGCTCCATGCCCAACGAAAGCCCCCAGACCCAAATGGAGAGGGGCTGTTTGGGGTTCCCCTGGGGGCCCTTCAGGCCAGCTAGGTCTTTGGGTCCTGGCTCCTTCGGTTTGGGAGCTGTTGCTGCAGTTGGGCATGTTGGCCGGAGAGTGCTTCTCGGGCCGCGAACTGCAATCTTGCGGGTATCTCCCAGGTTCCCGGCCCAACGAAAGCCCCCAGACCCAAATGGAGAGGGGCTGCTTGGGGGCCCCCTGGGGGCCCTTCAGGCCAGCTAGGTCTTTGGGTCCTGGCTCCTTCGGTTTGGGAGCTGTTGCTGCAGTTGGGCATGTTGACCGGAGAGTGCTTCTCGGGCTGCGAACTGCAACCTTGCAGGTACCTCCCAGGTCCCAGGCCCAACGAAAGCCCCCAGACCCAAATGGAGAGGGGCTGCTTGGGGGCCCCCTGGGGGCCCTTCAGGCCAGCTAGGTCTTTGGGTCCTGGCTCCTTCGGTTTGGGAGCTGTTGCTGCAGTTGGGCATGTTGGCCAGAGAGTGCTTCTCGGGCCGTGAACTGCAACCTTGCAGGTAGCTCCCAGTTTCCCGGCCCAATGAAAGCCCCCAGACCCAAATGGAGAGGGGCTGTTTGGGGGCCCCTTGGGGCCCATTCAGGCCAGCTAGGTCTTTGGGTCCTGGCTCCTTCGGTTTGGGAGCTGTTGCTGGACGTTGGGCATGTTGGCCAGAGAGTGCTTCTCGGTACGTGAACTGCAACCATGCAGTTAGCTCCCGGGTTCCATGCCCAACGAAAGCCCCCAGACCCAAATTGAGAGGGGCTGCTTGGGGGCCCCTTGGGGCCCCGTCAGGCCAGCTGGGCCTTTGGGTCCTGGCTCCTTCGGTTTGGGAGCTGTTGCTGCAGTTGGGCATGTTGGCCGGAGAGTGCTTCTCGGGCCGCGAACTGCAACCTTGCAGGTAGCTCCCAGGTTCCCGGCGCAACGAAAGCCCACAGACCCAAATGGAGAGGGGCTGCTTGGGGGCCCCCTGGGGGCCCTTCAGGCCAGCTAGGTCTTTGGGTCCTGGCTCCTTCGGTTTGGGAGCTGTTGCTGCAGTTGGGCATGTTGGCCGGAGAGTGCTTCTCGGGCCGCGAACTGCAACCTTGCAGGTAGCTCCCAGGTTCCATGCCCAACGAAAGCCCCCAGACCCAAATGGAGAGGGGCTTCTTGGGGGCCCCCAGGGGCCCCTTTAGAGCAGCTAGGTCTTTGGGTCCTGGCTCCTTCGGTTTGGGAGCTGTTGCTGGACGTTGGGCATGTTGGCCGGAGAGTGCTTCTCGGGCCGTGAACTACAAACTTGCAGGTAGCTCCCAGGTTCCCGGCCCAAGGAAAACCCCAGACCCACATGGAGAGGGGCTGCTTGGGGGCCCCTTGGGGCCCCTTCAGGCCAGCTAGGTCTTTGGGTCCTGGCTCCTTCGGTTTGGGAGCTGTTGCTGGACGTTGGGCATGTTGACCGGAGAGTGCTTCTCGGGCTGCGAACTGCAACCTTGCAGGTACCTCCCATGTCCCCGGCCCAACGAAAGCCCCCAGACCCAAATTGAGAGGGGCTGCTTGTGGGCCCCCTGGGGGCCCTTCAGGCCAGCTAGGTCTTTGGGTCCTGGCTCCTTCGGTTTGGGAGCTGTTGCTGCAGTTGGGCATGTTGGCCGGAGAGTGCTTCTCGGGCCGCGAACTGCAACCTTGCGGGTATCTCCCAGGTTCCCGGCCCAACGAAAGCCCCCAGACCCAAATGGAGAGGGGCTGTTTGGGGGCCCCCTGGGGCCCCTTCAGGCCAGCTAGGTCTTTGGGTCCTGGCTCCTTCGCTTTGGGAGCTGTTGCTGCAGTTGGTCATGTTGGCCGGAGAGTGCTTCTCGGGCCGCGAACTGCAACCTTGCAGGTACCTCCCAGGTTCCCGGGCCAACGAAAGCCCCCAGACCCAAATGGAGAGGGGCTGTTTGGGGGCCCCCTGGGGGCCCTTCAGGCCAGCTAGGTCTTTGGGTCCTGGCTCCTTCGGTTTGGGAGCTGTTGCTGGACGTTGGGCATGTTGGCCAGAGAGTGCTTCTCGGTACGTGAACTGCAACCATGCTGGTAGCTCCCGGGTTCCATGCCCAACGAAAGCCCCCAGACCCAAATTGAGAGGGGCTGCTTGGGGGCCCCTTGGGGCCCCTTCAGGCCAGCTGGGCCTTTGGGTCCTGGCTCCTTCGGTTTGGGAGCTGTTGCTGCAGTTGGGCATGTTGGCCGGAGAGTGCTTCTCGGGCCGCGAACTGCAACCTTGCAGGTAGCTCCCAGGTTCCCGGCGCAACGAAAGCCCCCAGACCCAAATGGAGAGGGGCTGCTTGGGGGCCCCTCTGGGCCCTTCAGGCCAGCTAGGTCTTTGGGTCCTGGCTCCTTCGGTTTGGGAGCTGTTGCTGCAGTTGGGCATGTTGGCCGGAGAGTGCTTCTCGGGCCGCGAACTGCAACCTTGCAGGTACCTCCCAGGTTCCATACCCAACGAAAGCCCCCAGACCCAAATGGAGAGGGGCTGCTTGGGGGCCCCCAGGGGCCCCTTTAGGCCAGCTAGGTCTTTGGGTCCTGGCTCCTTCGGTTTGGGAGCTGTTGCTGGACGTTGGGCATTTTGACCGGAGAGTGCTTCTCGGGCTGCGAACTGCAACCTTGCAGGTACCTCCCAGGTCCCAGGCCCAGCGAAAGCCCCCAGACACAAATTGAGAGGGGCTGTTTGGGTGCCCCCTGGGGGCCCTTCAGGCCAGCTAGGTCTTTGGGTCCTGGCTCCTTCGGTTTGGGAGCTGTTGCTGCAGTTGGGCATGTTGGCCGGAGAGTGCTTCTCGGGCCGCGAACTGCAACCTTGCGGGTATCTCCCAGGTTCCCGGCCCAAGGAAAGCCCCCAGACCCAAATTGAGAGGGGCTGCTTGGGGGCCCCCTGGGGCCCCTTCAGGCCAGCTAGGTCTTTGGGTCCTGGCTCCTTCGGTTTGGGAGCTGTTTCTGCAGTTGGGCATGTTGACCGGAGAGTGCTTCTCGGGCTGCGAACTGCAACCTTGCAGGTACCTCCCAGGTCCCCGGCCCAACGAAAGCCCCCAGACCCAAATGGAGAGGGGCTGCTTGGGGGCCCCCTGGGGGCCCTTCAGGCCAGCTAGGTCTTTGGTTCCTGGCTCCTTCGGTTTGGGAGCTGTTGCTGCAGTTGGGCATGTTGGCCGGAGAGTGCTTCTCGGGCCGCGAACTGCAACCTTGCAGGTAGCTCCCAGGTTCCGGCCCAACGAAAGCCCCCAGACCCAAATGGAGAGGGGCTGTTTGGGGGCCCCCTGGGGGCCCTTCAGGCCAGCTAGGTCTTTGGGTCCTGGCTCCTTCGGTTTGGGAGCTGTTGCTGGACGTTGGGCATGTTGGCCGGAGAGTGCTTCTCGGGCCGTGAACTACAACCTTGCAGGTATCACCCAGGTTCCCGGCCCAAGGAAAGCCCCCAGACCCACATGGAGAGGGGCTGCTTGGGGGCCCCTTGGGGCCCCTTCAGGCCAGCTAGGTCTTTGGGTCCTGGCTCCTTCGGTTTGGGAGCTGTTGCTGGACGTTGGGCATGTTGACCGGAGAGTGCTTCTCGGGCTGCGAACTGCAACCTTGCAGGTACCTCCCATGTCCCCGGCCCAACGAAAGCCCCCAGACCCAAATTGAGAGGGGCTGCTTGTGGGCCCCCTGGGGGCCCTTCAGGCCAGCTAGGTCTTTGGGTCCTGGCTCCTTCGGTTTGGGAGCTGTTGCTGCAGTTGGGCATGTTGGCCGGAGAGTGCTTCTCGGGCCGCGAACTGCAACCTTGCGGGTATCTCCCAGGTTCCCGGCCCAACGAAAGCCCCCAGACCCAAATGGAGAGGGGCTGTTTGGGGGCCCCCTGGGGCCCCTTCAGGCCAGCTAGGTCTTTGGGTCCTGGCTCCTTCGCTTTGGGAGCTGTTGCTGCAGTTGGTCATGTTGGCCGGAGAGTGCTTCTCGGGCCGCGAACTGCAACCTTGCAGGTACCTCCCAGGTTCCCGGGCCAACGAAAGCCCCCAGACCCAAATGGAGAGGGGCTGTTTGGGGGCCCCCTGGGGGCCCTTCAGGCCAGCTAGGTCTTTGGGTCCTGGCTCCTTCGGTTTGGGAGCTGTTGCTGGACGTTGGGCATGTTGGCCAGAGAGTGCTACTCGGTACGTGAACTGCAACCTTGCAGGTAGCTCCCAGGTTCCATGCCCAAGGAAAGCCCCCAGACCCAAATGGAGAGGGGCTGCTTGGGGGCCTCTTGGGGCCCCTTCAGGCCAGCTAGGTCTTTGGGTCCTGGCTCCTTCAGTTTGGGAGCTGTTGCTGCAGTTGGGCATGTTGGCCGGAGAGTGCTTCTCGGGCTGCGAACTGCAACCTTGCAGGTAGCTCCCAGGTCCCCGGCCCAACGAAAGCCCCCAGACCCAAATGGAGAGGCGCTGCTTGGGGGCCCCCTGGGGGCCCTTCAGGCCAGCTAGGTCTTTGGGTCCTGGCTCCTTCGGTTTGGGAGCTGTTGCTGCAGTTGGGCATGTTGGCCAGAGAGTGCTTCTCGGGCCGCGAACTGCAACCTTGCGGGTATCTCCCAGGTTCCCGGCCCAACGAAAGCCCCCAGACCCAAATGGAGAGGGGCTGCTTGGGGGCCCCCTGGGGGCCCTTCAGGCCAGCTAGGTCTTTGGGTCCTGGCTCCTTCGGTTTGGGAGCTGTTGCTGCAGTTGGGCATGTTGGCCGGAGAGTGATTCTCGGGCCGCGAACTGCAATCTTGCGGGTATCTCCCAGGTTCCCGGCCCAACGAAAGCCCCCAGACCCAAATGGAGAGGGGCTGCTTGGGGGCCCCCTGGGGGCCCTTCAGGCCAGCTAGGTCTTTGGGTCCTGGCTCCTTCGGTTTGGGAGCTGTTGCTGCAGTTGGGCATGTTGGCCGGAGAGTGCTTCTCGGGCTGCGAACTGCAACCTTGCAGGTACCTCCCAGGTTCCATGCCCAACGAAAGCCCCCAGACCCAAATTGAGAGGGGCTTCTTGGGTGTCTCCTGGTGTCCCTTCAGGCCAGCTAGGTCTTTGGGTCCTGGCTCCTTCGGTTTGGGAGCTGTTGCTGGACATTGGGCATGTTGGCCGGAGAGTGCTTCTCGGGCCGCGAACTGCAACCTTGCAGGCACCTCCCAGGTTCCCGGCCCAACGAAAGCCCCCAGACCAAAATTGAGAGGGGCTACTTGCGGGCCCCCTGGGGACACTCCAGGCCAGCTATGTCTTTGGGTCCTGACTCCTTCGGTTTGGTAGCTGTTGCTGCAGTTGGGCATGTTGGCCGGAGAGTGCTTCTCGGGCCGCGAACTGCAACCTTGCAGGTTCCTCCCAGGCTCCATGCCCAACGAAAGCCCCCAGACCCAAATGGAGAGGGGCTGCTTGGGGGCCCCCTGGGGGCCCTTCAGGCCAGCTAGGTCTTTGGGTCCTGGCTCCTTCGGTTTGGGAGCTGTTGCTGCAGTTGGGCATGTTGGCCAGAGAGTGCTTCTCGGGCCGTGAACTGCAACCTTGCAGGTAGCTCCCAGGTTCCCGGCCCAATGAAAGCCCCCAGACCCAAATGGAGAGGGGCTGTTTGGGGGCCCCCTGGGGGCCCATTCAGGCCAGCTAGGTCTTTGGGTCCTGGCTCCTTCGGTTTGGGAGCTGTTGCTGGACGTTGGGCATGTTGGCCAGAGAGTGCTTCTCGGTACGTGAACTGCAACCATGCTGGTAGCTCCCGGGTTCCATGCCCAACGAAAGCCCCCAGACCCAAATTGAGAGGGGCTGCTTGGGGGCCCCTTGGGGCCCCTTCAGGCCAGCTGGGCCTTTGGGTCCTGGCTCCTTCGGTTTGGGAGCTGTTGCTGCAGTTGGGCATGTTGGCCGGAGAGTGCTTCTCGGGCCGCGAACTGCAACCTTGCAGGTAGCTCCCAGGTTCCCGGCGCAACGAAAGCCCCCAGACCCAAATGGAGAGGGGCTGCTTGGGGGCCCCTCTGGGCCCTTCAGGCCAGCTAGGTCTTTGGGTCCTGGCTCCTTCGGTTTGGGAGCTGTTGCTGCAGTTGGGCATGTTGGCCGGAGAGTGCTTCTCGGGCCGCGAACTGCAACCTTGCAGGTACCTCCCAGGTTCCATACCCAACGAAAGCCCCCAGACCCAAATGGAGAGGGGCTGCTTGGGGGCCCCCAGGGGCCCCTTTAGGCCAGCTAGGTCTTTGGGTCCTGGCTCCTTCGGTTTGGGAGCTGTTGCTGGACGTTGGGCATTTTGACCGGAGAGTGCTTCTCGGGCTGCGAACTGCAACCTTGCAGGTACCTCCCAGGTCCCAGGCCCAGCGAAAGCCCCCAGACACAAATTGAGAGGGGCTGTTTGGGTGCCCCCTGGGGGCCCTTCAGGCCAGCTAGGTCTTTGGGTCCTGGCTCCTTCGGTTTGGGAGCTGTTGCTGCAGTTGGGCATGTTGGCCGGAGAGTGCTTCTCGGGCCGCGAACTGCAACCTTGCGGGTATCTCCCAGGTTCCCGGCCCAAGGAAAGCCCCCAGACCCAAATTGAGAGGGGCTGCTTGGGGGCCCCCTGGGGCCCCTTCAGGCCAGCTAGGTCTTTGGGTCCTGGCTCCTTCGGTTTGGGAGCTGTTTCTGCAGTTGGGCATGTTGACCGGAGAGTGCTTCTCGGGCTGCGAACTGCAACCTTGCAGGTACCTCCCAGGTCCCCGGCCCAACGAAAGCCCCCAGACCCAAATGGAGAGGGGCTGCTTGGGGGCCCCCTGGGGGCCCTTCAGGCCAGCTAGGTCTTTGGTTCCTGGCTCCTTCGGTTTGGGAGCTGTTGCTGCAGTTGGGCATGTTGGCCGGAGAGTGCTTCTCGGGCCGCGAACTGCAACCTTGCAGGTAGCTCCCAGGTTCCGGCCCAACGAAAGCCCCCAGACCCAAATGGAGAGGGGCTGTTTGGGGGCCCCCTGGGGGCCCTTCAGGCCAGCTAGGTCTTTGGGTCCTGGCTCCTTCGGTTTGGGAGCTGTTGCTGGACGTTGGGCATGTTGGCCGGAGAGTGCTTCTCGGGCCGTGAACTACAACCTTGCAGGTATCACCCAGGTTCCCGGCCCAAGGAAAGCCCCCAGACCCACATGGAGAGGGGCTGCTTGGGGGCCCCTTGGGGCCCCTTCAGGCCAGCTAGGTCTTTGGGTCCTGGCTCCTTCGGTTTGGGAGCTGTTGCTGCAGTTGGGCATGTTGGCCGGAGAGTGCTTCTCGGGCTGCGAACTTCAACCTTTCAGGTACCTCCCAGGTTCCCGGCCCAACGAAAGCCCCCAGACCCAAATTGAGTGGGGCTGTTTGGGGGCCCCCTGGGGGCCCTTCAGGCCAGCTAGGTCTTTGGGTCCTGGCTCCTTCGGTTTGGGAGCTGTTGCTGGACGTTGGGCATGTTGACCGGAGAGTGCTTCTTGGGCCGCGAACTGCAACCTTGCAGGTACCTCCCAGGTTCCCAGCCCAACGAAAGCCCCCAGACCCAAATGGAGAGGGGCTGCTTGGGTGCCCCCTGGGGCCACTTCAGGCCAGCTAGGTCTTTGGGTCCTGGCTCCTTCGCTTTGGGAGCTGTTGCTGGACGTTGGGCATGTTGGCCGGAGAGTGCTTCTCGGGCCGTGAACTGCAACCTTGCAGGTAGCTCACAGGTTCCCGGCCCAACGAAGCCCCCAGACCCAAATGGAGAGGGGCTGCTTGGCTGCCCCCTGGGGACTCTTCAGGCCAGCTAGGTCTTTGGGTCCTGGCTCCTTGGGTTTGGGAGCTGTTGCTGGACGTTGGGCATGATGGCCGGAGAGTGCTTCTCGGGCTGCGAACTGCAACCTTGCAGGTACCTCCCAGGTCCCAGGCCCAACGAAAGCCCCCAGACCCAAATGGAGAGGGGCTGCTTGGGGGCCCCCTGGGGGCCCTTCAGGCCAGCTAGGTCTTTGGGTCCTGGCTCCTTCGGTTTGGGAGCTGTTGCTGCAGTTGGGCATGTTGGCCGGAGAGTGCTTCTCGGGCCGCGAACTGCAACCTTGCAGGTAGCTCCCAGGTTCCCGGCCCAACGAAAGCCCCCAGACCCAAATGGAGAGGGGCTGTTTGGGGGCCCCCTGGGGGCCCTTCAGGCCAGCTAGGTCTTTGGGTCCTGGCTCCTTCGGTTTGGGAGCTGTTGCTGGACGTTGGGCATGTTGGCCAGAGAGTGTTTCTCGGTACGTGAACTGCAACCTTGCAGGTAGCTCCCAGGTTCCCGGCCCAAGGAAAGCCCCCAGACCCAAATTGAGAGGCGCTGCTTGGGGGCCCCCTGGGGCCCCTTCAGGCCAGCTAGGTCTTTGGGTCCTGGCTCCTTCGGTTTGGGAGCTGTTGCTGGACGTTGGGCATGTTGGGCGGAGAGTGCTTCTCGGGCCGCGAACTGCAACCTTGCAGGTAGCTCCCAGGTTCCCGGCCCAACGAAAGCCCCCAGACCCAAATGGAGAGGGGCTGTTTGGGGGCCCCCTGGGGGCCCTTCAGGCCAGCTAGGTCTTTGGGTCCTGGCTCCTTCGGTTTGGGAGCTGTTGCTGGACGTTGGGCATGTTGGCCAGAGAGTGTTTCTCGGTACGTGAACTGCAACCTTGCAGGTAGCTCCCAGGTTCCCGGCCCAAGGAAAGCCCCCAGACCCAAATTGAGAGGCGCTGCTTGGGGGCCCCCTGGGGCCCCTTCAGGCCAGCTAGGTCTTTGGGTCCTGGCTCCTTCGGTTTGGGAGCTGTTGCTGGACGTTGGGCATGTTGGGCGGAGAGTGCTTCTCGGGCCGCGAACTGCAACCTTGCAGGTAGCTCCCAGGTTCCCGGCCCAACGAAAGCCCCCAGACCCAAATTGAGAGGGGCTGTTTGGGGGCCCCCTGGGGGCCCTTCAGGCCAACTAGGTCTTTGGGTCCTGGCTCCTTCGGTTTGGGAGCTGTTGCTGCAGTTGGGCATGTTGGCCGGAGAGTGCTTCTCGGGCCGCGAACTGCAACCTTGCGGGTAGCTCCCAGGTTCCCGTCCCAACGAAAGCCCCCAGAACCAAATGGAGAGGGGCTGCTTGGGGGCCCCCTGGGGGCCCTTCAGGCCAGCTAGGTCTTTGGGTCCTGGCTCCTTCGGTTTGGGAGCTGTTGCTGGACGTTGGGCATGTTGGCCGGAGAGTGCTTCTCGGGCCGTGAACTACAACCTTTCAGGTAGCTCCCAGGTTCCCGGCCCAAGGAAAGCCCCCAGACCCACATGGAGAGGGGCTGCTTGGGGGCCCCTTGGGGCCCCTTCAGGCCAGCTAGGTCTTTGGGTCCTGGCTCCTTCGGTTTGGGAGCTGTTTCTGCAGTTGGGCATGTTGGCCGGAGAGTGCTTCTCGGGCTGCGAACTGCAACCTTTCAGGTACCTCCCAGATTCCCGGCCCAACGAAAGCCCCCAGACCCAAATTGAGAGGGGCTGTTTGGGGGCCCCCTGGGGGCCCTTCAGGCCAGCTAGGTCTTTGGGTCCTGGCTCCTTCGGTTTGGGAGCTGTTGCTGGACGTTGGGCATGTTGACCGGAGAGTGCTTCTCGGGCTGCGAACTGCAACCTTGCAGGTACCTCCCAGGTCCCAGGCCCAACGAAAGCCCCCAGAACCAAATGGAGAGGGGCTGCTTGGGGGCCCCCTGGGGGCCCTTCAGGCCAGCTAGGTCTTTGGGTCCTGGCTCCTTCGGTTTGGGAGCTGTTGCTGCAGTTGGGCATGTTGGCCGGAGAGTGCTTCTCGGGCCGCGAACTGCAACCTTGCAGGTAGCTCCCAGGTTCCCGGCCCAACGAAAGCCCCCAGACCCAAATGGAGAGGGGCTGTTTGGGGGCCCCCTGGGGGCCCTTCAGGCCAGCTAGGTCTTTGGGTCCTGGCTCCTTCGGTTTGGGAGCTGTTACTGGACGTTGGGCAAGTTGGCCAGAGAGTGTTTCTCGGTACGTGAACTGCAAACTTGCAGGTAGCTCCCAGGTTCCCGGCCCAACGAAAGCCCCCAGACCCAAATTGAGAGGGGCTGCTTGGGGGCCCCCTGGGGCCCCTTCAGGCCAGCTAGGTCTTTGGGTCCTGGCTCCTTCGGTTTGGGAGCTGTTGCTGCAGTTGGGCATGTTGACCGGAGAGTGCTTCTCGGGCTGCGAACTGCAACCTTGCAGGTACCTCCCAGGTCCCCGGCCCAACGAAAGCCCCCAGACCCAAATGGAGAGGGGCTGCTTGGGGGCCCCCTGGGGGCCCTTCAGGCCAGCTAGGTCTTTGGGTCCTGGCTCCTTCGGTTTGGGAGCTGTTGCTGCAGTTGGGCATGTTGGCCGGAGAGTGCTTCTCAGGCCGCGAACTGCAACCTTGCGGGTAGCTCCCAGGTTCCCGGCCCAACGAAAGCCCCCAGAACGAAATGGAGAGGGGCTGCTTGGGGGCCCCCTGGGGGCCCTTCAGGCCAGCTAGGTCTTTGGTTCCTGGCTCCTTCGGTTTGGGAGCTGTTGCTGCAGTTGGGCATGTTGGCCGGAGAGTGCTTCTCGGGCTGCGAACTGCAACCTTGCAGGTAGCTCCCAGGTTCCGGCCCAACGAAAGCCCCCAGACCCAAATGGAGAGGGGCTGTTTGGGGGCCCCCTGGGGGCCCTTCAGGCCAGCTAGGTCTTTGGGTCCTGGCTCCTTCGGTTTGGGAGCTGTTGCTGGACGTTGGGCATGTTGGCCAGAGAGTGCTTCTCGGTACGTGAACTGCAACCTTGCAGGTATCTCCCAGGTTCCATGCCCAACGAAAGCCCCCAGACCCAAATGGAGAGGGGCTGCTTGGGGGCCCCTTGTGGCCCCTTCAGGCCAGCTAGGTCTTTGGGTCCTGGCTCCTTCGGTTTGGGAGCTGTTGCTGCAGTTGGGCATGTTGGCCGGAGAGTGCTTCTCGGGCCGCGAACTGCAACCTTGCAGGTAGCTCCCAGGTTCCCGGCCCAACGAAAGCCCCCAGACCCAAATGGAGAGGGGCTGTTTCGGGGCCCCCTGGGGGCCCTTCAGGCCAGCTAGGTCTTTGGGTCCTGGCTCCTTCGGTTTGGGAGCTGTTGCTGGACGTTGGGCATGTTGGCCAGAGAGTGCTTCTCGGTACGTGAACTGCAACCTTGCAGGTAGCTCCCAGGTTCCATGCCCAACGAAAGCCCCCAGACCCAAATGGAGAGGGGCTGCTTGGGGGCCCCTTGTGGCCCCTTCAGGCCAGCTAGGTCTTTGGGTCCTGGCTCCTTCGGTTTGGGAGCTGTTGCTGCAGTTGGGCATGTTGGCCGGAGAGTGCTTCTCGGGCCGCGAACTGCAACCTTGCAGGTACCTCCCAGGTTCCCGGCCCAACGAAAGCCCCCAGACCCAAATGGAGAGGGGCTGCTTGGGGGCCCCCTGGGGCCCCTTCAGGCCAGCTAGGTCTTTGGGTCCTGGCTCCTTCGGTTTGGGAGCTGTTGCTGGACGTTTGGCAAGTTGGCCAGAGAGTTTTTCTCGGTACGTGAACTGCAACCTTGCAGGTAGCTCCCAGGTTCCCGGCCCAACGAAAGCCCCCAGACCCAAATGGAGAGGGGCTGCTTGGGGGCCCCCTGGGGCCCCTTTAGGCCAGCTAGGTCTTTGGGTCCTGGCTCCTTCGGTTTGGGAGCTGTTGCTGGACGTTGGGCATGTTGGCCGGAGAGTGCTTCTCGGGCCGTGAACTACAACCTTGCAGGTATCACCCAGGTTCCCGGCCCAAGGAAAGCCCCCAGACCAACATGGAGAGGGGCTGCTTGGGGGCCCCTTGGGGCCCCTTCAGGCCAGCTATTTCTTTGGGTCGTGGCTCCTTCGGTTTGGGAGCTGTTGCTGGACGTTGGGCATGTTGACCGGAGAGTGCTTCTTGGGCCGCGAACTGCAACCTTGCAGGTACCTCCCAGGTTCCCGGCCCAACGAAAGCCCCCAGACCCAAATGGAGAGGGGCTGCTTGGGTGCCCCTTGGGGCCACTTCAGGCCAGCTAGGTCTTTGGGTCCTGGCTCCTTCGCTTTGGGAGCTGTTGCTGGACGTTGGGCATGTTGGCCGGAGAGTGCTTCTCGGGCCGTGAACTGCAACCTTGCAGGTAGCTCACAGGTTCCCGGCCCAACGAAGCCCCCAGACCCAAATGGAGAGGGGCTGCTTGGGGGCCCCCTGGGGGCCCTTCAGGCCAGCTAGGTCTTTGGGTCCTGGCTCCTTCGGTTTGGGAGCTGTTGCTGCAGTTGGGCATGTTGACCGGAGAGTGCTTCTCGGGCTGCGAACTGCAAACTTGCAGGTACCTCCCAGGTCCCCGGCCCAACGAAAGCCCCCAGACCCAAATTGAGAGGGGCTGCTTGGGTGCCCCCTGGGTGCCCTTCAGGCCAGCTAGGTCTTTGGGTCCTGGCTCCTTCGGTTTGGGAGCTGTTGCTGGACATTGGGCATGTTGGCCGGAGAGTGCTTCTCGGGCCGCGAACTGCAACCTTGCGGGTAGCTCCCAGGTTCCATGCCCAACGAAAGCCCCCAGAACCAAATGGAGAGGGGCTGCTTGGGGGCCCCCTGGGGCCCCTTTAGGCCAGCTAGGTCTTTGGGTCCTGGCTCCTTCGGTTTGGGAGCTGTTGCTGGACGTTGGGCATGTTGGCCGGAGAGTGCTTCTCGGGCCGTGAACTACAACCTTGCAGGTAGCTCCCAGGTTCCCGGCCCAAGGAAAGCCCCCAGACCCACATGGAGAGGGGCTGCTTGGGGGCCCTTTGGGGCCCCTTCAGTCCAGCTATGTCTTTGGGTCCTGGCTCCTTCGGTTTGGGAGCTGTTGCTGGACGTTGGGCATGTTGGGCGGAGAGTGCTTCTCGGGCCGCGAACTGCAACCTTGCAGGTAGCTCCCAGGTTCCCGGCCCAACGAAAGCCCCCAGACCCAAATTGAGAGGGGCTGTTTGGGGGCCCCCTGGGGGCCCTTCAGGCCAACTAGGTCTTTGGGTCCTGGCTCCTTCGGTTTGGGAGCTGTTGCTGGACGTTGGGCATGTTGACCGGAGAGTGCTTCTCGGGCTTCGAACTGCAAACTTGCAGGTACCTCCCAGGTTCCCGGCCCAAAGAAAGCCCCCAGACCCAAATGGAGAGGGGCTGTTTGGGTGCCCTCTGGGGACTCTTCAGGCCAGCTAGGTCTTTGGGTCCTGGCTCCTTCGGTTTGGGAGCTGTTTCTGGACGTTGGACATGTTGGCCGGAGAGTGCTTCTCGGGCCGTGAACTGCAACCTTGCAGGTAGCTCCCAGGTTCCCGGCCCAAGGAAAGCCCCCAGACCCAAATGGAGAGGGGCTGCTTGGGGGCCCCTTGGGACCCCTTCAGCCCAGCTAGGTCTTTGGCTCCTGGCTCATTCGGTTTGGGAGCTGTTGCTGCAGTTGGGCATGTTGGCCGGAGAGTGCTTCTCGGGTTGCGAACTGCAACCTTGCAGGCACTTCCCAGGTTCCCGGCCCAACGAAAGCCCCCAGACCAAAATTGAGAGGGGCTGCTTGCGGGCCCCCGGGGACCCTCCAGGCCAGCTATTTCTTTGGGTCCTGGCTCCTTCGCTTTGGGAGCTGTTGCTGCAGTTGGGCATGTTGGCCGGAGAGTGCTTCTCGGGCCGCGAACTGCAACCTTGCAGGCACTGCCCAGGTTCCCGGCCCAACGAAAGCCCCCAGACCCAAATTGAGAGGGGCTGCTTGCGGGCCCCCGGGGACCATCCAGGCCAGCTAGGTCTTTGGGTCCTGGCTCCTTCGGTTTGGGAGCTGTTGCTGGATGTTGGGCATGTTGGCCGGAGAGTGCTTCTCCGGACGCGAACTGCAACCTTGCAGGTACCTCCCAGGTCCCAGCCCCAACGAAAGCCCCCAGACCCAAATTGAGAGGGGCTGCTTGGGGGCCCCCTGGGGGCCCTTCAGGCCAGCTAGGTCTTTGGGTCCTGGCTCCATCGGTTTGGGAGCTGTTGCTGGACGTTGGGCATGTTGGCCGTAGAGTGCTTCTCGGGCCGCGAACTGCAACCTTGCATGTACCTCTCAGGTATCCATGCCCAACGAAAGCCCCCAGACCCAAATTGAGAGGAGCTGCTTGGGGGCCCCCGGGGACCCTTCAGGCCAGCTATTTCTTTGGGTCCTGGCTCCTTCGGTTTGGGAGCTGTTGCTGGACGTTGGGCATGTTGGCCGTAGAGTGCTTCTCGGGCCGCGAACTGCAACCTTGCATGTACCTCTCAGGTATCCATGCCCAACGAAAGCCCCCAGACCCAAATTGAGAGGAGCTGCTTGGGGGCCCCCGGGGACCCTTCAGGCCAGCTATTTCTTTGGGTCCTGGCTCCTTCGCTTTGGGAGCTGTTGCTGGACGATGGGCATGTAGGCCGGAAAGTGCTTCTCGGGCTGCGAACTGCAACCTTGCAGGTACCTCCCAGGTACCCTGGCCAACGAAAGCCCCCAGACCCAAATTGAGAGGGGCTGCTTGGGTGCCCCCTGGGGGCCCTTCAGGCCAGCTAGGTCTTTGGGTCCTGGCTCCTTCGGTTTGGGAGCTGTTGCTGGACGTTGGGCATGTTGACAGGAGAGTGCTTCTCGGGCTGCGAACTGCAACCTTGCAGGTACCTCCCAGGTTCCATGCCCAACGAAAGCCCCCAGACCCAAATTGAGAGGGGCTGCTTGGGGGCCTCTTGGGACCCCTTCAGGCCAGCTAGGTCTTTGGGTCCTGGCTCCTTCGGTTTGGGAGCTGTTGCTGCAGTTTGGCATGTTGGCCGGAGAGTGCTTCTCGGGCTGCGAACTGCAACCTTGCAGGTACCTCCCAGGTCCCCGGCCCAACGAAAGCCCCCAGACCCAAATTGAGAGGGGCTGTTTGGGGGCCCCTTGGGACCCCTTCAGGCCAGCTAGGTCTTTGGCTCCTGGCTCCTTCGGTTTGGGAGCTGTTGCTGGACGTTGGGCATGTAGGCCGGAGAGTGCTTCTCGGGCCGTGAACTGCAACCTTGCAGGTAGCTCCCAGGTTCCCGGCCCAAAGAAAGCCCCCAGACCCAAATGGAGAGGGGCTGTTTGGGGGCCCTCTGGGGACTCTTCAGGCCAGCTAGGTCTTTGGGTCCTGGCTCCTTCGGTTTGGGAGCTGTTGCTGGACGTTGGACATGTTGGCCGGAGAGTGCTTCTCGGGCCGTGAACTGCAACCTTGCAGGTATCTCCCAGGTTCCCGGCCCAAGGAAAGCCCCCAGACCCAAATGGAGAGGGGCTGCTTGGGGGCCCCTTGGGGCCCCTTCAGGCCAGCTAGGTCTTTGGGTCCTGGCTCCTTCGGTTTGGGAGCTGTTGCTGCAGTTGGGCATGTTGGCCGGAGAGTGCTTCTCGGACCGCGAACTGCAACCTTGCAGGCACTTCCCAGGTTCCCGGCCCAACGAAAGCCCCCAGACCCAAATGGAGAGGGGCTGTTTTGGGGCCCCCTGGGGACACTTCAGGCCAGCTAGGTCTTTGGGTCCTGGCTCCTTCGGTTTGGGAGCTGTTGCTGGACGTTGGGCATGTAGGCCGGAAAGTGCTTCTCGGGCTGCGAACTTCAACCTTGCAGGTACCTCCCAGGTTCCCGGGCCAACGAAAGCCCCCAGACCCAAATTGAGAGGGGCTGCTTGGGTGCCCCCTGGGGGCCCTTCAGGCCAGCTAGGTCTTTGGGTCCTGGCTCCTTCGGTTTGGGAGCTGTTGCTGGACGTTGGGCATGTTGACCGGAGAGTGCTTCTCGGGCTGCGAACTGCAACCTTGCAGGTACCTCCCATGTCCCAGGCCCAACGAAAGCCCCCAGACCCAAATGGAGAGGGGCTGCTTGGGTGCCCCCAGGGGGCACTTCAGGCCAGCTAGGTCTTTGGGTCCTGGCTCCTTCGGTTTGGGAGCTGTTGCTGGACGTTGGGCATGTTGGCTGGAGAGTGCTTCTCGGGCTGCGAACTGCAACCTTGCAGGTAGCTCCCATGTCCCCGGCCCAACGAAAGCCCCCAGACCCAAATTGAGAGGGGCTGCTTGGGAGCCCCCTGGGGGCCCTTCAGGCCAGCTAGGTCTTTGGGTCCTGGCTCCTTCGGTTTGGGAGCTGTTGCTGGACGTTGGGCATGTTGACCGGAGAGTGCTTCTCGGGCTGCAAACTGCAACCATGCAGGTACCTCCCAGGTCTCAGGCCCAACGAAAGCCCCCAGACCCAAATTGAGAGGGGCTGTTTGGGGGCCCCCTGGGGACACTTCAGGCCAGCTAGGTCTTTGGGTCCTGGCTCCTTCGCTTTGGGAGCTGTTGCTGGACGTTGGGCATGTTGGCCGGAGAGTGCTTCTCGGGCTGCGAACTGCAACCTTGCAGGTACCTCCCAGGTTCCCTGGCCAACGAAAGCCCCCAGACCCAAATTGAGAGGGGCTGCTTGGGTGCCCCCTGGGGGCCCTTCAGGCCAGCTAGGTCTTTGGGTCCTGGCTCCTTCGGTTTGGGAGCTGTTGCTGGACGTTGGGCATGTTGACAGGAGAGTGCTTCTCGGGCTGCGAACTGCAACCTTGCAGGTACCTCCCAGGTTCCATGCCCAACGAAAGCACCCAGACCCAAATTGAGAGGGGCTGCTTGGGGGCCCCTTGGGACCCCTTCAGGCCAGCTAGGTCTTTGGGTCCTGGCTCCTTCGGTTTGGGAGCTGTTGCTGCAGTTGGGCATGTTGGCCGGAGAGTGCTTCTCGGGCCGCGAACTGCAACCTTGCAGGCACTTCCCAGGTTCCCGGCCCAACGAAAGCCCCCAGACCAAAATTGAGAGGGGCTGCTTGGGGGGCCCCGGGGACCCTCCAGGCCAGCTGTTTCTTTGGGTCCTGGCTCCTTCGGTTTGGGAGCTGTTGCTGCAGTTGGGCATGTTGGCCGGAGAGTGCTTCTCGGGACGCGAACTGCAACCTTGCAGGTACCTCCCAGGTCCCAGGCCCAACGAAAGCCCCCAGACCCAAATTGAGAGGGGCTGTTTGGGGGCCCCCTGGGGACACTTCAGGCCAGCTAGGTCTTTGGGTCCTGGCTCCTTCGGTTTGGGAGCTGTTGCTGGACGTTGGGCATGTTGACCGGAGAGTGCTTCTCGGGCTGCGAACTGCAATCTTGCAGGTACCTCTCAGGTATCCATGCCCAACGAAAGCCCCCAGACCCAAATTGATAGGGGCTGCTTGGGGGCCCCCTGGGGACTCTTCAGGCCAGCTAGGTCTTTGGGTCCTGGCTCCTTCGGTTTGGGAGCTGTTGCTGGACATTGGGCATGTTGGCCGGAGAGTGCTTCTCGGGCTGCGAACTGCAACCTTGCAGGTACCTCCCATGTCCCAGGCCCAACGAAAGCCCCCAGACCCAAATGGAGAGGGGCTGCTTGGGGGCCCCCTGGGTGCCCTTCAGGCCAGCTAGGTCTTTGGGTCCTGGCTCCTTCGGTTTGGGAGCTGTTGCTGCAGTTGGGCATGGAGGCCGGAAAGTGCTTCTCGGGCTGCGAACTGCAACCTTGCAGTTACCTCCCAGGTTCCCGGCCCAACGAAAGCCCCCAGACCCAAATTGAGAGGGGCTGCTTGGGTGCCCCCTCGGGACCCTTCAGGCCAGCTAGGTCTTTGGGTCCTGGCTCCTTCGGTTTGGGAGCTGTTGCTGGACGTTGGGCATGTAGGCCGGAGAGTGCTTCTCGGGCCGTGAACTGCAACCTTGCAGGTAGCTCCCAGGTTCCCGGCCCAAAGAAAGCCCCCAGACCCAAATGGAGAGGGGCTGTTTGGGTGCCCTCTGGGGACCCCTTCAGGCCAGCTAGGTCTTTGGGTCCTGGCTCCTTCGGTTTGGGAGCTGTTGCTGGACGTTGGGCATGTTGGCCGGAGAGTGCTTCTCGGGCCGCGAACTGCAACCTTGCAGGTAGCTCCCAGGTTCCCGGCCCAACGAAAGCCCCCAGACCCAAATGGAGAGGGGCTGCTTGGGGGCCCCTTGGGGCCCCTTCAGGCCAGCTAGGTCTTTGGCTCCTGGCTCATTCGGTTTGGGAGCTGTTGCTGCAGTTGGGCATGTTGGCCGGAGAGTGCTTCTCGGGCCGCGAACTGCAACCTTGCAGGCACTTCCCAGGTTCCCGGGCCAACGAAAGCCCCCAGACCCAAATTGAGAGGGGCTGCTTGGGTGCCCCCTGGGGGCCCTTCAGGCCAGCTAGGTCTTTGGGTCCTGGCTCCTTCGGTTTGGGAGCTGTTGCTGGACGTTGGGCATGTTGACCGGAGAGTGCTTCTCGGGCTGCGAACTGCAACCTTGCAGGTACCTCCCATGTCCCAGGCCCAACGAAAGCCCCCAGACCCAAATGGAGAGGGGCTGCTTGGGTGCCCCCAGGGGGCACTTCAGGCCAGCTAGGTCTTTGGGTCCTGGCTCCTTCGGTTTGGGAGCTGTTGCTGGACGTTGGGCATGTTGGCTGGAGAGTGCTTCTCGGGCTGCGAACTGCAACCTTGCAGGTAGCTCCCATGTCCCCGGCCCAACGAAAGCCCCCAGACCCAAATTGAGAGGGGCTGCTTGGGAGCCCCCTGGGGGCCCTTCAGGCCAGCTAGGTCTTTGGGTCCTGGCTCCTTCGGTTTGGGAGCTGTTGCTGGACGTTGGGCATGTTGACCGGAGAGTGCTTCTCGGGCTGCAAACTGCAACCATGCAGGTACCTCCCAGGTCTCAGGCCCAACGAAAGCCCCCAGACCCAAATTGAGAGGGGCTGTTTGGGGGCCCCCTGGGGACACTTCAGGCCAGCTAGGTCTTTGGGTCCTGGCTCCTTCGCTTTGGGAGCTGTTGCTGGACGTTGGGCATGTTGGCCGGAGAGTGCTTCTCGGGCTGCGAACTGCAACCTTGCAGGTACCTCCCAGGTTCCCTGGCCAACGAAAGCCCCCAGACCCAAATTGAGAGGGGCTGCTTGGGTGCCCCCTGGGGGCCCTTCAGGCCAGCTAGGTCTTTGGGTCCTGGCTCCTTCGGTTTGGGAGCTGTTGCTGGACGTTGGGCATGTTGACAGGAGAGTGCTTCTCGGGCTGCGAACTGCAACCTTGCAGGTACCTCCCAGGTTCCATGCCCAACGAAAGCACCCAGACCCAAATTGAGAGGGGCTGCTTGGGGGCCCCTTGGGACCCCTTCAGGCCAGCTAGGTCTTTGGGTCCTGGCTCCTTCGGTTTGGGAGCTGTTGCTGCAGTTGGGCATGTTGGCCGGAGAGTGCTTCTCGGGCCGCGAACTGCAACCTTGCAGGCACTTCCCAGGTTCCCGGCCCAACGAAAGCCCCCAGACCAAAATTGAGAGGGGCTGCTTGGGGGGCCCCGGGGACCCTCCAGGCCAGCTGTTTCTTTGGGTCCTGGCTCCTTCGGTTTGGGAGCTGTTGCTGCAGTTGGGCATGTTGGCCGGAGAGTGCTTCTCGGGACGCGAACTGCAACCTTGCAGGTACCTCCCAGGTCCCAGGCCCAACGAAAGCCCCCAGACCCAAATTGAGAGGGGCTGTTTGGGGGCCCCCTGGGGACACTTCAGGCCAGCTAGGTCTTTGGGTCCTGGCTCCTTCGGTTTGGGAGCTGTTGCTGGACGTTGGGCATGTTGACCGGAGAGTGCTTCTCGGGCTGCGAACTGCAATCTTGCAGGTACCTCTCAGGTATCCATGCCCAACGAAAGCCCCCAGACCCAAATTGATAGGGGCTGCTTGGGGGCCCCCTGGGGACTCTTCAGGCCAGCTAGGTCTTTGGGTCCTGGCTCCTTCGGTTTGGGAGCTGTTGCTGGACATTGGGCATGTTGGCCGGAGAGTGCTTCTCGGGCTGCGAACTGCAACCTTGCAGGTACCTCCCATGTCCCAGGCCCAACGAAAGCCCCCAGACCCAAATGGAGAGGGGCTGCTTGGGGGCCCCCTGGGTGCCCTTCAGGCCAGCTAGGTCTTTGGGTCCTGGCTCCTTCGGTTTGGGAGCTGTTGCTGCAGTTGGGCATGTTGGCCGGAGAGTGCTTCTCGGGCTGCGAACTGCAACCTTGCAGGTACCTCCCAGGTTCCATGCCCAACGAAAGCCCCCAGACCCAAATTGAGAGGGGCTGTTTGGGGGCCCCCTGGGGACACTTCAGGCCAGCTAGGTCTTTGGGTCCTGGCTCCTTCGGTTTGGGAGCTGTTGCTGCAGTTGGGCATGGAGGCCGGAAAGTGCTTCTCGGGCTGCGAACTGCAACCTTGCAGTTACCTCCCAGGTTCCCGGCCCAACGAAAGCCCCCAGACCCAAATTGAGAGGGGCTGCTTGGGTGCCCCCTCGGGACCCTTCAGGCCAGCTAGGTCTTTGGGTCCTGGCTCCTTCGGTTTGGGAGCTGTTGCTGGACGTTGGGCATGTAGGCCGGAGAGTGCTTCTCGGGCCGTGAACTGCAACCTTGCAGGTAGCTCCCAGGTTCCCGGCCCAAAGAAAGCCCCCAGACCCAAATGGAGAGGGGCTGTTTGGGTGCCCTCTGGGGACCCCTTCAGGCCAGCTAGGTCTTTGGGTCCTGGCTCCTTCGGTTTGGGAGCTGTTGCTGGACGTTGGGCATGTTGGCCGGAGAGTGCTTCTCGGGCCGCGAACTGCAACCTTGCAGGTAGCTCCCAGGTTCCCGGCCCAACGAAAGCCCCCAGACCCAAATGGAGAGGGGCTGCTTGGGGGCCCCTTGGGGCCCCTTCAGGCCAGCTAGGTCTTTGGCTCCTGGCTCCTTCGGTTTGGGAGCTGTTGCTGCAGTTGGGCATGTTGGCCGGAGAGTGCTTCTCGGGCCGCGAACTGCAACCTTGCAGGCACTTCCCAGGTTCCCGGCCCAACGAAAGCCCCCAGACCAAAATTGAGAGGGGCTGCTTGCGGGCCCCCGGGGACCCTCCAGGTCACCTATTTCTTTGGGTCCTGGCTCCTTCGGTTTGGGAGCTGTTGCTGCAGTTGGGCATGTTGGCCGGAGAGTGCTTCTCGGGCCGCGAACTGCAACCTTGCAGGTACCTCCCAGGTTCCCGGGCCAACGAAAGCCCCCAGACACAAATTGAGAGGGGCTGCTTGGGGGCCCCCTGGGGGCCCTTCAGGCCAGCTAGGTCTTTGGGTCCTGGCTCCTTCGGTTTGGGAGCTGTTGCTGGACGTTGGGCATGTTGGCCGGAGAGTGCTTCTCGGGCCGCGAACTGCAACCTTGCAGGTACCTCCCAGATTCCCGGGCCAACGAAAACCCCCAGACCCAAATTGAGAGGAGCTGCTTGCGGGCCCCCGGGGACCCTCCAGGCCACCTATTTCTTTGGGTCCTGGCTCCTTCGGTTTGGGAGCTGTTGCTGCAGTTGGGCATGTTGGCCGGAGAGTGCTTCTCGGGCCGCGAACTGCAACCTTGCAGGTACCTCCCAGGTTCCCGGGCCAAATAAAGCCCCCAGAAACAAATTGAGAGGGACTGCTTGGGGGCCCCTGGGGGCCATTCAGGCCAGCTAGGTCTTTGTGTCCTGGCTCCTTCGGTTTGGGAGCTGTTGCTGGACGTTGGGCATGTTGGCCGGAGAGTGCTTCTCGGGCCGCGAACTGCAACCTTGCAGGCACTTCCCATGTCCCCGGCCCAACGAAAGCCCCCAGACCCAAATTGAGAGGGGCTGCTTGCGGGCCCCCTGGGGACCCTTCAGGCCAGCTATTTCTTTGGGTCCTGGCTCCTTCGGTTTGGGAGCTGTTGCTGGACGTTGGGCATGTTGACCAGAGAGTGCTTCTCGGGCTGCGAACTGCAACCTTGCAGGTACCTCCCATGTCCCAGGCCCAACGAAAGCCCCCAGACCCAAATGGAGAGGGGCTGCTTGGGGGCCCCCTGGGGGCCCTTCAGGCCAGCTAGGTCTTTGGGTCCTGGCTCCTTCGGTTTGGGAGCTGTTGCTGCAGTTGGGCATGTTGGCCGGAGAGTGCTTCTCGGGCCGCGAACTGCAACCTTGCAGGTAGCTCCCAGGTTCCATGCCCAACGAAAGCCCCCAGACCCAAATGGAGAGGGGCTGCTTGGGTGCCCCCAGGGGGCACTTCAGGCCAGCTAGGTCTTTGGGTCCTGGCTCCTTCGGTTTGGGAGCTGTTGCTGGACGTTGGGCATGTTGACCGGAGAGTGCTTCTCGGGCTGCGAACTGCAACCTTGCAGGTAGCTCCCATGTCCCCGGCCCAACGAAAGCCCCCAGACCCAAATTGAGAGGGGCTGCTTGGGAGCCCCCTGGGGGCCCTTCAGGCCAGCTAGGTCTTTGGGTCCTGGCTCCTTCGGTTTGGGAGCTGTTGCTGGACGTTGGGCATGTTGACCGGAGAGTGCTTCTCGGGCTGCGAACTGCAACCTTGCAGGTACCTCCCAGGTCTCAGGCCCAACGAAAGCCCCCAGACCCAAATTGAGAGGGGCTGTTTGGGGGCCCCCTGGGGACACTTCAGGCCAGCTAGGTCTTTGGGTCCTGGCTCCTTCGCTTTGGGAGCTGTTGCTGGACGTTGGGCATGTTGGCCGGAGAGTGCTTCTCGGGCTGCGAACTGCAACCTTGCAGGTACCTCCCAGGTTCCCTGGCCAACGAAAGCCCCCAGACCCAAATTGAGAGGGGCTGCTTGGGTGCCCCCTGGGGGCCCTTCAGGCCAGCTAGGTCTTTGGGTCCTGGCTCCTTCGGTTTGGGAGCTGTTGCTGGACGTTGGGCATGTTGACAGGAGAGTGCTTCTCGGGCTGCGAACTGCAACCTTGCAGGTACCTCCCAGGTTCCATGCCCAACGAAAGCCCCCAGACCCAAATGGAGAGGGGCTGCTTGGGGGCCCCCTGGGGGCCCTTCAGGCCAGCTAGGTCTTTGGGTCCTGGCTCCTTCGGTTTGGGAGCTGTTGCTGCAGTTGGGCATGTTGGCCGGAGAGTGCTTCTCGGGCCGCGAACTGCAACCTTGCAGGCACTTCCCAGGTTCCCGGCCCAACGAAAGCCCCCAGACCAAAATTGAGAGGGGCTGCTTGGGGGGCCCCGGGGACCCTCCAGGCCAGCTGTTTCTTTGGGTCCTGGCTCCTTCGGTTTGGGAGCTGTTGCTGCAGTTGGGCATGTTGGCCGGAGAGTGCTTCTCGGGACGCGAACTGCAACCTTGCAGGTACCTCCCAGGTCCCAGGCCCAACGAAAGCCCCCAGACCCAAATTGAGAGGGGCTGTTTGGGGGCCCCCTGGGGACACTTCAGGCCAGCTAGGTCTTTGGGTCCTGGCTCCTTCGGTTTGGGAGCTGTTGCTGGACGTTGGGCATGTTGACCGGAGAGTGCTTCTCGGGCGGCGAACTGCAACCTTGCAGGTACCTCTCAGGTATCCATGCCCAACGAAAGCCCCCAGACCCAAATTGAGAGGGGCTGCTTGGGGGCCCCCTGGGGACTCTTCAGGCCAGCTAGGTCTTTGGGTCCTGGCTCCTTCGGTTTGGGAGCTGTTGCTGGACATTGGGCATGTTGGCCGGAGAGTGCTTCTCGGGCTGCGAACTGCAACCTTGCAGGTACCTCCCATGTCCCAGGCCCAACGAAAGCCCCCAGACCCAAATGGAGAGGGGCTGCTTGGGGGCCCCCTGGGTGCCCTTCAGGCCAGCTAGGTCTTTGGGTCCTGGCTCCTTCGGTTTGGGAGCTGTTGCTGCAGTTGGGCATGTTGGCCGGAGAGTGCTTCTCGGGACGCGAACTGCAACCTTGCAGGTACCTCCCAGGTTCCATGCCCAACGAAAGCCCCCAGACCCAAATTGAGAGGGGCTGTTTGGGGGCCCCCTGGGGACACTTCAGGCCAGCTAGGTCTTTGGGTCCTGGCTCCTTCGGTTTGGGAGCTGTTGCTGCAGTTGGGCATGGAGGCCGGAAAGTGCTTGTCGGGCTGCGAACTGCAACCTTGCAGTTACCTCCCAGGTTCCCGGGCCAACGAAAGCCCCCAGACCCAAATTGAGAGGGGCTGCTTGGGTGCCCCCTCGGGACCCTTCAGGCCAGCTAGGTCTTTGGGTCCTGGCTCCTTCGGTTTGGGAGCTGTTGCTGGACGTTGGGCATGTAGGCCGGAGAGTGCTTCTCGGGCCGTGAACTGCAACCTTGCAGGTAGCTCCCAGGTTCCCGGCCCAAAGAAAGCCCCCAGACCCAAATGGAGAGGGGCTGTTTGGGTGCCCTCTGGGGACCCCTTCAGGCCAGCTAGGTCTTTGGGTCCTGGCTCCTTCGGTTTGGGAGCTGTTGCTGGACGTTGGGCATGTTGGCCGGAGAGTGCTTCTCGGGCCGCGAACTGCAACCTTGCAGGTACCTCCCAGATTCCCGGGCCAACGAAAACCCCCAGACCCAAATTGAGAGGAGCTGCTTGCGGGCCCCCTGGGGAACCTTCAGGCCAGCTATTTCTTTGGGTCCTGGCTCCTTCGGTTTGGGAGCTGTTGCTGCAGTTGGGCATGTAGGCCGGAGAGTGCTTCTCGGGCCGTGAACTGCAACCTTGCATGTAGCTCCCAGGTTCCCGGCCCAAAGAAAGCCCCCAGACCCAAATGGAGAGGGGCTGTTTGGGTGCCCTCTGGGGACCCCTTCAGGCCAGCTAGGTCTTTGGGTCCTGGCTCCTTCGGTTTGGGAGCTGTTGCTGGACGTTGGGCATGTTGGCCGGAGAGTGCTTCTCGGGCCGTGAACTGCAACCTTGCAGGTAGCTCCCAGATTCCCGGCCCAACGAAAGCCCCCAGACCAAAATTGAGAGGGGCTGCTTGCGGGCCCCCGGGGACCCTCCAGGCCACCTATTTCTTTGGGTCCTGGCTCCTTCGGTTTGGGAGCTGTTGCTGCAGTTGGTAATGTTGGCCGGAGAGTGCTTCTCGGGCCGCGAACTGCAACCTTGCAGGTACCTCCCAGGTTCCCGGGCCAAATAAAGCCCCCAGAAACAAATTGAGAGGGACTGCTTGGGGGCCCCTGGGGGCCATTCAGGCCAGCTAGGTCTTTGTGTCCTGGCTCCTTCGGTTTGGGAGCTGTTGCTGGACGTTGGGCATGTTGGCCGGAGAGTGCTTCTCGGGCCGCGAACTGCAACCTTGCAGGCACTTCCCATGTCCCCGGCCCAACGAAAGCCCCCAGACCCAAATTGAGAGGGGCTGCTTGCGGGCCCCCTGGGGACCCTTCAGGCCAGCTATTTCTTTGGGTCCTGGCTCCTTCGGTTTGGGAGCTGTTGCTGGACGTTGGGCATGTTGACCGGAGAGTGCTTCTCGGGCTGCGAACTGCAACCTTGCAGGTACCTCCCATGTCCCAGGCCCAACGAAAGCCCCCAGACCCAAATGGAGAGGGGCTGCTTGGGGGCCCCCTGGGGGCCCTTCAGGCCAGCTAGGTCTTTGGGTCCTGGCTCCTTCGGTTTGGGAGCTGTTGCTGCAGTTGGGCATGTTGGCCGGAGAGTGCTTCTCGGGCCGCGAACTGCAACCTTGCAGGTAGCTCCCAGGTTCCATGCCCAACGAAAGCCCCCAGACCCAAATGGAGAGGGGCTGCTTGGGTGCCCCCAGGGGGCACTTCAGGCCAGCTAGGTCTTTGGGTCCTGGCTCCTTCGGTTTGGGAGCTGTTGCTGGACGTTGGGCATGTTGACCGGAGAGTGCTTCTCGGGCTGCGAACTGCAACCTTGCAGGTACCTCCCAGGTCCCCGGCCCAACGAAAGCCCCCAGACCCAAATTGAGAGGGGCTGTTTGGGGGCCCCCTGGGGGCCCTTCAGGCCAGCTAGGTCTTTGGGTCCTGGCTCCTTCGGTTTGGGAGCTGTTGCTGGACGTTGGGCATGTTGACCGGAGAGTGCTTCTCGGGCTGCGAACTGCAACCTTGCAGGTACCTCCCATGTCTCAGGCCCAACGAAAGCCCCCAGACCCAAATTGAGAGGGGCTGTTTGGGGGCCCCCTGGGGACACTTCAGGCCAGCTAGGTCTTTGGGTCCTGGCTCCTTCGCTTTGGGAGCTGTTGCTGGACATTGGGCATGTTGGCCGGAAAGTGCTTCTCGGGCTGCGAACTGCAACATTGCAGGTACCTCCCAGGTTCCATGCCCAACGAAAGCCCCCAGACCCAAATTGAGAGGGGCTGCTTGGGTGCCCCCTGGGGGCCCTTCAGGCCAGCTAGGTCTTTGGGTCCTGGCTCCTTCGGTTTGGGAGCTGTTGCTGGACGTTGGGCATGTTGACAGGAGAGTGCTTGTCGGGCTGCGAACTGCAACCTTGCAGGTACCTCCCAGGTTCCATGCCCAACGAATGCACCCAGACCCAAATTGAGAGGGGCTGCTTGGGGGCCCCTTGGGACCCCTTCAGGCCAGCTAGGTCTTTGGGTCCTGGCTCCTTCGGTTTGGGAGCTGTTGCTGCAGTTGGGCATGTTGGCCGGAGAGTGCTTCTCGGGCCGCGAACTGCAACCTTGCAGGCACTTCCCAGGTTCCCGGCCCAACGAAAGCCCCCTGACCAAAATTGAGAGGGGCTGCTTGGGGGGACCCGGGGACCATCCAGGCCAGCTGTTTCTTTGGGTCCTGGCTCCTTCGGTTTGGGAGCTGTTGCTGCAGTTGGGCATGTTGGCCGGAGAGTGCTTCTCGGACCGCGAACTTCAACCTTGCAGGCACTTCCCAGGTTCCCGGCCCAACGAAAGCCCCCAGACCCAAATGGAGAGGGGCTGCTTGCGGGCCCCCGGGGACCCTCCAGGCCAGCTATTTCTTTGGGTCCTGGCTCCTTCGCTTTGGGAGCTGTTGCTGCAGTTGGGCATGTTGGCCGGAGAGTGCTTCTCGGGCTGCGAACTGCAACCTTGCAGGTACCTCCCAGGTTCCATGCCCAACGAAAGCCCCCAGACTCAAATTGAGAGGGGCTGTTTGGGGGCCCCCTGGGGACACTTCAGGCCAGCTAGGTCTTTGGGTCCTGGCTCCTTCGCTTTGGGAGCTGTTGCTGCAGTTGGGCATGTTGGCCGGAGAGTGCTTCTCGGGCCGCGAACTGCAACCTTGCAGGTAGCTCCCAGGTTCCCGGGCCAAATAAAGCCCCCAGACACAAATTGAGAGGGACTGCTTGGGGGCCCCTGGGGGCCATTCAGGCCAGCTAGGTCTTTGGGTCCTGGCTCCTTCGGTTTGGGAGCTGTTGCTGGACGTTGGGCATGTTGGCCGGAGAGTGCTTCTCGGGCCGCGAACTGCAACCTTGCAGGTACCTCCCATGTCCCAGGCCCAACGAAAGCCCCCAGACCCAAATTGAGAGGGGCTGCTTGCGGGCCCCCTGGGGACCCTTCAGGCCAGCTATTTCTTTGGGTCCTGGCTCCTTCGGTTTGGGAGCTGTTGCTGCAGTTGGGCATGTTGGCCGGAGAGTGCTTCTCGGGCCGCGAGCTGCAACCTTGCAGGCACCTCCCAGGTTCCATGCCCAACGAAAGCCCCCAGACCCAAATGGAGAGGGGCTGTTTGGGGGCCCCCTGGGGACACTTCAGGCCAGCTAGGTCTTTGGGTCCTGGCTCCTTCAGTTTGGGAGCTGTTGCTGGACGTTGGGCATGTAGGCCGGAAAGTGCTTCTCGGGCTGCGAACTTCAACCTTGCAGGTACCTCCCAGGTTCCCGGGCCAACGAAAGCCCCCAGACCCAAATTGAGAGGGGCTGCTTGGGTGCCCCCTGGGGGCCCTTCAGGCCAGCTAGGTCTTTGGGTCCTGGCTCCTTCGGTTTGGGAGCTGTTGCTGGACGTTGGGCATGTTGACCGGAGAGTGCTTCTCGGGATGCGAACTGCAACCTTGCAGGTACCTCCCATGTCCCAGGCCCAACGAAAGCCCCCAGACCCAAATGGAGAGGGGCTGCTTGGGGGCCCCCTGGGTGCCCTTCAGGCCAGCTAGGTCTTTGGGTCCTGGCTCCTTCGGTTTGGGAGCTGTTGCTGCAGTTGGGCATGTTGGCCGGAGAGTGCTTCTCGGGCCGCGAACTGCAACCTTGCAGGTAGCTCCCAGGTTCCATGCCCAACGAAAGCCCCCAGACCCAAATGGAGAGGGGCTGCTTGGGGGCCCCCTGGGGGCCCTTCAGGCCAGCTAGGTCTTTGGGTCCTGGCTCCTTCGGTTTGGGAGCTGTTGCTGGACGTTGGGCATGTTGACCGGAGAGTGCTTCTCGGGCTGCGAACTGCAACCTTGCAGGTAGCTCCCATGTCCCCGTCCCAACGAAAGCCCCCAGACCCAAATTGAGAGGGGCTGCTTGGGAGCCCCCTGGGGGCCCTTCAGGCCAGCTAGGTCTTTGGGTCCTGGCTCCTTCGGTTTGGGAGCTGTTGCTGGACGTTGGGCATGTTGACCGGAGAGTGCTTCTCGGGCTGCGAACTGCAACCTTGCAGGTACCTCCCAGGTTCCCGGCCCAACGAAAGCCCCCAGACCCAAATTGAGAGGGGCTGCTTGGGGGGCCCCGGGGACCCTCCAGGCCAGCTGTTTCTTTGGGTCCTGGCTCCTTTGGTTTGGGAGCTGTTGCTGCAGTTGGGCATGTTGGCCGGAGAGTGCTTCTCGGGACGCGAACTGCAACCTTGCAGGTACCTCCCAGGTCCCAGGCCCAACGAAAGCCCCCAGACCCAAATTGAGAGGGGCTGTTTGGGGGCCCCCTGGGGACTCTTCAGGCCAGCTAGGTCTTTGGGTCCTGGCTCCTTCGGTTTGGGAGCTGTTGCTGGACGTTGGGCATGTTGACCGGAGAGTGCTTCTCGGGAGGCGAACTGCAACCTTGCAGGTACCTCTCAGGTATCCATGCCCAACGAAAGCCCCCAGACCCAAATTGAGAGGGGCTGCTTGGGGGCCCCCTGGGGACTCTTCAGGCCAGCTAGGTCTTTGGGTCCTGGCTCCTTCGGTTTGGGAGCTGTTGCTGGACATTGGGCATGTTGGCCGGAGAGTGCTTCTCGGGCTGCGAACTGCAACCTTGCAGGTACCTCCCATGTCCCAGGCCCAACGAAAGCCCCCAGACCCAAATGGAGAGGGGCTGCTTGGGGGCCCCCTGGGTGCCCTTCAGGCCAGCTAGGTCTTTGGGTCCTGGCTCCTTCGGTTTGGGAGCTGTTGCTGCAGTTGGGCATGTTGGCCGGAGAGTGCTTCTCGGGCCGCGAACTGCAACCTTGCAGGTAGCTCCCAGGTTCCATGCCCAACGAAAGCCCCCAGACCCAAATGGAGAGGGGCTGCTTGGGTGCCCCCAGGGGGCACTTCAGGCCAGCTAGGTCTTTGGGTCCTGGCTCCTTCGGTTTGGGAGCTGTTGCTGGACGTTGGGCATGTTGACCGGAGAGTGCTTCTCGGGCTGCGAACTGCAACCTTGCAGGTAGCTCCCATGTCCCCGGCCCAACGAAAGCCCCCAGACCCAAATTGAGAGGGGCTGCTTGGGAGCCCCCTGGGGGCCCTTCAGGCCAGCTAGGTCTTTGGGTCCTGGCTCCTTCGGTTTGGGAGCTGTTGCTGGACGTTGGGCATGTTGACCGGAGAGTGCTTCTCGGGCTGCGAACTGCAACCTTGCAGGTACCTCCCAGGTCTCAGGCCCAACGAAAGCCCCCAGACCCAAATTGAGAGGGGCTGTTTGGGGGCCCCCTGGGGACACTTCAGGCCAGCTAGGTCTTTGGGTCCTGGCTCCTTCGCTTTGGGAGCTGTTGCTGGACGTTGGGCATGTTGGCCGGAGAGTGCTTCTCGGGCTGCGAACTGCAACCTTGCAGGTACCTCCCAGGTTCCCTGGCCAACGAAAGCCCCCAGACCCAAATTGAGAGGGGCTGCTTGGGTGCCCCCTGGGGGCCCTTCAGGCCAGCTAGGTCTTTGGGTCCTGGCTCCTTCGGTTTGGGAGCTGTTGCTGGACGTTGGGCATGTTGACAGGAGAGTGCTTGTCGGGCTGCGAACTGCAACCTTGCAGGTACCTCCCAGGTTCCATGCCCAACGAAAGCACCCAGACCCAAATTGAGAGGGGCTGCTTGGGGGCCCCTTGGGGCCCCTTCAGGCCAGCTAGGTCTTTGGGTCCTGGCTCCTTCGGTTTGGGAGCTGTTGCTGCAGTTGGGCATGTTGGCCGGAGAGTGCTTCTCGGGCCGCGAACTGCAACCTTGCAGGCACTTCCCAGGTTCCCGGCCCAACGAAAGCCCCCAGACCAAAATTGAGAGGGGCTGCTTGGGGGGCCCCGGGGACCCTCCAGGCCAGCTGTTTCTTTGGGTCCTGGCTCCTTCGGTTTGGGAGCTGTTGCTGCAGTTGGGCATGTTGGCCGGAGAGTGCTTCTCGGGCCGCGAACTGCAACCTTGCAGGTACCTCCCAGGTCCCAGGCCCAACGAAAGCCCCCAGACCCAAATTGAGAGGGGCTGTTTGGGGGCCCCCTGGGGACTCTTCAGGCCAGCTAGGTCTTTGGGTCCTGGCTCCTTCGGTTTGGGAGCTGTTGCTGGACGTTGGGCATGTTGACCGGAGAGTGCTTCTCGGGCGGCGAACTGCAACCTTGCAGGTACCTCTCAGGTATCCATGCCCAACGAAAGCCCCCAGACCCAAATTGAGAGGGGCTGCTTGGGGGCCCCCTGGGGACTCTTCAGGCCAGCTAGGTCTTTGGGTCCTGGCTCCTTCGGTTTGGGAGCTGTTGCTGGACATTGGGCATGTTGGCCGGAGAGTGCTTCTCGGGCTGCGAACTGCAACCTTGCAGGTACCTCCCATGTCCCAGGCCCAACGAAAGCCCCCAGACCCAAATGGAGAGGGGCTGCTTGGGGGCCCCCTGGGTGCCCTTCAGGCCAGCTAGGTCTTTGGGTCCTGGCTCCTTCGGTTTGGGAGCTGTTGCTGCAGTTGGGCATGTTGGCCGGAGAGTGCTTCTCGGGACGCGAACTGCAACCTTGCAGGTACCTCCCAGGTTCCATGCCCAACGAAAGCCCCCAGACCCAAATGGAGAGGGGCTGTTTGGGGGCCCCCTGTGGACTCTTCAGGCCAGCTAGGTCTTTGGGTCCTGGCTCCTTCAGTTTGGGAGCTGTTGCTGGACGTTGGGCATGTTGACCGGAGAGTGCTTCTCGGGCTGCGACCTGCAACCTTGCAGGTACCTCCCATGTCCCAGACCCAACGAAAGCCCCCAGACCCAAATGGAGAGGGGCTGCTTGGGGGCCCCCTGGGACCCCTTCAGGCCAGCTAGGTCTTTGGGTCCTGGCTCCTTCGGTTTGGGAGCTGTTGCTGGACGTTGGGCATGTAGGCCGGAGAGTGCTTCTCGGGCCGTGAACTGCAACCTTGCAGGTAGCTCCCAGGTTCCCGGCCAAAGAAAGCCCCCAGACCCAAATGGAGAGGGGCTGTTTGGGGGCCCTCTGGGGACTCTTCAGGCCAGCTAGGTCTTTGGGTCCTGGCTCCTTCGGTTTGGGAGCTGTTGCTGGACGTTGGACATGTTGTCCGGAGAGTGCTTCTCGGGCCGTGAACTGCAACCTTGCAGGTAGCTCCCAGGTTCCCGGCCCAAGGAAAGCCCCCAGACCCAAATGGAGAGGGGCTGCTTGGGGGCCCCTTGGGGCCCCTTCAGGCCAGCTAGGTCTTTGGCTCCTGGCTCCTTCGGTTTGGGAGCTGTTGCTGCAGTTGGGCATGTTGGCCGGAGAGTGCTTCTCGGGCCGCGAACTGCAACCTTGCAGGTACCTCCCAGGTTCCCGGCCCAACGAAAGCCCCCAGACCCAAATTGAGAGGGGCTGCTTGCGGGCCCCCTGGGGACCCTTCAGGCCAGCTATTTCTTTGGGTCCTGGCTCCTTCGGTTTGGGAGCTGTTGCTGCAGTTGGGCATGTTGGCGGGAGAGTGCTTCTCGGGCTGCGAAATGCAACCTTGCAGGTACCTCCCAGGTTCCATGCCCAACGAAAGCCCCCAGACTCAAATTGAGAGGGGCTGTTTGGGGGCCCCCTGGGGACACTTCAGGCCAGCTAGGTCTTTGGGTCCTGGCTCCTTCGCTTTGGGAGCTGTTGCTGCAGTTGGGCATGGAGGCCGGAAAGTGCTTCTCGGGCTGCGAACTGCAACCTTGCAGTTACCTCCCAGGTTCCCGGGCCAACGAAAGCCCCCAGACCCAAATTGAGAGGGTCTGCTTGGGTGCCCCCTGGGGACCCTTCAGGCCAGCTAGGTCTTTGGGTCCTGGCTCCTTCGGTTTGGGAGCTGTTGCTGGACGTTGGGCATGTAGGCCGGAGAGTGCTTCTCGGGCCGTGAACTGCAACCTTGCAGGTAGCTCCCAGGTTCCCGGCCCAAAGAAAGCCCCCAGACCCAAATGGAGAGGGGCTGTTTGGGTGCCCTCTGGGGACCCCTTCAGGCCAGCTAGGTCTTTGGGTCCTGGCTCCTTCGGTTTGGGAGCTGTTGCTGGACGTTGGGCATGTTGGCCGGAGAGTGCTTCTCGGGCCGCGAACTGCAACCTTGCAGGTAGCTCCCAGGTTCCCGGCCCAAGGAAAGCCCCCAGACCCAAATGGAGAGGGGCTGCTTGGGGGCCCCTTGGGGCCCCTTCAGGCCAGCTAGGTCTTTGGCTCCTGGCTCCTTCGGTTTGGGAGCTGTTGCTGCAGTTGGGCATGTTGGCCGGAGAGTGCTTCTCGGGCCGCGAACTGCAGCCTTGCAGGCACTTCCCAGGTTCCCGGCCCAACGAAAGCCCCCAGACCAAAATTGAGAGGGGCTGCTTGCGGGCCCCCGGGGACCCTCCAGGTCACCTATTTCTTTGGGTCCTGGCTCCTTCGGTTTGGGAGCTGTTGCTGCAGTTGGGCATGTTGGCCGGAGAGTGCTTCTCGGGCCGCGAACTGCAACCTTGCAGGTACCTCCCAGGTTCCCGGGCCAACGAAAGCCCCCAGACACAAATTGAGAGGGGCTGCTTGGGGGCCCCCTGGGGGCCCTTCAGGCCAGCTAGGTCTTTGGGTCCTGGCTCCTTCGGTTTGGGAGCTGTTGCTGGACGTTGGGCATGTTGGCCGGAGAGTGCTTCTCGGGCCGCGAACTGCAACCTTGCAGGTACCTCCCAGATTCCCGGCCCAACGAAAACCCCCAGACCCAAATTGAGAGGAGCTGCTTGCGGGCCCCCTGGGGAACCTTCAGGCCAGCTATTTCTTTGGGTCCTGGCTCCTTCGGTTTGGGAGCTGTTGCTGCAGTTGGGCATGTAGGCCGTAGAGTGCTTCTCGGGCCGTGAACTGCAACCTTGCATGTAGCTCCCAGGTTCCCGGCCCAAAGAAAGCCCCCAGACACAAATGGAGAGGGGCTGTTTGGGTGCCCTCTGGGGACCCCTTCAGGCCAGCTAGGTCTTTGGGTCCTGGCTCCTTCGGTTTGGGAGCTGTTGCTGGACGTTGGGCATGTTGGCCGGAGAGTGCTTCTCGGTACTTGAACTGCAACCTTGCAGGTAGCTCCCAGGTTCCCGGCCCAACGAAAGCCCCCAGACCAAAATTGAGAGGGGCTGCTTGCGGGCCCCCGGGGACCCTCCAGGCCACCTATTTCTTTGGGTCCTGGCTCCTTCGCTTTGGGAGCTGTTGCTGCAGTTGGGCATGTTGGCCGGAGAGTGCTTCTCGGGCCGCGAACTGCAACCTTGCAGGTACCTCCCAGGTTCCCGGGCCAAATAAAGCCCCCAGACACAAATTGAGAGGGACTGCTTGGGGGCCCCTGGGGGCCATTCAGGCCAGCTAGGTCTTTGGGTCCTGGCTCCTTCGGTTTGGGAGCTGTTGCTGGACGTTGGGCATGTTGGCCGGAGAGTGCTTCTCGGGCCGCGAACTGCAACCTTGCAGGCACTTCCCATATCCCCGGCCCAACGAAAGCCCCCAGACCCAAATTGAGAGGGGCTGCTTGCGGGCCCCCTGGGGACCCTTCAGGCCAGCTATTTCTTTGGGTCCTGGCTCCTTCGGTTTGGGAGCTGTTGCTGCAGTTGGGCATGTTGGCCGGAGAGTGCTTCTCGGGCCGCGAGCTGCAACCTTGCAGGTACCTCCCAGGTTCCATGCCCAACGAAAGCCCCCAGACCCAAATGGAGAGGGGCTTTTTGGGGGCCCCCTGGGGACACTTCAGGCCAGCTAGGTCTTTGGGTCCTGGCTCCTTCGGTTTGGGAGCTGTTGCTGGACGTTGGGCATGTAGGCCGGAAAGTGCTTCTCGGGCTGCGAACTGCAACCTTGCAGGTACCTCCCAGGTTCCCGGGCCAACGAAAGCCCCCAGACCCAAATTGAGAGGGGCTGCTTGGGTGCCCCCTGGGGGCCCTTCAGGCCAGCTAGGTCTTTGGGTCCTGGCTCCTTCGGTTTGGGAGCTGTTGCTGGACGTTGGGCATGTTGACCGGAGAGTGCTTCTCGGGCTACGAACTGCAACCTTGCAGGTACCTCCCATGTCCCAGGCCCAACGAAAGCCCCCAGACCCAAATGGAGAGGGGCTGTTTGGGGGCCCCCTGGGGGCCCTTCAGGCCAGCTAGGTCTTTGGGTCCTGGCTCCTTCGGTTTGGGAGCTGTTGCTGCAGTTGGGCATGTAGGCCGGAGAGTGCTTCTCGGGCCGCGAACTGCAACCTTGCAGGTAGCTCCCAGGTTCCATGCCCAACGAAAGCCCCCAGACCCAAATGGAGAGGGGCTGTTTGGGGGCCCCCAGAGGGCACTTCAGGCCAGCTAGGTCTTTGGGTCCTGGCTCCTTCGGTTTGGGAGCTGTTGCTGGACGTTGGGCATGTTGACCGGAGAGTGCTTCTCGGGCTGCGAACTGCAACCTTGCAGGTAGCTCCCATGTCCCCGGCCCAACGAAAGCCCCCAGACCCAAATTGAGAGGGGCTGCTTGGGGGCCCCCTGGGGGCCCTTCAGGCCAGCTAGGTCTTTGGGTCCTGGCTCCTTCGGTTTGGGAGCTGTTGCTGGACGTTGGGCATGTTGACCGGAGAGTGCTTCTCGGGCTGCGAACTGCAACCTTGCAGGTACCTCCCATGTCTCAGGCCCAACGAATGCCCCCAGACCAAAATTGAGAGGGGCTGCTTGCGGGCCCCCGGGGACCCTCCAGGCCACCTATTTCTTTGGGTCCTGGCTCCTTCGCTTTGGGAGCTGTTGCTGCAGTTGGGCATGTTGGCCGGAGAGTGCTTCTCGGGCCGCGAACTGCAACCTTGCAGGTACCTCCCAGGTTCCCGGGCCAAATAAAGCCCCCAGACACAAATTGAGAGGGACTGCTTGGGGGCCCCTGGGGGCCATTCAGGCCAGCTAGGTCTTTGGGTCCTGGCTCCTTCGGTTTGGGAGCTGTTGCTGGACGTTGGGCATGTTGGCCGGAGAGTGCTTCTCGGGCCGCGAACTGCAACCTTGCAGGCACTTCCCATGTCCCCGGCCCAACGAAAGCCCCCAGACCCAAATTGAGAGGGGCTGCTTGCGGGCCCCCTGGGGACCCTTCAGGCCAGCTATTTCTTTGGGTCCTGGCTCCTTCGGTTTGGGAGCTGTTGCTGCAGTTGGGCATGTTGGCCGGAGAGTGCTTCTCGGGCCGCGAGCTGCAACCTTGCAGGTACCTCCCAGGTTCCATGCCCAACGAAAGCCCCCAGACACAAATGGAGAGGGGCTGTTTGGGGGCCCCCTGGGGACACTTCAGGCCAGCTAGGTCTTTGGGTCCTGGCTCCTTCGGTTTGGGAGCTGTTGCTGGACGTTGGGCATGTAGGCCGGAAAGTGCTTCTCGGGCTGCGAACTGCAACCTTGCAGGTACCTCCCAGGTTCCCGGGCCAACGAAAGCCCCCAGACCCAAATTGAGAGGGGCTGCTTGGGTGCCCCCTGGGGGCCCTTCAGGCCAGCTAGGTCTTTGGGTCCTGGCTCCTTCGGTTTGGGAGCTGTTGCTGGACGTTGGGCATGTTGACCGGAGAGTGCTTCTCGGGCTACGAACTGCAACCTTGCAGGTACCTCCCATGTCCCAGGCCCAACGAAAGCCCCCAGACCCAAATGGAGAGGGGCTGTTTGGGGGCCCCCTGGGGGCCCTTCAGGCCAGCTAGGTCTTTGGGTCCTGGCTCCTTCGGTTTGGGAGCTGTTGCTGCAGTTGGGCATGTAGGCCGGAGAGTGCTTCTCGGGCCGCGAACTGCAACCTTGCAGGTACCTCCCAGGTTCCATGCCCAACGAAAGCCCCCAGACCCAAATGGAGAGGGGCTGCTTGGGGGCCCCCAGGGGGCACTTCAGGCCAGCTAGGTCTTTGGGTCCTGGCTCCTTCGGTTTGGGAGCTGTTGCTGGACGTTGGGCATGTTGACCGGAGAGTGCTTCTCGGGCTGCGAACTGCAACCTTGCAGGTACCTCCCAGGTCCCCGGCCCAACGAAAGCCCCCAGACCCAAATTGAGAGGGGCTGCTTGGGGGCCCCCTGGGGGCCCTTCAGGCCAGCTAGGTCTTTGGGTCCTGGCTCCTTCGGTTTGGGAGCTGTTGCTGGACGTTGGGCATGTTGACCGGAGAGTGCTTCTCGGGCTGCGAACTGCAACCTTGCAGGTACCTCCCATGTCTCAGGCCCAACGAATGCCCCCAGACCCAAATGGAGAGGGGCTGTTTGGGGGCCCCCTGGGGCCCCTTCAGGCCAGCTAGGTCTTTGGGTCCTGGCTCCTTCGCTTTGGGAGCTGTTGCTGGACGTTGACATGTTGTCCGGAGAGTGCTTCTCGGGCCGTGAACTGCAACCTTGCAGGTAGCTCCCAGGTTCCATGCCCAACGAAAGCCCCCAGACCCAAATGGAGAGGGGCTGTTTGGGGGTCCCCTGGGGACACTTCAGGCCAGCTAGGTCTTTGGGTCCTGGCTCCTTCGGTTTGGGAGCTGTTGCTGGACGTTGGGTATGTAGGCCGGAAAGTGCTTCTCGGGCTGCGAACTGCAACCTTGCAGGTACCTCCCAGGTTCCCGGGCCAACGAAAGCCCCCAGACCCAAATTGAGAGGGGCTGCTTGGGTGCCCCCTGGGGGCCCTTCAGGCCAGCTAGGTCTTTGGGTCCTGGCTCCTTCGGTTTGGGAGCTGTTGCTGGACGTTGGGCATGTTGACCGGAGAGTGCTTCTCGGGCCGCGAACTGCAACCTTGCAGGTACCTCCCATGTCCCAGGCCCAACGAAAGCCCTCAGACCCAAATGGAGAGGGGCTGCTTGGGGGCCCCATGGGGGCCCTTCAGGCCAGCTAGGTCTTTGGGTCCTGGCTCCTTCGGTTTGGGAGCTGTTGCTGCAGTTGGGCATGTTGGCCGGAGAGTGCTTCTCGGGCCGCGAACTGCAACCTTGCAGGTAGCTCCCAGGTTCCATGCCCAACGAAAGCCCCCAGACCCAAATGGAGAGGGGCTGCTTGGGTGCCCCCGGGGGAACTTCAGGCCAGCTAGGTCTTTGGGTCCTGGCTCCTTCGGTTTGGGAGCTGTTGCTGGACGTTTGGCATGTTGACCGGAGAGTGCTTCTCGGGCTGCGAACTGCAACCTTGCAGGTAGCTCCCAGGTCCCCGGCCCAACGAAAGCCCCCAGACCCAAATTGAGAGGGGCTGCTTGGGGGCCCCCTGGGGGCCCTTCAGGCCAGCTAGGTCTTTGGGTCCTGGCTCCTTCGGTTTGGGAGCTGTTGCTGGACGTTGGGCATGTTGACCGGAGAGTGCTTCTCGGGCCGCGAACTGCAACCTTGCAGGTACCTCCCATGTCTCAGGCCCAACGAAAGCCCCCAGACCCAAATTGAGAGGGGCTGTTTGGGGGCCCCCTGGGGACACTTCAGGCCAGCTAGGTCTTTGGGTCCTGGCTCCTTCGCTTTGGGAGCTGTTGCTGGACAGTGGGCATGTTGGCCGGAAAGTGCTTCTCGGGCTGCGAACTGCAACATTGCAGGTACCTCCCAGGTTCCATGCCCAACGAAAGCCCCCAGACCCAAATTGAGAGGGGCTGCTTGGGTGCCCCCTGGGGGCCCCTCAGGCCAGCTAGGTCTTTGGGTCCTGGCTCCTTCGGTTTGGGAGCTGTTGCTGGACGTTGGGCATGTTGACAGGAGAGTGCTTGTCGGGCTGCGAACTGCAACCTTGCAGGTACCTCCCAGGTTCCATGCCCAACGAAAGCACCCAGACCCAAATGGAGAGGGGCTGCTTGGGGGCCCCTTGGGACCCCTTCAGGCCAGCTAGGTCTTTGGGTCCTGGCTCCTTCGGTTTGGGAGCTGTTGCTGCAGTTGGGCATGTTGGCCGGAGAGTGCTTCTCGGGCCGCGAACTGCAACCTTGCAGGCACTTCCCAGGTTCCCGGCCCAACGAAAGCCCCCACACCCAAATTGAGAGGGGCTGCTTGGGGGCCCCTTGGGGCCCATTCAGGCCAGCTAGGTCTTTGGGTCCTGGCTCCTTCGGTTTGGGAGCTGTTGCTGCAGTTGGGCATGTTGGCCGGAGAGTGCTTCTCGGGCTGCGAACTGCAACCTTGCAGGTACCTCCCAGGTACCATGCCCAACGAAAGCCCCCAGACCCAAATTGAGAGGGGCTGTTTGGGGGCCCCCTGGGGACTCTTCAGGCCAGCTAGGTCTTTGGGTCCTGGCTCCTTCGGTTTGGGAGCTGTTGCTGGACGTTGGGCATGTTGACCGGAGAGTGCTTCTCGGGCTGCTAACTGCAACCTTGCAGGTACCTCCCATGTCCCAGACCCAGCCAAAGCCCCCAGACCCAAATTGAGAGGGGCTGCTTGGGGGCCCCCTGGGGGCCCTTCAGGCCAGCTAGGTCTTTGAGTCCTGGCTCCTTCGGTTTGGGAGCTGTTGCTGGACGTTGGGCATGTTGACCGGAGAGTGCTTCTCGGGCTGCGAACTGCAACCTTGCAGGTACCTCCCAGGTCCCCGGCCCAACGAAAGCCCCCAGACCCAAATTGAGAGGGGCTGTTTGGGGGCCCCTTGGGACCCCTTCAGGCCAGCTAGGTCTTTGGGTCCTGGCTCCTTCGGTTTGGGAGCTGTTGCTGGACGTTGGGCATGTAGGCCGTAGAGTGTTTCTCGGGCCGTGAACTGCAACCTTGCAGGTAGCTCCCAGGGTCCCGGCCAAAGAAAGCCCCCAGACCCAAATGGAGAGGGGCTGTTTGGGGGCCCTCTGGGGACTCTTCAGGCCAGCTAGGTCTTTGGGTCCTGGCTCCTTCGGTTTGGGAGCTGTTGCTGGACGTTGGACATGTTGTCCGGAGAGTGCTTCTCGGGCCGTGAACTGCAACCTTGCAGGTAGCTCCCAGGTTCCCGGCCCAAGGAAAGCCCCCAGACCCAAATGGAGAGGGGCTGCTTGGGGGCCCCTTGGGGCCCCTTCAGGCCAGCTAGGTCTTTGGCTCCTGGCTCCTTCGGTTTGGGAGCTGTTGCTGCAGTTGGGCATGTTGGCCGGAGAGTGCTTCTCGGGCCGCGACCTGCAACCTTGCAGGCGCTTCCCAGGTTCCCGGCCCAACGAAAGCCCCCAGACCAAAATTGAGAGGGGCTGCTTGCGGGCCCCCGGGGACCCTCCAGGCCAGCTATTTCTTTGGGTCCTGGCTCCTTCGGTTTGGGAGCTGTTGCTGCAGTTGGGCATGTTGGCCGGAGAGTGCTTCTCGGGCCGCGAACTGCAACCTTGCAGGTACCTCCCAGATTCCCGGGCCAACGAAAGCCCCCAGACCCAAATTGAGAGGGGCTGCTTGCGGGCCCCCTGGGGACCCTTCAGGCCAGCTATTTCTTTGGGTCCTGGCTCCTTCGGTTTGGAAGCTGTTGCTGCAGTTGGGCATGTTGGCCGGAGAGTGCTTCTCGGGCTGCGAACTGCAACCTTGCAGGTACCTCCCAGGTTCCATGCCCAACGAAAGCCCCCAGACTCAAATTGAGAGGGGCTGTTTGGGGGCCCCCTGGGGACACTTCAGGCCAGCTAGGTCTTTGGGTCCTGGCTCCTTCGGTTTGGGAGCTGTTGCTGCAGTTGGGCATGTTGGCCGGAAAGTGCTTCTCGGGCTGCGAACTGCAACCTTGCAGTTACCTCCCAGGTTCCCGGGCCAACGAAAGCCCCCAGACCCAAATTGAGAGGGGCTGCTTGGGTGCCCCCTGGGGACCCTTCAGGCCAGCTAGGTCTTTGGGTCCTGGCTCCTTCGGTTTGGGAGCTGTTGCTGGACGTTGGGCATGTAGGCCGGAGAGTGCTTCTCGGGCCGTGAACTGCAACCTTGCAGGTATCTCCCAGGTTCCCGGCCCAAAGAAAGCCCCCAGACCCAAATGGAGAGGGGCTGTTTGGGTGCCCTCTGGGGACCCCTTCAGGCCAGCTAGGTCTTTGGGTCCTGGCTCCTTCGGTTTGGGAGCTGTTGCTGGACGTTGGGCATGTTGGCCGGAGAGTGCTTCTCGGGCCGCGAACTGCAACCTTGCAGGTACCTCCCAGATTCCCGGGCCAACGAAAGCCCCCAGACCCAAATGGAGAGGGGCTGCTTGCGGGCCCCCTGGGGACCCTTCAGGCCAGCTATTTCTTTGGGTCCTGGCTCCTTCGGTTTGGGAGCTGTTGCTGCAGTTGGGCATGTTGGCCGGAGAGTGCTTCTCGGGCCGCGAGCTGCAACCTTGCAGGTACCTCCCAGGTTCCATGCCCAACGAAAGTCCCCAGACCCAAATGGAGAGGGGCTGTTTGGGGGCCCCCTGGGGACACTTCATGCCAGCTAGGTCTTTGGGTCCTGGCTCCTTCGGTTTGGGAGCTGTTGCTGGACGTTGGGCATGTAGGCCGGAAAGTGCTTCTCGGGCTGCGAACTGCAACCTTGCAGGTACCTCCCAGGTTCCCGGGCCAACGAAAGCCCCCAGACCCAAATTGAGAGGGGCTGCTTGGGTGCCCCCTGGGGGCCCTTCAGGCCAGCTAGGTCTTTGGGTCCTGGCTCCTTCGGTTTGGGAGCTGTTGCTGCAGATGGGCATGTTGGCCGGAGAGTGCTTCTCGGGACGCGAACTGCAACCTTGCAGGTACCTCCCAGGTTCCATGCCCAACGAAAGCCCCCAGACCCAAATTGAGAGGGGCTGTTTGGGGGCCCCCTTGGGACTCTTCAGGCCAGCTAGGTCTTTGGGTCCTGGCTCCTTCGGTTTGGGAGTTGTTGCTGGACGTTGGGAATGTTGACCGGAGAGTGCTTCTCGTGCTGTGAACTGCAACCTTGCAGGTAGCTCCCATGTCCCAGGCCCAACGAAAGCCCCCAGACCCAAATTGAGAGGGGCTGCTTGGGGGCCCCCTGGGGGCCTTTCAGGCCAGCTAGGTCTTTGGGTCCTGGCTCCTTCGGTTTGGGAGCTGTTGCTGGACGTTGGGCATGTTGACCGGAGAGTGCTTCTCGGGCTGCGAACTGCAACCTTGCAGGTACCTCCCATGTCCCAGGCCCAACGAAAGCCCCCAGACCAAAATTGAGAGGGGCTGTTTGGGGGCCCCCTGGGGGCCCTTCAGGCCAGCTAGGTCTTTGGGTCCTGGCTCCTTCGGTTTGGGAGCTGTTGCTGCAGTTGGGCATGTTGGCCGGAGAGTGCTTCTCGGGCTGCGAACTGCAACCTTGCAGGTAGCTCCCAGGTTCCCGGCCCAAGGAAAGCCCCCAGACCCAAATGGAGAGGGGCTGTTTGGGGGCCCCCTGGGGCCCCTTCAGGCCAGCTAGGTCTTTGGGTCCTGGCTCCTTCGCTTTGGGAGCTGTTGCTGGACGTTGGGCATGTTGGCCGGAGAGTGCTTCTCGGGCTGCGAACTGCAACCTTGCAGGTAGCTCCCAGGTTCCTGGGCCAACGAAAGCCCCCAGACCCAAATTGAGAGGGGCTGCTTGGGGGCCCCTTGGGACCCCTTCAGGCCAGCTAGGTCTTTGGGTCCTGGCTCCTTCGGTTTGGGAGCTGTTGCTGCAGTTGGGCATGTTGGCCGGAGAGTGCTTCTCGGGCCGTGAACTGCAACCTTGCAGGCACTTCCCAGGTTCCCGGCCCAACGAAAGCCCCCAGACCAAAATGGAGAGGGGCTGCTTGCGGGCCCCCGGGGACCCTACAGCCCAGCTATTTCTTTGGGTCCTGGCTCCTTCGGTTTGGGAGCTGTTGCTGCAGTTGGGCATGTTGGCCGGAGAGTGCTTCTCGGGACGCGAACTGCAATCTTGCAGGTAGCTCCCAGGTTCCCGGCCCAACGAAAGCCCCCAGACCCAAATTGAGAGGGGCTGCTTGGGGGCCCCCTGGGGGCCCTTCAGGCCAGCTAGGTCTTTGGGTCCTGGCTCCTTCGGTTTGGGAGCTGTTGCTGGACGTTGGGCATGTTGGCCGGAGAGTGCTTCTCGGGCCGCGAACTGCAACCTTGCAGGTACCTCTCAGGTATCCATGCCCAACGATGCCCCCAGACCCAAATTGAGAGGGTCTGCTTGCGGGCCCCCTGGGGACCCTTCAGGCCAGCTATTTCTTTGGGTCTTGGCTCATTCGGTTTGGGAGCTGTTGCTGCAGTTGGGCATGTTGGCCAGAGAGTGCTTCTCGGGCCGCGAACTGCAACCTTGCAGGTACCTCCCAGGTCTCAGGCCCAACGAAAGCCCCCAGACCCAAATTGAGAGGGGCTGCTTGCGGGCCCCCTGGGGGCCCTTCAGGCCAGCTAGGTCTTTGGGTCCTGGCTCCTTCGGTTTGGGAGCTGTTGCTGGACGTTGGGCATGTTGGCCGGAGAGTGCTTCTCGGGCTGCGAACTGCAACCTTGCAGGTACCTCCCATGTCCCAGGCCCAACGAAAGCCCCCAGACCCAAATTGAGAGGGGCTGCTTGGGTGCCCCCTGGGGGCCCTTCAGGCCAGCTAGGTCTTTGGGTCCTGGCTCCTTCGGTTTGGGAGCTGTTGCTGGACGTTGGACATGTTGGCCGGAGAGTGCTTCTCGGACCGTGAACTGCTACCTTGCAGGTAGCTCCCAGGTTCCCGGCCCAAAGAAAGCCCCCAGACCCAAATTGAGAGGGGCTGCTTGGGGGCCCCCTGGGGGCCCTTCAGGCCAGCTAGGTCTTTGGGTCCTGGCTCCTTCGGTTTGGGAGCTGTTGCTGCAGTTGGGCATGTTGGCCGGAGAGTGCTTCTCGGGCCGCGAACTGCAACCTTGCAGGCACTTCCCAGGTTCCCGGCCCAACGAAAGCCCCCAGACCAAAATTGAGAGGGGCTGTTTGGGGGCCCCCTGGGGACCCTTCAGGCCAGCTAGGTCTTTGGGTCCTGGCTCCTTCGCTTTGGGAGCTGTTGCTGCAGTTGGGCATGTTGGCCGGAGAGTGCTTCTCGGGCCGCGAATTGCAACCTTGCAGGTACCTCCCAGGTTCCATGCACAACAAAAGCCCCCAGACTCAAATTGAGAGGGGCTGTTTGGGGGCCCCCTGGGGACTCTTCAGGCCAGCTAGGTCTTTGGGTCCTGGCTCCTTCGGTTTGGGAGCTGTTGCTGGACGTTGGGCATGTAGGCCGGAAAGTGCTTCTCGGGCTGCGAACTGCAACCTTGCAGGTATCTCCGAGGTTCCCGGCCCAACGAAAGCCCCCAGACCCAAATGGAGAGGGGCTGTTTGCGTGCCCTGTGGGGTCCCTTCAGGCCAGCTAGGTCTTTGGGTCCTGGCTCCTTCGGTTTGGGAGCTGTTGCTGCAGTTGGGCATGTTGGCCGGAGAGTGCTTCTCGGGCTGCGAACTGCAACCTTGCAGGTACCTCCCATGTCCCAGGCCCAACGAAAGCCCCCAGACCCAAATTGAGAGGGGCTGCTTGGGGGCCCCCTGGGGGCCCTTCAGGCCAGCTAGGTCTTTGGGTCCTGGCTCCTTCGCTTTGGGAGCTGTTGCTGGACGTTGGGCATGTTGACCGGAGAGTGCTTCTCGGGCTGCGAACTGCAACCTTGCAGGTACCTCCCATGTCCCCGGCCAAACGAAAGCCCCCAGACCAAAATTGAGAGGGGCTGTTTGGGGGCCCCCTGGGGGCCCTTCAGGCCAGCTAGGTCTTTGGGTCCTGGCTCCTTCGGTTTGGGAGCTGTTGCTGGACGTTGGGCATGTTGGCCGGAGAGTGCTTCTCGGACCGTGAACTGCTACCTTGCAGGTAGCTCCCAGGTTCCCGGGCCAACGAAAGCCCCCAGACCCAAATTGAGAGGGGCTGCTTGGGGGCCCCTTGGGACCCCTTCAGGCCAGCTAGGTCTTTGGGTCCTGGCTCCTTCGGTTTGGGAGCTGTTGCTGCAGTTGGGCATGTTGGCCGGAGAGTGCTTCTCGGGCCGCGAACTGCAACCTTGCAGGCATTTCCCAGGTTCCCGGCCCAACGAAAGACCCCAGACCCAAATGGAGAGGGGCTGTTTGGGGGCCCCCTGGGGCCCCTTCAGGCCAGCTAGGTCTTTGGGTCCTGGCTCCTTCGGTTTGGGAGCTGTTGCTGGACGTTGTGCATGTTGGCCGGAGAGTGCTTCTCGGGCTGCGAACTGCAACCTTGCAGGTACCTCCCATGTCCCAGGCCCAACGAAAGCCCCCAGACCCAAATTGAGAGGGGCTGCTTGGGGGCCCCCTGGGGGCCCTTCAGGCCAGCTAGGTCTTTGGGTCCTGGCTCCTTCGGTTTGGGAGCTGTTGCTGGACGTTGGACATGTTGGCCGGAGAGTTCTTCTCGGACCGTGAACTGCTACCTTGCAGGTAGCTCCCAGGTTCCTGGGCCAACGAAAGCCCCCAGACCCAAATTGAGAGGGGCTGTTTGGGGGCCCCCTGGGGGCCCTTCAGGCCAGCTAGGTCTTTGGGTCCTGGCTCCTTCGGTTTGGGAGCTGTTGCTGCAGTTGGGCATGTTGGCCGGAGAGTGCTTCTCGGACCGTGAACTGCTACCTTGCAGGTAGCTCCCAGGTTCCCGGGCCAACGAAAGCCCCCAGACCCAAATTGAGAGGGGCTGCTTGGGGGCCCCCTGGGGGCCCTTCAGGCCAGCTAGGTCTTTGGGTCCTGGCTCCTTCGGTTTGGGAGCTGTTGCTGCAGTTGGGCATGTTGGCCGCAGAGCGCTTCTCGGGACGCGAGCTGCAAACTTGCAGGCACTTCCCAGGTTCCCGGCCCAACGAAAGCCCCCAGACCAATATTGAGAGGGGCTGCTTGGGGGCCCCCAGGGGGCCCTTCAGGCCAGCTAGGTCTTTGGGTCCTGGCTCCTTCGGTTTGGGAGCTGTTGCTGGACGTTGGGCATGTTGGCCGCAGAGTGGTTCTCGAGCCGCGAACTGCAACCTTGCAGGTACCTCCCAGGTTCCCGGGCCAACGAAAGCCCCCAGACCCAAATGGAGAGGGGCTGCTTGGGGGACCCCTGGGGGCCCTTCAGGCCAGCTAGGTCTTTGGGTCCTGGCTCCTTCGGTTTGGGAGCTGTTGCTGCAGTTGGGCATGTTGGCCGGAGAGTGCTTCTCGGGCCGCGAACTGCAAACTTGCAGGTAGCTCCCAGGTTCCCGGCCCAACGAAAGCCCCCAGACCAAAATTGAGAGGGGCTGTTTGGGGGCCACCTGGGGACTCTTCAGGCCAGCTAGGTCTTTGGGTCCTGGCTCCTTCGGTTTGGGAGCTGTTGCTGGACGTTGGGCATGTTGGCCGGAGAGTGCTTCTCGGGACGCGAACTGCAACCTTGCAGGTACCTCCCATGTTCCCAACCCAACGAAAGCCCCCAGACCCAAATGGAGAGGGGCTGCTTGGGGGGCCCCTGGGGGCCCTTCAGGCCAGCTAGGTCTTTGGGTCCTGGCTCCTTCGGTTTGGGAGCTGTTGCTGCAGTTGGGCATGTAGGCCGGAAAGTGCTTCTCGGTCTGCGAACTGCAACCTTGCAGGTACCTCCCAGGTTCCCGGCCCAACGAAAGCCCCCAGACCCAAATGGAGAGGGGCTGCTTGGGGGACCCCTGGGGGCCCTTCAGGCCAGCTAGGTCTTTGGGTCCTGGCTCCTTCGGTTTGGGAGCTGTTGCTGCAGTTGGGCATGTTGGCCGGAGAGTGCTTCTCGGGCCGCGAACTGCAACCTTGCAGGTACCTCCCAGGTTCCATGCCCAAGGAAAGCCCCCAGACCCAAATTGAGAGGGGCTGTTTGGGGGCCCCCTGGGGACTCTTCAGGCCAGCTAGGTCTTTGGGTCCTGGCTCCTTTGGTTTGGTAGCTGTTGCTGGACGTTGGGCATGTTGACCGGAGAGTGCTTCTCGGGCTGCGAACTGCAACCTTGCAGGTACCTCCCATGTCCCAGGCCCAACGAAAGCCCCCAGACCCAAATTGAGAGGGGCTGCTTGGGGGCCCCCTGGGGGCCCTTCAGGCCAGCTAGGTCTTTGGGTCCTGGCTCCTTCGGTTTGGGAGCTGTTGCTGGACGTTGGGCATGTTGACCGGAGAGTGCTTCTCGGGCCGCGAACTGCAACCTTGCAGGTACCTCTCAGGTATCCATGCCCAACGAAAGCCCCCAGACCCAAATTGAGAGGGGCTGCTTGCGGGCCCCCTGGGGACCCTTCAGGCCAGCTATTTCTTTGGGTCTTTGCTCCTTCTGTTTGGGAGCTGTTGCTGCAGTTGGGCATGTTGGCCGGAGAGTGCTTCTCGGGCCGTGAACTACAATCTTGCAGGTAGCTCCCAGGTTCCCGGCTCAAGGAAAGCGCCCAGACCCAAATGGAGAGGGGCTGTTTGGGGGCCCTCTGGGGACTCTTCAGGCCAGCTAGGTCTTTGGGTCCTGGCTCCTTCGGTTTGGGAGCTGTTGCTGGACGTTGGGCATGTTGGCCGGAGAGTGCTTCTCGGGCCGCGAACTGCAACCTTGCAGGCACCACTCAGGTTCCCAGCCCAACGAAAGCACCCAGACCCAAATTGAGAGGGGCTGCTTGCGGGCCCCCTGGGGCCCCTTCAGGCCAGCTATTTCTTTGGGTCCTGGTACCTTCGGTTTGGGAGCTGTTGCTGCAGTTGGGCATGTTGGCCGGAGAGTGCTTCTCGGGCTGAGAACTGCAACCTTGCAGGTACCTCCCAGGTCCCAGGCCCAATGAAAGCCCCCAGACCCAAATGGAGAGGGGCTGCTTGGGGGCCCCCTGGGGGCCCTTCAGGCCAGCTAGGTCTTTGGGTCCTGGCTCCTTCGGTTTGGGAGCTGTTGCTGGACGTTGGGCATGTTGGCCGGAGAGTGCTTCTCGGGCCGCGAACTGCAACCTTGCAGGTACCTCTCAGGTATCCATGACCAACGAAAGCCCCCAGACCCAAATGGAGAGGGGCTGCTTGGGTGCCCCCTGGGGACCCTTCAGGCCAGCTATTTCTTTGGGTCTTGGCTCCTTCGGTTTGGGAGCTGTTGCTGCAGTTGGGCATGTTGGCCGGAGAGTGCTTCTCGGGCTGCGAACTGCAACCTTGCATGTAGCTCCCAGGTTCCATGCCCAACGAAAGCCCCCAGACCCAAATGGAGAGGGGCTGTTTGGGTGCCCTGTGGGGACCCTTCAGGCCAGCTATTTCTTTGGGTCCTTGCTCCTTCGCTTTGGGACCTGTTGCTGGACGATGTGCATGTTGAACGGAGAGTGCTTCTCGGGCCGTGAACTGCAACCTTGCAGGTAGCTCCCAGGTTCCCGGCCGAAGGAAAGCCCCCAGACCCAAATGGAGAGGGGCTGTTTGGGTGCCCTGTGGGGACTCTTCAGGCCAGCTAGGTCTTTGGGTCCTGGCTCCTTCGGTTTGGGAGCTGTTGCTGGACGTTGGACATGTTGGCCGGAGAGTGCTTCTCGGGCTGCGAACTGCAACCTTGCAGGTACCTCCCAGGTCCCCGGCCCAACGAAAGCCCCCAGACCCAAATTGAGAGGGGCTGCTTGGGGGCCCCCTGGGGGCCCTTCAGGCCAGCTAGGTCTTTGGGTCCTGGCTCCTTCGGTTTGGGAGCTGTTGCTGGACGTTGGGCATGTTGGCCGGAGAGTGCTTCTCGGGCCGCGAACTGCAACCTTGCAGGTAGCTCCCAGGTTCCCGGCCCAAGGAAAGCCCCCAGACCCAAATTGAGAGGGGCTGCTTGGGGGACCCCTGGGGGCCCTTCAGGCCAGCTAGGTCTTTGGGTCCTGGCTCCTTCGGTTTGGGAGCTGTTGCTGCAGTTGGGCATGTTGGCCGGAGAGTGCTTCTCGGGCTGCGAACTGCAAACTTGCAGGCACTTCCCAGGTTCCCGGCCCAACGAAAGCCCCCAGACCAAAATTGAGAGGGGCTGCTTGCAGGCCCCCGGGGACTCTTCAGGCCAGCTAGGTCTTTGGGTCCTGGCTCCTTCGCTTTGGGAGCTGTTGCTGCAGTTGGGCATGTTGGCCGGAGAGTGCTTCTCGGGCCGCGAACTGCAACCTTGCAGGTACCTCCCAGGTTCCATGCACAACAAAAGCCCCCAGACTCAAATTGAGAGGGGCTGTTTGGGTGCCCTGTGGGGACTCTTCAGGCCAGCTAGGTCTTTGGGTCCTGGCTCCTTCGGTTTGGGAGCTGTTGCTGGACGTTGGGCATGTAGGCCGGAAAGTGCTTCTCGGGCTGCGAACTGCAACCTTGCAGGTACCTCCGAGGTTACCCGCCCAGCGAAAGCCCCCAGACCCAAATGGAGAGGGGCTGCTTGGGTGCCCCCTGGGGTCCCTTCAGGCCAGCTAGGTCTTTGGGTCCTGGCTCCTTCGGTTTGGGAGCTGTTGCTGCAGTTGGGCATGTTGGCCGGAGAGTGCTTCTCGGGCTGCGAACTGCAACCTTGCAGGTACCTCCCATGTCCCCGGCCCAACGAAAGCCCCCAGACCCAAATTGAGAGGGGCTGCTTGGGGGCCCCCTGGGGGCCCTTCAGGCCAGCTAGGTCTTTGGGTCCTGGCTCCTTCGGTTTGGGAGCTGTTGCTGGACGTTGGGCATGTTGACCGGAGAGTGCTTCTCGGGCTGCGAACTGCAACCTTGCAGGTACCTCCCATGTCCCCGGCCAAACGAAAGCCCCCAGACCAAAATTGAGAGGGGCTGCTTGGGGGCCCCCTGGGGGCCCTTCAGGCCAGCTAGGTCTTTGGGTCCTGGCTCCTTCGGTTTGGGAGCTGTTGCTGCAGTTGGGCATGTTGGCCGGAGAGTGCTTCTCGGGCCGCGAACTGCAACCTTGCAGGTAGCTCCCAGGTTCCCGGCCCAACGAAAGCCCCCAGACCCAAATGGAGAGGGGCTGTTTGGGGGCCCCTGGGGTCCCTTCAGGCCAGCTAGGTCTTTGGGTCCTGGCTCCTTCGGTTTGGGAGCTGTTGCTGGACGTTGGGCATGTTGGCCGGAGAGTGCTTCTCGGGCCGTGAACTGCAACCTTGCAGGTAGCTCCCTGGTTCCCGGCTCAAGGAAAGCGCCCAGACACAAATGGAGAGGGGCTGCTTGGGGGCTCCCTGGGGACTCTTCAGGCCAGCAAGGTCTTTGGGTCCTGGCTCCTTCGGTTTGGGAGCTGTTGCTGGACGTTGGGCATGTTGGCCGGAGAGTGCTTCTCGGGCCGCGAACTGCAACCTTGCAGGCACCACCCAGGTTCCCGGCCCAACGAAAGCCCCCAGACCCAAATTGAGAGGGGCTGCTTGCGGGCCCCCTGGGGCCCCTTCAGGCCAGCTATGTCTTTGGGTCCTGGTTCCTTCGGTTTGGGAGCTGTTGCTGCAGTTGGGCATGTTGGCCGGAGAGTGCTTCTCGGGCCGCGAACTGCAACCTTGCAGGCACTTCCCAGGTTCCCGGCCCAACGAAAGCCCCCAGACCCAAATTGAGAGGGGCAGTTTGGGGGCCCCTGGGGCCCCTTCAGGCCAGCTAGGTCTTTGGGTCCTGGCTCCTTCGGTTTGGGAGCTGTTGCTGGACGTTGGGCATGTTGGCCGGAGAGTGCTTCTCGGGCCGTCAACTGCAACCTTGCAGGTAGCTCCCAGGTTCCCGGCTCAAGGAAAGCGCCCAGACCCAAATGGAGAGGGGCTGTTTGGGGGCCCCCTGGGGACTCTTCAGGCCAGCTAGGTCTTTGGGTCCTGGCTCCTTCGGTTTGGGAGCTGTTGCTGGACGTTGGGCATGATGGCCGGAGAGTGCTTCTCGGGCTGCGAACTGCAACCTTGCAGGCACCACCCAGGTTCCCGGCCCAACGAAAGCCCCCAGACCCAAATTGAGAGGGGCTGCTTGGGGGCCCCCTGGGGGCCCTTCAGGCCAGCTAGGTCTTTGGGTCCTGGCTCCTTCGGTTTGGGAGCTGTTGCTGGACGTTGGGCATGTTGACCGGAGAGTGCTTCTCGGGCTGCGAACTGCAACCTTGCAGGTACCTCCCATGTCCCCGGCCCAACGAAAGCCCCCAGACCCAAATGGAGAGGGGCTGCTTGTGGGCCCCCTGGGGGCCCTTCAGGCCAGCTAGGTCTTTGGGTCCTGGCTCCTTCGGTTTGGGAGCTGTTGCTGCAGTTGGGCATGTTGGCCGGAGAGTGCTTCTCGGGCCGCGAACTGCAACCTTGAAGGTACCTCCCAGGTTCCCGGCCCAACGAAAGCCCCCAGACCCAAATGGAGAGGGGCTGTTTGGGGGCCCCTGGGGTCCCTTCAGGCCAGCTAGGTCTTTGGGTCCTGGCTCCTTCGGTTTGGGAGCTGTTGCTGGACGTTGGGCATGTTGGCCGGAGAGTGCTTCTCGGGCCGTGAACTGCAACCTTGCAGGTAGCTCCCTGGTTCCCGGCTCAAGGAAAGCGCCCAGACCCAAATGGAGAGGGGCTGCTTGGGGGCCCCCTGGGGACTCTTCAGGCCAGCTAGGTCTTTGGGTCCTGGCTCCTTCGGTTTGGGAGCTGTTTCTGGACGTTGGGCATGTTGGCCGGAGAGTGCTTCTCGGGCCGTGAACTGCAACCTTGCAGGTAGCTCCCTGGTTCCCGGCTCAAGGAAAGCGCCCAGACACAAATGGAGAGGGGCTGCTTGGGGGCCCCCTGGGGACTCTTCAGGCCAGCTAGGTCTTTGGGTCCTGGCTCCTTCGGTTTGGGAGCTGTTGCTGGACGTTGGGCATGATGGCCGGAGAGTGCATCTCGGGCCGCGAACTGCAACCTTGCAGGCACCACCCAGGTTCCCGGCCCAACGAAAGCCCCCAGACCCAAATTGAGAGGGGCTGCTTGGGTGCCCCCTGGGGCCCCTTCAGGCCAGCTATGTCTTTGGGTCCTGGTTCCTTCGGTTTGGGAGCTGTTGCTGCAGTTGTGCATGTTGGCCGGAGAGTGCTTCTCGGGCCGCGAACTGCAACCTTGCAGGCACTTCCCAGGTTCCAGGCCCAACGAAAGCCCCCAGACCAAAATTGAGAGGGGCTGTTTGGGGGCCCCTGGGGCCCCTTCAGGCCAGCTAGGTCTTTGGGTCCTGGCTCCTTCGGTTTGGGAGCTGTTGCTGGACGTTGGGCATGTTGGCCGGAGAGTGCTTCTCGGGCCGTGAACTGCAACCTTGCAGGTAGCTCCCAGGTTCCCGGCTCAAGGAAAGCGCCCAGACCCAAATGGAGAGGGGCTGTTTGGGGGCCCCCTGGGGACTCTTCAGGCCAGCTAGGTCTTTGGGTCCTGGCTCCTTCGCTTTGGGAGCTGTTGCTGGACGTTGGGCATGATGGCCGGAGAGTGCTTCTCGGGCCGCGAACTGCAACCTTGCAGGCACCACCCAGGTTCCCGGCCCAACGAAAGCCCCCAGACCGAAATTGAGAGGGGCTGCTTGGGGGCCCCCTGGGGCCCCTTCAGGCCAGCTATTTCTTTGGGTCCTGGTTCCTTCGGTTTGGGAGCTGTTGCTGCAGTTGGGCATGTTGGCCGGAGAGTGCTTCTCGGGCCGCGAACTGCAACCTTGCAGGCACTTCCCAGGTTCCCGGCCCAACGAAAGCCCCCAGACCAAAATTGAGAGGGGCTGTTTGGGGGCCCCCAGGGGGCCCTTCAGGCCAGCTAGGTCTTTGGGTCCTGGCTCCTTCGGTTTGGGAGCTGTTGCTGGACGTTGGGCATGTTGGCCGGAGAGTGCTTCTCGGGCCGCGAACTGCAACCTTGCAGGTACCTCCCAGGTTCCATGCCCAACGAAAGCCCCCAGACCCAAATTGAGAGGGGCTGTTTGGGGGCCCCCTGGGGACACTTCAGGCCAGCTAGGTCTTTGGGTCCTGGCTCCTTCGCTTTGGGAGCTGTTGCTGGACGTTGGGCATGTAGGCCGGAAAGTGCTACTCGGGCTGCGAACTGCAACCTTGCAGGTACCTCCGAGGTTCCCCACCCAGCGAAAGCCCCCAGACCCAAATTGAGAGGGGCTGCTTGCGGGCCCCCGGGGACCCTTCAGGCCAGCTAGGTCTTTGGGTCCTGGCTCCTTCGCTTTGGGAGCTGTTGCTGGACGTTGGGCATGTTGACCGGAGAGTGCTTCTCGGGCCGTGAACTGCAACCTTGCAGGTAGCTCCCAGGTTCCCGGCCCAACGAAAGCCCCCAGACCCAAATGGAGAGGGGCTGTTTGGGTTCCCTATGGGGACTCTTCAGGCCAGCTAGGTCTTTGGGTCCTGGCTCCTTCGGTTTGGGAGCTGTTGCTGGACGTTGGACATGTTGGTCGGAGAGTGCTTCTCGGGCCGTGAACTGCAACCTTGCAGGTAGCTCCTAGGTTCCCGGCCGAAGGAAAGCCCCCAGACCCAAATTGAGAGGGGCTGCTTGGGGGCCCCCTGGGGGCCCTTCAGGCCAGCTAGGTCTTTGGGTCCTGGCTCCTTCGCTTTGGGAGCTGTTGCTGCAGTTGGGCATGTTGGCCGGAGAGTGCTTCTCGGGCTGCGAACTGCAACCTTGCAGGCACTTCCCAGGTTCCCGGCCCAACGAAAGCCCCCAGACCAAAATTGAGAGGGGCTGCTTGCGGGCCCCCGGGGACCTTTCAGGCCAGCTAGGTCTTTGGGTCCTGGCTCCTTCGCTTTGGGAGCTGTTGCTGCAGTTGGGCATGTTGGCCGGAGAGTGCTTCTCGGGCCGCGAACTGCAACCTTGCAGGTACCTCCCAGGTTCCATGCACAACAAAAGGCCCCAGACTCAAATTGAGAGGGGCTGTTTGGGGGCCCCCTGGGGACTCTTCAGGCCAGCTAGGTCTTTGGGTCCTGGCTCCTTCGGTTTGGGAGCTGTTGCTGGACGTTGGGCATGTAGGCCGGAGAGTGCTTCTCGGGCTGCGAACTGCAACCTTGCAGGTACCTCCGAGGTTCCCCACCCAGCGAAAGCCCCCAGACCCAAATTGAGAGGGGCTGCTTTGGTGCCCCCTGGGGGCCCTTCAGGCCAGCTAGGTCTTTGGGTCCTGGCTCCTTCGGTTTGGGAGCTGTTGCTGCAGTTGGGCATGTTGGCCGGAGAGTGCTTCTCGGGTTGCGAACTGCAACCTTGCAGGTACCTCCCAGGTTCCATGCCCAACGAAAGCCCCCAGACCCAAATTGAGAGGGGCTGTTAGGGGGCCCCCTGGGGACTCTTCAGGCCAGCTAGGTCTTTGGGTCCTGGCTCCTTCGGTTTGGGAGCTGTTGCTGGACGTTGGGCATGTTGACCGGAGAGTGCTTCTCGGGCTGCGAACTGCAACCTTGCAGGTACCTCCCATGTCCCAGGCCCAACGAAAGCCCCCAGACCCAAATTGAGAGGGGCTGCTTGGGGGCCCCCAGGGGGCCCTTCAGGCCAGCTAGGTCTTTGGGTCCTGGCTCCTTCGGTTTGGGAGCTGTTGCTGCAGTTGGGCATGTTGGCCGGAGAGTGCTTCTCGGGCCGCGAACTGCAACCTTGCAGGTAGCTCCCAGGTTCCCGGCCCAAGGAAAGCCCCCAGACCCAAATGGAGAGGGGCTGTTTGGGGGCCCCTGGGGACTCTTCAGGCCAGCTAGGTCTTTGGGTCCTGGCTCCTTCGGTTTGGGAGCTGTTGCTGGACGTTGGGCATGATGGCCGGAGAGTGCTTCTCGGGCCGCGAACTGCAACCTTGCAGGCACCACCCAGGTTCCCGGCCCAACGAAAGCCCCCAGACCCAAATTGAGAGGGGCTGCTTGGGGGCCCCCTGGGGGCCCTTCAGGCCAGCTATTTCTTTGGGTCCTGGTTCCTTCGGTTTGGGAGCTGTTGCTGCAGTTGTGCATGTTGGCCGGAGAGTGCTTCTCGGACCGTGAACTGCTACCTTGCAGGTAGCTCCCAGGTTCCCGGGCCAACGAAAGCCCCCAGACCCAAATTGAGAGGGGCTGCTTGGTGGCCCCCTGGGGGCCCTTCAGGCCAGCTAGGTCTTTGGGTCCTGGCTCCTTCGGTTTGGGAGCTGTTGCTGCAGTTGGGCATGTTGGCCGGAGAGTGCTTCTCGGGACGCGAGCTGCAACCTTGCAGGCACTTCCCAGGTTCCCGGCCCAACGAAAGCCCCCAGACCAATATTGAGAGGGGCTGTTTGGGGGCCCCCAGGGGGCCCTTCAGGCCAGCTAGGTCTTTGGGTCCTGGCTCCTTCGGTTTGGGAGCTGTTGCTGGACGTTGGGCATGTTGGCCGGAGAGTGCTTCTCGGGCCGCGAACTGCAACCTTGCAGGTACCTCCCAGGTTCCCGGGCCAACGAAAGCCCCCAGACCCAAATGGAGAGGGGCTGCTTGGGGGCCCCCTGGGGGCCCTTCAGGCCAGCTAGGTCTTTGGGTCCTGGCTCCTTCGGTTTGGGAGCTGTTGCTGCAGTTGGGCATGTTGGCCGGAGAGTGCTTCTCGGGCCGCGAACTGCAACCTTGCAGGTAGCTCCCAGGTTCCCGGCCCAACGAAAGCCCCCAGACCCAAATTGAGAGGGGCTGTTTGGGGGCCACCTGGGGACTCTTCAGGCCAGCTAGGTCTTTGGGTCCTGGCTCCTTCGGTTTGGGAGCTGTTGCTGGACGTTGGGCATGTTGGCCGGAGAGTGCTTCTCGGGCCGCGAACTGCAACCTTGCAGGTACCTCTCAGGTATCCATGCCCAACGAAAGCCCCCAGACCCAAATTGAGAGGGGCTGCTTGCGGGCCCCCTGGGGACCCTTCAGGCCAGCTATTTCTTTGAGTCTTGGCTCCTTCGGTTTGGGAGCTGTTGCTGCAGTTGGGCATGATGGCCGGAGAGTGCTTCTCGGGCCGCGAACTGCAACCTTGCATGTACCTCCCAGGTTCCCGGCCCAACGAAAGCCCCCAGACCCAAATTGAGAGGGGCTGCTTGGGTGCCCCCTGGGGGCCCTTCAGGCCAGCTAGGTCTTTGGGTCCTGGCTCCTTCGGTTTGGGAGCTGTTGCTGGACGTTGGGCATGTTGGCCGGAGAGTGCTTCTCGGGCCGCGAACTGCAACCTTGCAGGTACCTCCCAGGTTCCCGGCCCAACGAAAGCCCCCAGACCCAAATTGAGATGGGCTGTTTGGGGGCCACCTGGGGACACTTCAGGCCAGCTAGGTCTTTGGGTCCTGGCTCCTTCGGTTTGGGAGCTGTTGCTGGACGTTGGGCATGTTGGCCGGAGAGTGCTTCTCGGGCCGCGAACTGCAACCTTGCATGTACCTCCCAGGTTCCCGGCCCAACGAAAGCCCCCAGACCCAAATTGAGAGGGGCTGTTTGGGGGCCCCCTGGGGACTCTTCAGGCCAGCTAGGTCTTTGGGTCCTGGCTCCTTCGGTTTGGGAGCTGTTGCTGGACGTTGGGCATGTTGACCGGAGAGTGCTTCTCGGGCTGCGAACTGCAACCTTGCAGGTACCTCCCATGTCACAGGCCCAAAGAAAGCCCCCAGACCCAAATTGAGAGGGGCTGCTTGGGGGCCCCCTGGGGGCCCTTCAGGCCAGCTAGGTCTTTGGGTCCTGGCTCCTTCGGTTTGGGAGCTGTTGCTGGACGTTGGGCATGTTGACCGGAGAGTGCTTCTCGGGCTGTGAACTGCAACCTTGCAGGTACCTCCCATGTCCCAGGCCCAACGAAAGCCCCCAGACCCAAATGGAGAGGGGCTGTTTGGGGGCCCCCTGGGGGCCCTTCAGGCCAGCTAGGTCTTTGGGTCCTGGCTCCTTCGGTTTGGGAGCTGTTGCTGCAGTTGGGCATGTTGGCCGGAGAGTGCTTCTCGGGACGCGAACTGCAACCTTGCAGGTTGCTCCCAGGTTCCCGGCCCAACGAAAGCCCCCAGACCCAAATGGAGAGGGGCTGTTTGGGCACCCCCTGGGGCCCCTTCAGGCCAGCTAGGTCTTTGGGTCCTGGCTCCTTCGGTTTGGGAGCTGTTGCTGGACGTTGGGCATGTTGGCCGGAGAGTGCTTCTCGGGCTGCGAACTGCAACCTTGCAGGTAGCTCCCAGGTTCCATCCCCAACGAAAGCCCCCAGAATGAAATGGAGAGGGGCTGCTTGGGGGCCCCCTGGGGGCCCTTCAGGCCAGCTAGGTCTTTGGGTCCTGGCTCCTTCGGTTTGGGAGCTGTTGCTGCAGTTGGGCATGTTGGCCGGAGAGTGCTTCTCGGGCTGCGAACTGCAACCTTGCAGGTACCTCCCAGGTTCCCGGCCCAACGAAAGCCCCCAGACCCAAATTGAGAGGGGCTGCTTGGGGGCCCCCTGGGGACTCTTCAGGCCAGCTAGGTCTTTGGGTCCTGGCTCCTTCGGTTTGGGAGCTGTTGCTGGACGTTGGGCATGTTGACCGGAGAGTGCTTCTCGGGCTGCAAACTGCAACCTTGCAGGTACCTCCCATGTCCCAGGCCCAACGAAAGCCCCCAGACCCAAATGGAGAGGGGCTGCTTGGGGGGCCCCTGGGGGCCCTTCATGCCAGCTAGGTCTTTGGGTCCTGGCTCCTTCGGTTTGGGAGCTGTTGCTGGACGTTGGGCATGTTGACCGGAGAGTGCTTCTCGGGCCGCGAACTGCAACCTTGCAGGTACCTCCCAGGTCTCAGGCCCAACGAAAGCCCCCAGACCCAAATTGAGAGGGGCTGCTTGGGCCCCCCTGGGGGCCCTTCAGGCCAGCTAGGTCTTTGGGTCCTGGCTCCTTCGGTTTGGGAGCTGTTGCTGGACGTTGGACATGTTGGCCGGAGAGTGCTTCTCGGACCGTGAACTGCTACCTTGCAGGTAGCTCCCAGGTTCCCGGGCCAACGAAAGCCCCCAGACCCAAATTGAGAGGGGCTGCTTGGGGGCCCCTTGGGACCCCTTCTGGCCAGCTAGGTCTTTGGGTCCTGGCTCCTTCGGTTTGGGAGCTGTTGCTGGACGTTGGGCATGTTGGCCGGAGAGTGCTTCTCGGGCCGCGAACTGCAACCTTGCAGCCACTTCCCAGGTTCCCGGCCCAACGAAAGCCCCCAGACCAAAATTGAGAGGGGCTGCTTGCGGGCCCCCGGGGACCCTCCAGGCCAGCTATTTCTTTGGGTCCTGGCTCCTTCGGTTTGGGAGCTGTTGCTGCAGTTGGGTATTTTGGCCGGAGAGTGCTTCTCGGGTTGCGAACTGCAACCTTGCAGGTACCTCCCAGGTTCCATGCCCAACGAAAGCCCCCAGACCCAAATTGAGAGGGGCTGTTAGGGGGCCCCCTGGGGACTCTTCAGGCCAGCTAGGTCTTTGGGTCCTGGCTCCTTCGGTTTGGGAGCTGTTGCTGGACGTTGGGCATGTTGACCGGAGAGTGCTTCTCGGGCTGCGAACTGCAACCTTGCAGGTACCTCCCATGTCCCAGGCCCAACGAAAGCCCCCAGACCCAAATTGAGAGGGGCTGCTTGGGGGCCCCTTGGGACCCCTTCAGGCCAGCTAGGTCTTTGGGTCCTGGCTCCTTCGGTTTGGGAGCTGTTGCTGCAGTTGGGCATGTTGGCCGGAGAGTGCTTCTCGGGCCGCGAACTGCAACCTTGCAGGTAGCTCCCAGGTTCCCGGCCCAAGGAAAGCCCCCAGACCCAAATGGAGAGGGGCTGTTTGGGGGCCCCTGGGGCCCCTTCAGGCCAGCTAGGTCTTTGGGTCCTGGCTCCTTCGGTTTGGGAGCTGTTGCTGGACGTTGGGCATGTTGGCCGGAGAGTGCTTCTCGGGCCGTGAACTGCAACCTTGCAGGTAGCTCCCTGGTTCCCGGCTCAAGGAAAGCGCCCAGACCCAAATGGAGAGGGGCTGCTTGGGGGCCCCCTGGGGACTCTTCAGGCCAGCTAGGTCTTTGGGTCCTGGCTCCTTCGCTTTGGGAGCTGTTGCTGGACGTTGGGCATGATGGCTGGAGAGTGCTTCTCGGGCCGCGAACTGCAACCTTGCAGGCACCACCCAGGTTCCCGGCCCAACGAAAGCCCCCAGACCCAAATTGAGAGGGGCTGCTTGGGGGCCCCCTGGGGGCCCTTCAGGCCAGCTATTTCTTTGGGTCCTGGTTCCTTAGGTTTGGGAGCTGTTGCTGCAGTTGTGCATGTTGGCCGGAGAGTGCTTCTCGGACCGTGAACTGCTACCTTGCAGGTAGCTCCCAGGTTCCCGGGCCAACGAAAGCCCCCAGACCCAAATTGAGAGGGGCTGCTTGGTGGCCCCCTGGGGGCCCTTCAGGCCAGCTAGGTCTTTGGGTCCTGGCTCCTTCGGTTTGGGAGCTGTTGCTGCAGTTGGGCATGTTGGCCGGAGAGTGCTTCTCGGGACGCGAGCTGCAACCTTGCAGGCACTTCCCAGGTTCCCGGCCCAACGAAAGCCCCCAGACCAATATTGAGAGGGGCTGTTTGGGGGCCCCCAGGGGGCCCTTCAGGCCAGCTAGGTCTTTGGGTCCTGGCTCCTTCGGTTTGGGAGCTGTTCCTGGACGTTGGATATGTTGGCCGGAGAGTGCTTCTCGGGCCGCGATCTGCAACCTTGCAGGTACCTCCCAGGTTCCCGGGCCAACGAAAGCCCCCAGACCCAAATGGAGAGGGGCTGCTTGGGGGCCCCCTGGGGGCCCTTCAGGCCAGCTAGGTCTTTGGGTCCTGGCTCCTTCGGTTTGGGAGCTGTTGCTGCAGTTGGGCATGTTGGCCGGAGAGTGCTTCTCGGGCCGCGAACTGCAACCTTGCAGGTAGCTCCCAGGTTCCCGGCCCAACGAAAGCCCCCAGACCCAAATTGAGAGGGGCTGTTTGGGGGCCACCTGGGGACTCTTCAGGCCAGCTAGGTCTTTGGGTCCTGGCTCCTTCGGTTTGGGAGCTGTTGCTGGACGTTGGGCATGTTGGCCGGAGAGTGCTTCTCGGGCCGCGAACTGCAACCTTGCAGGTACCTCTCAGGTATCCATGCCCAACGAAAGCCCCCAGACCCAAATTGAGAGGGGCTGCTTGCGGGCCCCCTGGGGACCCTTCAGGCCAGCTATTTCTTTGGGTCTTGGCTCCTTCGGTTTGGGAGCTGTTGCTGCAGTTGGGCATGATGGCCGGAGAGTGCTTCTCGGGCCGCGAACTGCAACCTTGCATGTACCTCCCAGGTTCCCGGCCCAACGAAAGCCCCCAGACCCAAATTGAGAGGGGCTGCTTGGGTGCCCCCTGGGGGCCCTTCAGGCCAGCTAGGTCTTTGGGTCCTGGCTCCTTCGGTTTGGGAGCTGTTGCTGCAGTTGGGCATGTTGACCGGAGAGTGCTTCTCGGGCCGCGAACTGCAACCTTGCAGGTACCTCCCAGGTTCCCGGCCCAACGAAAGCCCCCAGACCCAAATTGAGATGGGCTGTTTGGGGGCCACCTGGGGACACTTCAGGCCAGCTAGGTCTTTGGGTCCTGGCTCCTTCGGTTTGGGAGCTGTTGCTGGACGTTGGGCATGTTGGCCGGAGAGTGCTTCTCGGGCCGCGAACTGCAACCTTGCATGTACCTCCCAGGTTCCCGGCCCAACGAAAGCCCCCAGACCCAAATTGAGAGGGGCTGTTTGGGGGCCCCCTGGGGACTCTTCAGGCCAGCTAGGTCTTTGGGTCCTGGCTCCTTCGGTTTGGGAGCTGTTGCTGGACGTTGGGCATGTTGACCGGAGAGTGCTTCTCGGGCTGCGAACTGCAACCTTGCAGGTACCTCCCATGTCACAGGCCCAAAGAAAGCCCCCAGACCCAAATTGAGAGGGGCTGCTTGGGGGCCCCCTGGGGGCCCTTCAGGCCAGCTAGGTCTTTGGGTCCTGGCTCCTTCGGTTTGGGAGCTGTTGCTGGACGTTGGGCATGTTGACCGGAGAGTGCTTCTCGGGCTGTGAACTGCAACCTTGCAGGTACCTCCCATGTCCCAGGCCCAACGAAAGCCCCCAGACCCAAATGGAGAGGGGCTGTTTGGGGGCCCCCTGGGGGCCCTTCAGGCCAGCTAGGTCTTTGGGTCCTGGCTCCTTCGCTTTGGGAGCTGTTGCTGCAGTTGGGCATGTTGGCCGGAGAGTGCTTCTCGGGACGCGAACTGCAACCTTGCAGGTTGCTCCCAGGTTCCCGGCCCAACGAAAGCCCCCAGACCCAAATGGAGAGGGGCTGTTTGGGGACCCCCTGGGGCCCCTTCAGGCCAGCTAGGTCTTTGGGTCCTGGCTCCTTCGGTTTGGGAGCTGTTGCTGGACGTTGGGCATGTTGGCCGGAGAGTGCTTCTCGGGCTGCGAACTGCAACCTTGCAGGTAGCTCCCAGGTTCCCGGCCCAACGAAAGCCCCCAGACCCAAATGGAGAGGGGCTGCTTGGGGGCCCCCTGGGGGCCCTTCAGGCCAGCTAGGTCTTTGGGTCCTGGCTCCTTCGGTTTGGGAGCTGTTGCTGCAGTTGGGCATGTTGGCCGGAGAGTGCTTCTCGGGCTGCGAACTGCAACCTTGCAGGTACCTCCCAGGTTCCCGGCCCAACGAAAGCCCCCAGACCCAAATTGAGAGGGGCTGCTTGGGGGCCCCCTGGGGACTCTTCAGGCCAGCTAGGTCTTTGGGTCCTGGCTCCTTCGGTTTGGGAGCTGTTGCTGGACGTTGGGCATGTTGACCGGAGAGTGCTTCTCGGGCTGCAAACTGCAACCTTGCAGGTACCTCCCATGTCCCAGGCCCAACGAAAGCCCCCAGACCCAAATGGAGAGGGGCTGCTTGGGGGGCCCCTGGGGGCCCTTCAGGCCAGCTAGGTCTTTGGGTCCTGGCTCCTTCGGTTTGGGAGCTGTTGCTGGACGTTGGGCATGTTGACCGGAGAGTGCTTCTCGGGCCGCGAACTGCAACCTTGCAGGTACCTCCCAGGTCTCAGGCCCAACGAAAGCCCCCAGACCCAAATTGAGAGGGGCTGCTTGGGCCCCCCTGGGGGCCCTTCAGGCCAGCTAGGTCTTTGGGTCCTGGCTCCTTCGGTTTGGGAGCTGTTGCTGGACGTTGGACATGTTGGCCGGAGAGTGCTTCTCGGACCGTGAACTGCTACCTTGCAGGTAGCTCCCAGGTTCCCGGGCCAACGAAAGCCCCCAGACCCAAATTGAGAGGGGCTGCTTGGGGGCCCCTTGGGACCCCTTCAGGCCAGCTAGGTCTTTGGGTCCTGGCTCCTTCGGTTTGGGAGCTGTTGCTGGACGTTGGGCATGTTGGCCGGAGAGTGCTTCTCGGGCCGCGAACTGCAACCTTGCAGCCACTTCCCAGGTATCCCGGCCCAATGAAAGCCCCCAGACCAAAATTGAGAGGGGCTGCTTGCGGGCCCCCGGGGACCCTCCAGGCCAGCTATTTCTTTGGGTCCTGGCTCCTTCGGTTTGGGAGCTGTTGCTGCAGTTGGGTATTTTGGCCGGAGAGTGCTTCTCGGGACGCGAACTGCAACCTTGCAGGTACCTCCCAGGTCCCAGGCCCAACGAAAGCCCCCAGACCCAAATGGAGAGGGGCTGCTTGGGGGCCCCCTGGGGGCCCTTCAGGCCAGCTAGGTCTTTGGGTCCTGGCTCCTTCGGTTTGGGAGCTGTTGCTGGACGTTGGGCATGTTGACCGGAGAGTGCTTCTCGGGCCGCGAACTGCAACCTTGCAGGTACCTCTCAGGTATCCATGCCCAACGAAAGCCCCCAGACCCAAATTGAGAGGGGCTGCTTGCGGGCCCCCTGGGGACCCTTCAGGCCAGCTATTTCTTTGGGTCTTGGCTCCTTCGGTTTGGGAGCTGTTGCTGCAGTTGGGCATGATGGCTGGAGAGTGCTTCTCGGGATGCGAACTGCAACCTTGCATGTACCTCCCAGGTTCCCGGCCCAACGAAAGCCCCCAGACCCAAATTGAGAGGGGCTGCTTGGGTGCCCCCTGGGGGCCCTTCAGGCCAGCTAGGTCTTTGGGTCCTGGCTCCTTCGCTTTGGGAGCTGTTGCTGGACGATGGGCATGTTGACCGGAGAGTGCTTCTCGGGCCGTGAACTGCAACCTTGCAGGTATCTCCCAGGTTCCCGGGCCAACGAAAGCCCCCAGACCCAAATGGAGAGGGGCTGTTTGGGTGCCCTGTGGGGACTCTTCAGGCCAGCTTGGTCTTTGGGTCCTGGCTCCTTCGCTTTCGGAGCTGTTGCTGGACGTTGGGCACGATGGCCGGAGAGTGCTTCTCGGGCCGCGAACTGCAACCTTGCAGGCACCACTCAGGTTCCCAGCCCAACGAAAGCCCCCAGACCCAAATTGAGAGGGGCTGCTTGCGGGCCCCCTGGGACCCCTTCAGGCCAGCTAGGTCTTTGGATCCTGGTACCTTCGGTTTGGGAGCTGTTGCTTCAGTTGGGCATGTTGGCCGGAGAGTGCTTCTCGGGACGCGAACTGCAACCTTGCATGTACTTCCCAGATTACATGCCCAACAAAAGCCCCCAGACCCAAATTGAGAGGAGCTGTTTGGGGGCCCCCTGGGGGCCCTTCAGGCCAGCTAGTTCTTTGGGTCCTGGCTCCTTCGCTTTGGGAGCTGTTGCTGGACGTTGGGCATGTTGACCGGAGAGTGCTTCTCGGGCTGCGAACTGCAACCTTGCAGGTAGCTCCTATGTAACAAGGCCCAAAGAAAGCCCCCAGACCCAAATTGAGAGGGGCTGCTTGGGGGCCCCCTGGGGGCCCTTCAGGCCAGCTAGGTCTTTGGGTCCTGGCTCCTTCGGTTTGGGAGCTGTTGCTGGACGTTGGGCATGTTGACCGGAGAGTGCTTCTCGGGCTGTGAACTGCAACCTTGCAGGTACCTCCCAGGTCCCCGGCCCAACGAAAGCCCCCAGACCCAAATGGAGAGGGGCTGTTTGGGGGCCCCCTGGGGGCCCTTCAGGCCAGCTAGGTCTTTGGGTCCTGGCTCCTTCGGTTTGGGAGCTGTTGCTGCAGTTGGGCATGTTGGCCGGAGAGTGCTTCTCGGGCCGCGAACTGCAACCTTGCAGGTAGCTCCCAGGTTCCCGGCCCAAGGAAAGCCCCCAGACCCAAATGGAGAGGGGCTGTTTGGGGACCCCCTGGGGCCCCTTCAGGCCAGCTAGGTCTTTGGGTCCTGGCTCCTTCGGTTTGGGAGCTGTTGCTGCAGTTGGGCATGTTGGCCGGAGAGTGCTTCTCGGGCTGCGAACTGCAACCTTGCAGGTAGCTCCCAGGTTCCCGGCCCAACGAAAGCCCCCAGACCCAAATGGAGAGGGGCTGCTTGGGGGACCCCTGGGGGCCCTTCAGGCCAGCTAGGTCTTTGGGTCCTGGCTCCTTCGGTTTGGGAGCTGTTGCTGGACGTTGGGCATGTTGGCCGGAGAGTGCTTCTCGGGCCGCGAACTGCAACCTTGCAGGTAGCTCCCAGGTTCCCGGCCCAACGAAAGCCCCCAGACCCAAATGGAGACGGGCTGCTTGGGGGCCCCCTGGGGACTCTTTAGGCCAGCTAGGTCTTTGGGTCCTGGCTCCTTCGGTTTGGGAGCTGTTGCTGGACGTTGGGCATGTTGGCCGGAGAGTGCTTCTCGGGCCGTGAACTACAACCTTGCAGGTAGCTCCCAGTTTCCCGGCTCAAGGAAAGCGCCCAGACCCAAATGGAGAGGGGCTGTTTGGGGGCCCCCTGGGGACTCTTCAGGCCAGCTAGGTCTTTGGGTCCTGGCTCCTTCGGTTTGGGAGCTGTTGCTGGACGTTGGGCATGTAGGCCGGAAAGCGCTTCTCGGGCTGCGAACTGCAACCTTGCAGGTACCTCCCAGGTCCCCGGCCCAAGAAAAGCCCCCAGACCCAAATTGAGAGGGGCTGCTTGGGGGCCCCCTGGGTGCCCTTCAGGCCAGCTAGGTCTTTGGGTCCTGGCTCCTTCGGTTTGGGAGCTGTTGCTGGACGTTGGGCATGTTGGCCGGAGAGTGCTTCTCGGGCCGCGAACTGCAACCTTGCAGGCACCACTCAGGTTCCCAGCCCAACGAAAGCCCCCAGACCCAAATTGAGAGGGGCTGCTTGCGGGCCCCCTGGGGCCCCTTCAGGCCAGCTATTTCTTTGGATCCTGGTACCTTCGGTTTGGGAGCTGTTGCTTCAGTTGGGCATGTTGGCCGGAGAGTGCTTCTCGGGCTGCGAACTGCAACCTTGCAGGTAGCTCCCATGTCCCCGGCCCAACGAAAGCCCCCAGACCAAAATTGAGAGGGGCTGCTTGGGGGCCTCTTGGGACCCCTTCAGGCCAGCTAGGTCTTTGGGTCCTGGCTCCTTCGGTTTGGGAGCTGTTGCTGCAGTTGGGCATGTTGGCCGGAGAGTGCTTCTCGGGACGCGAACTGCAACCTTGCATGTACTTCCCAGATTACATGCCCAACAAAAGCCCCCAGACCCAAATTGAGAGGAGCTGTTTGGGGGCCCCCTGGGGGCCCTTCAGGCCAGCTAGTTCTTTGGGTCCTGGCTCCTTCGCTTTGGGAGCTGTTGCTGGACGTTGGGCATGTTGACCGGAGAGTGCTTCTCGGGCTGCGAACTGCAACCTTGCAGGTAGCTACTATGTCCCAGGCCCAAAGAAAGCCCCCAGACCCAAATTGAGAGGGGCTGCTTGGGGGCCCCCTGGGGGCCCTTCAGGCCAGCTAGGTCTTTGGGTCCTGGCTCCTTCGGTTTGGGAGCTGTTGCTGGACGTTGGGCATGTTGACCGGAGAGTGCTTCTCGGGCTGTGAACTGCAACCTTGCAGGTACCTCCCAGGTCCCCGGCCCAACGAAAGCCCCCAGACCCAAATGGAGAGGGGCTGTTTGGGGGCCCCCTGGGGGCCCTTCAGGCCAGCTAGGTCTTTGGGTCCTGGCTCCTTCGGTTTGGGAGCTGTTGCTGCAGTTGGGCATGTTGGCCGGAGAGTGCTTCTTGGGCCGCGAACTGCAACCTTGCAGGTAGCTCCCAGGTTCCCGGCCCAAGGAAAGCCCCCAGACCCAAATGGAGAGGGGCTGTTTGGGGACCCCCTGGGGCCCCTTCAGGCCAGCTAGGTCTTTGGGTCCTGGCTCCTTCGGTTTGGGAGCTGTTGCTGCAGTTGGGCATGTTGGCCGGAGAGTGCTTCTCGGGCTGCGAACTGCAACCTTGCAGGTAGCTCCCAGGTTCCCGGCCCAACGAAAGCCCCCAGACCCAAATGGAGAGGGGCTGCTTGGGGGACCCCTGGGGGCCCTTCAGGCCAGCTAGGTCTTTGGGTCCTGGCTCCTTCGGTTTGGGAGCTGTTGCTGGACGTTGGGCATGTTGGCCGGAGAGTGCTTCTCGGGCCGCGAACTGCAACCTTGCAGGTAGCTCCCAGGTTCCCGGCCCAACGAAAGCCCCCAGACCCAAATGGAGACGGGCTGCTTGGGGGCCCCCTGGGGACTCTTTAGGCCAGCTAGGTCTTTGGGTCCTGGCTCCTTCGGTTTGGGAGCTGTTTCTGGACGTTGGACATGTTGGCCTGAGAGTGCTTCTCGGACGGTGAACTGCTACCTTGCAGGTAGCTCCCAGGTTCCCGGGCCAACGAAAGCCCCCAGACCCAAATTGAGAGGGGCTGCTTGGGGGCCCCTTGGGACCCCTTCAGGCCAGCTATTTCTTTGGGTCCTGGCTCCTTCGGTTTGGGAGCTGTTGCTGGACGTTGGGCATGTTGGCCGGAGAGTGCTTCTCGGGCCGTGAACTACAACCTTGCAGGTAGCTCCCAGTTTCCCGGCTCAAGGAAAGCGCCCAGACCCAAATGGAGAGGGGCTGTTTGGGGGCCCCCTGGGGACTCTTCAGGCCAGCTAGGTCTTTGGGTCCTGGCTCCTTCGGTTTGGGAGCTGTTGCTGGACGTTGGGCATGTAGGCCGGAAAGCGCTTCTCGGGCTGCGAACTGCAACCTTGCAGGTACCTCCCAGGTCCCCGGCCCAAGAAAAGCCCCCAGACCCAAATTGAGAGGGGCTGCTTGGGGGCCCCCTGGGTGCCCTTCAGGCCAGCTAGGTCTTTGGGTCCTGGCTCCTTCGGTTTGGGAGCTGTTGCTGCAGTTGGGCATGTTGTCCGGAGAGTGCTTCTCGGGCTGCGAACTGCAACCTTGCAGGTACCTCCCAGGTCCCCGGCCCAACGAAAGCCCCCAGACCCAAATGGAGAGGGGCTGCTTGGGGGCCCCCTGGGGGCCCTTCAGGCCAGCTAGGTCTTTGGGTCCTGGCTCCTTCGGTTTGGGAGCTGTTGCTGCAGTTGGGCATGTTGGACGGAGAGTGCTTCTCGGGTTGCGATCTGCAACCTTGCAGGTACCTCCCAGGTTCCATGCCCAACGAAAGCCCCCAGACCCAAATTGAGAGGGGCTGTTTGGGGGCCCCCTGGGGACTCTTCAGGCCAGCTAGGTCTTTGGGTCCTGGCTCCTTCGCTTTGGGAGCTGTTGCTGGACGTTGGGCATGTTGACCGGAGAGTGCTTCTCGGGCTGCGAACTGCAACCTTGCAGGTACCTCCCATGTCCCCGGCCCAACGAAAGCCCCCAGACCAAAATTGAGAGGGGCTGCTTGGGGGCCCCCTGGGGCCCCTTCAGGCCAGCTATTTCTTTGGGTCCTGGCTCCTTCGGTTTGGGAGCTGTTGCTGGACGTTGGGCATGTTGGCCGGAGAGTGCTTCTCGGGCCGCGAACTGCAACCTTGCAGGTAGCTCCCAGGTTCCCGGCTCAAGGAAAGCGCCCAGACCCAAATGGAGAGGGGCTGTTTGGGGGCCCCCTGGGGCCCCTTCAGGCCAGCTAGGTCTTTGGGTCCTGGCTCCTTCGGTTTGGGAGCTGTTGCTGGACGTTGGGCATGTTGACCGGAGAGTGCTTCTCGGGCTGCGAACTGCAACCTTGCAGGTACCTCCCATGTCCCAGGCCCAACGAAAGCCCCCAGACCCAAATGGAGAGGGGCTGCTTGGGGGCCCCCTGGGGGCCCTTCAGGCCAGCTAGGTCTTTGGGTCCTGGCTCCTTCGGTTTGGGAGCTGTTGCTGCAGTTGGGCATGTTGACCGGAGAGTGCTTCTCGGGCTGCGAACTGCAACCTTGCAGGTAGCTCCCAGGTTCCCGGCCCAACGAAAGCCCCCAGAACCAAATGGAGAGGGGCTGTTTGGGGACCCCCTGGGGCCCCTTCAGGCCAGCTAGGTCTTTGGGTCCTGGCTCCTTCGGTTTGGGAGCTGTTGCTGGACGTTGGGCATGTTGGCCGGAGAGTGCTTCTCGGGCTGCGAACTGCAACCTTACAGGTAGCTCCCAGGTTCCTGGCCCAACGAAAGCCCCCAGACCCAAATGGAGAGGGGCTGCTTGGGTGCCCCCTGGGGGCCCTTCAGGCCAGCTAGGTCTTTGGGTCCTGGCTCCTTCGGTTTGGGAGCTGTTGCTGGACGTTGGGCATGTTGACCGGAGAGTGCTTCTCGGGCTGCGAACTGCAACCTTGCAGGTACCTCCCAGGTTCCCAGGCCCAACGAAAGCCCCCAGACCCAAATTGAGAGGGGCTGCTTGGGGGCCCCCTGGGGGCCCTTCAGGCCAGCTAGGTCTTTGGGTCCTGGCTCCTTCGATTTGGGAGCTGTTGCTGGACGTTGGGCATGTTGACCGGAGAGTGCTTCTCGGGCTGCGAACTGCAACCTTGCAGGTACCTCCCAGGTCTCAGGCCCAACGAAAGCCCCCAGACCCAAATTGAGAGGGGCTGCTTGGGGGCCCCTTGGGACCCCTTCAGGCCAGCTAGGTCTTTGGGTCCTGGCTCCTTCGGTTTGGGAGCTGTTGCTGGACGTTGGGCATGTTGGCCGGAGAGTGCTTCTCGGGCCGCGAACTGCAACCTTGCAGGCACTTCCCAGGTTCCCGGCCCAACGAAAGCCCCCAGACCAAAATTGAGAGGGGCTGCTTGCGGGCCCCCGGGGACCCTCCAGGCCAGCTATTTCTTTGGGTCCTTGCTCCTTTGGTTTGGGAGCTGTTGCTGCAGTTGGGTATTTTGGCCGGAGAGTGCTTCTCGGGACGCGAACTGCAACCTTGCATGTACCTCCCAGGTTCCCGGCCCAACGAAAGCCCCCAGACCCAAATGGAGAGGGGCTGCTTGGGGGCCCCCTGGGGGCCCTTCAGGCCAGCTAGGTCTTTGGGTCCTGGCTCCTTCGGTTTGGGAGCTGTTGCTGGACGTTAGGCATGTTGGCCGGAGAGTGCTTCTCGGGCTGCGAACTGCAAACTTGCAGGTAGCTCCCAGGTTCCCGGCCCAACGAAAGCCCCCAGACCCAAATTGAGAGGGGCTGTTTGGGGGCCCCCTGGGGACTCTTCAGGCCAGCTAGGTCTTTGGGTCCTGGCTCCTTCGGTTTGGGAGCTGTTGCTGGACGTTGGGCATGTTGGCCGGAGAGTGCTTCTCGGGCTGCGAACTGCAACCTTGCAGGTACCTCCCATGTCCCAGGCCCAACGAAAGCCCCCAGACCCAAATTGAGAGGGGCTGCTTGGGGGCCCCCTGGGGGCCCTTCAGGCCAGCTAGGTCTTTGGGTCCTGGCTCCTTCGGTTTGGGAGCTGTTGCTGGACGTTTGGCATTTTGACCGGAGAGTGCTTCTCGGGCTGCGAACTGCAACCTTGCAGGTACCTCCCAGGTCTCAGGCCCAACGAATGCCCCCTACCCAAATTGAGAGGGGCTGCTTGGGGGCCCCCTGGGGGCCCTTCAGGCCAGCTAGGTCTTTGGGTCCTGGCTCCTTCGGTTTGGGAGCTGTTGCTGGACGTTGGGCATGTTGGCCGGAGAGTGCTTCACGGGCCGCGAACTGCAACCTTGCAGGTACCTCCCAGGTTCCCGGGCCAACGAAAGCCCCCAGACCCAAATTGAGAGGGGCTGCTTGGGGGCCCTTCAGGCCAGCTATTTCTTTGGGTCCTGGCTCCTTCGGTTTGGGAGCTGTTGCTGCAGTTGGGCATTTTGGCCGGAGAGTGCTTCTCGGGCCGCGAACTGCAACCTTGCATGTACCTCCCAGGTTCCATGCCCAACGAAAGCCCCCAGACCTAAATTGAGAGGGGCTGCTTGGGGGCCCCCTGGGGGCCCTTCAGGCCAGCTAGGTCTTTGGGTCCTGGCTCCTTCGGTTTGGGAGCTGTTGCTGGACGTTGGGCATGTTGGCCGGAGAGTGCTTCTCGGGCTGCGAACTGCAACCTTGCAGGTACCTCCCAGGTTCCCGGCCCAACGAAAGCCCCCAGACCCAAATTGAGGGGGGCTGCTTGGGTGCCCCCTGGGGACTCTTCAGGCCAGCTAGGTCTTTGGGTCCTGGCTCCTTCGGTTTGGGAGCTGTTGCTGCAGTTGGGCATGTAGGCCGGAGAGTGCTTCTCGGGCCGTGAACTGCAACCTTGCAGGTAGCTCCCAGGTTCCCGGCCCAAGGTAAACCCCCAGACCCAAATGGAGAGGGGCTGTTTGGGGGCCCTCTGGGGACTCTTCAGGCCAGCTAGGTCTTTGGGTCCTGGCTCCTTCGGTTTGGGAGCTGTTGCTGGACGTTGGGCATGTTGGCCGGAGAGTGCTTCTCGGGCTGCGAACTGCAACCTTGCAGGCACTTCCCATGTCCCCGGCCCAACGAAAGTCCCCAGACCCAAATTGAGAGGGGCTGCTTGCGGGCCCCCTGGGGACCCTTCAGGCCAGCTATTTCTTTGGCTCCTGGCTCCTTCGCTTTGGGAGCTGTTGCTGCAGTTGGGTATGTTGGCCGCAGAGTGCTTCTCAGGCCGCGAACTGCAACCTTGAAGGTACCTCCCAGGTTCCATGCCCAACGAAAGCCCCCAGACTCAAATTGAGAGGGTCTGTTTGGGGGCCCCCTGGGGACACTTCAGGCCAGCTAGGTCTTTGGGTCCTGGCTCCTTCGGTTTGGGAGCTGTTGCTGCAGTTGGGCATGTTGGCCGGAGAGTGCTTCTCGGGCTGCGAACTGCAACCTTGCATGTACCTCCCAGGTTCCATGCCCAACGAAAGCCCCCAGACCCAGATTGAGAGGGGCTGTTTGGGGGCCCCCTGGGGCCCCTTCAGGCCAGCTAGGTCTTTGGGTCCTGGCTCCTTCGGTTTGGGAGCTGTTGCTGGACATTCGGCATGTTGGCCGGAGAGTGCTTCTCGGGCTGCGAACTGCAACCTTGCAGGTACCTCCCATGTCCCAGGCCCAAGGAAAGCCCCCAGACCCAAATGGAGAGGGGCTGTTTGGGGGACCCCAGGGGGCCCTTCAGGCCAGCTAGGTCTTCGGGTCCTGGCTCCTTCGGTTTGGGAGCTGTTGCTGCAGTTGGGCATGTTGGCCGGAGAGTGCTTCTCGGGCTGCGAACTGCAACCTTGCAGGTACCTCCCAGGTTCCCGGCCCAACGAAAGACCCCAGACCCAAATGGAGAGGGGCTGCTTGGGGGCCCCCTGGGGGCCCTTCAGGCCAGCTAGGTCTTTGGGTCCTGGCTCCTTCGGTTTGGGAGCTGTTGCTGCAGTTGGGCATGTTGGCCGGAGAGTGCTTCTCGGGCCGCGAACTGCAACCTTGCAGGTACCTCCCATGTCCCAGGCCCAACGAAAGCCCCCAGACCCAAATTGAGAGGGGCTGCTTGGGCGCCCCCTGGGGGCCCTTCAGGCCAGCTAGGTCTTTGGGTCCTGGCTCCTTCGGTTTGGGAGCTGTTGCTGGACGTTGGACATGTTGGCCGGAGAGTGCTTCTCGGGCCGCGAACTGCAACCTTGCAGGTAGCTCCCAGGTTCCCGGGCCAACGAAAGCCCCCAGACCCAAATTGAGAGGGGCTGCTTGCGGGCCCCATGGGGGCCCTTCAGGCCAGCTATTTCTTTGGGTCCTGGCTCCTTCGGTTTGGGAACTGTTGCTGCAGTTGGGCATGTTGGCCGGAGAGTGCTTCTCGGGCCGCGAACTGCAACCTTGCAGGTACCTCCCAGGTTCCCGGGCCAACGAAAGCCCCCAGACCCAAATTGAGAGGGGCTGCTTGCGGGCCCCCTGGGGACCCTTCAGGCCAGCTATTTCTTTGGGTCCTGGCTCCTTCGGTTTGGGAGCTGTTCCTGCAGTTGGGCATGTTGGCCGGAGAGTGCTTCTCGGGCTGCGAACTGCAACCTTGCAGGTACCTCCCAGGTCCCAGGCCCAACGAAAGCCCCCAGACTCAAATGAGAGGGGCTGTTTGGGGGCCCCCTGGGGCCCCTTCAGGCCAGCTAGGTCTTTGGCTCCTGGCTCCTTCGGTTTGGGAGCTGTTGCTGCAGTTGGGCATGTTGGCCGGAGAGTGCTTCTCGGGCCGCGAACTGCAACTTTGCAGGCACTTCACAGGTTCCCGGCCCAACGAAAGCCCCCAGACCCAAATTGAGAGGGGCTGCTTGCGGGCCCCCGGGGACCCTTCAGGCCAGCTAGGTCTTTGGGTCCTGGCTCCTTCGCTTTGGGAGCTGTTGTTGCAGTTGGGCATGTTGGCCGGAGAGTTCTTCTCGGGCTGCGAACTGCAACCTTGCAGGTAGCTCCCAGGTTCCCGGCCCAACGAAAGACCCCAGACCCAAATGGAGAGTGGCTGCTTGGTGGACTTCTGGGGGCCCTTCAGGCCAGCTAGGTCTTTGGGTCCTGGCTCCTTCGCTTTGGGAGCTGTTGCTGGACGTTGGGCATGTTGGCCGGAGAGTGATTCTCGGGCCGCGAACTGCAACCTTGCAGGTAGCTCCCAGGTTCCCGGCCCAACGAAAGACCCCAGACCCAAATGGAGAGGGGCTGCTTGGGGGCCCCCTGGGGGCCCTTCAGGCCAGCTAGGTCTTTGGGTCCTGGCTCCTTCGGTTTGGGAGCTGTTGCTGCAGTTGGGCATGTTGGCCGGAGAGTGCTTCTCGGGCCGCGAACTGCAACCTTGCAGGTACCTCCCATGTCCCAGGCCCAAAGAAAGCCCCCAGACCCAAATTGAGAGGGGCTGCTTGGTGGCCCCCTGGGGGCCCTTCAGGCCAGCTAGGTCTTTGGGTCCTGGCTCCTTCGGTTTGGGAGCTGTTGCTGGACGTTGGACATGTTGGCCGGAGAGTGCTTCTCGGGCCGCGAACTGCAACCTTGCAGGTTGCTCCCAGGTTCCCGGGCCAACGAAAGCCCCCAGACCCAAATTGAGAGGGGCTGCTTGCGGGCCCCATGGGGGCCCTTCAGGCCAGCTATTTCTTTGGGTCCTGGCTTGTTCGGTTTGGGAACTGTTGCTGCAGTTGGGCATGTTGGCCGGAGAGTGCTTCTCGGGCCGCGAACTGCAACCTTGCAGGTACCTCCCAGGTCCCAGGCCCAACGAAAGCCCCCAGACTCAAATTGAGAGGGGCTGTTTGGGGGCCCCCTGGGGCCCCTTCAGGCCAGCTAGGTCTTTGGGTCCTGGCTCCTTCGGTTTGGGAGCTGTTGCTGCAGTTGGGCATGTTGGCCGGAGAGTGCTTCTCGGGCCGCGAACTGCAACCTTGCAGGTACCTCCCAGGTTCCATGCCCACGAAAGCCCCCAGACCCAAATTGAGAGGGGCTGTTTGGGGGCCCCCTGGGGACACTTCAGGCCAGCTAGGTCTTTGGGTCCTGGCTCCTTCGGTTTGGGAGCTGTTGCTGGATGTTGGGCATGTAGGCCGGAAAGTGCTTCTCGGGCTGCGAACTGCAACCTTGCAGGTACCTCCCAGGTTCCCGGCCCAACGAAAGCCCCCAGACCCAAATGGAGAGGGGCTGTTTGGGGGCCCCCTGGGGGCCCTTCAGGCCAGCTAGGTCTTTGGGTCCTGGCTCCTTCGCTTTGGGAGCTGTTGCTGCAGTTGGGCATGTTGGCCGGAGAGTGCTTCTCGGGCCGCGAACTGCAACCTTGCAGGTACCTCCCAGGTTCCATGCCCAACGAAAGCCCCCAGACCCAAATTGAGAGGGGCTGTTTGGGGGCCCCCTGGGGACTCTTCAGGCCAGCTAGGTCTTTGGGTCCTGGCTCCTTCGGTTTGGGAGCTGTTGCTGGACGTTGGGCATGTTGACCGGAGAGTGCTTCTCGGGCTGCGAACTGCAACCTTGCAGGTACCTCCCATGTCCCAGGCCCAACGAAAGCCCCCAGACCCAAATTGAGAGGGGCTGCTTGGGTGCCCCCTGGGGGCCCTTCAGGCCAGCTAGGTCTTTGGGTCCTGGCTCCTTCGGTTTGGGAGCTGTTGCTGGACGTTGGGCATGTTGACAGGAGAGTGCTTCTCGGGCTGCGAACTGCAACCTTGCAGGTACCTCCCATGTCCCAGGCCCAACGAAAGCCCCCAGACCCAAATTGAGAGGGGCTGTTTGGGGGCCCCCTGGGGGCCCTTCAGGCCAGCTAGGTCTTTGGGTCCTGGCTCCTTCGGTTTGGGAGCTGTTGCTGCAGTTGGGCATGTTGGCCGGAGAGTGCTTCTCGGGCCGTTAACTGCAACCTTGCAGGTACCTCCCAGGTTCCCGGCCCAAGGAAAGCCCCCAGACCCAAAAGGAGAGGGGCTGTTTTGGGGACCCCTGGGGCCCCTTCAGGCCATCTAGGTCTTTGGGTCCTGGCTCCTTCGGTTTGGGAGCTGTTGCTGGACGTTGGGCATGTTGGCCGGAGAGTGCTTCTCGGGCTGCGAACTGCAACCTTGCAGGTAGCTCCCAGGTTCCCGGCCCAACGAAAGCCCCCAGACCCAAATGGAGAGGGGCTGCTTGGGGGCCCCCTGGGGGCCCTTCAGGCCAGCTAGGTCTTTGGGTCCTGGCTCCTTCGGTTTGGGAGCTGTTGCTGCAGTTGGGCATGTTGGCCGGAGAGTGCTTCTCGGGCCGCGAACTGCAACCTTGCAGGTACCTCCCAGGTTCCATGCCCAACGAAAGCCCCCAGACCCAAATTGAGAGGGGCTGCTTGGGTGCCCCCTGGGAGCCCTTCAGGCCAGCTATTTCTTTGGGTCCTGGCTCCTTCGCTTTGGGAGCTGTTGCTGGACGATGGGCATGTTGACAGGAGAGTGCTTCTCGGGCCGTGAACTGCAACCTTGCAGGTAGCTCCCAGGTTCCCGGCCCAACGAAAGCCCCCAGACCGAAATGGAGAGGGGCTGTTTGGGTGCCCTGTTGGGACTCTTCAGGCCAGCTAGGTCTTTGGGTCCTGGCTCCTTCGGTTTGGGAGCTGTTGCTGCAGTTTGGCATGTTGGCCGGAGAGTGCTTCTCGGGCCGTGAACTGCAACCTTGCAGGTAGCTCCCAGGTTCCCGGCCCAAGGAAAGCCCCCAGACCCAAATTGAGAGGGGCTGCTTGGGGGCCCCCTGGGGGCCCTTCAGGCCAGCTAGGTCTTTGGGTCCTGGCTCCTTCGGTTTGGGAGCTGTTGCTGCAGTTGTGCATGTTGGCCGGAGAGTGCTTCTCGGGCCGCGAACTGCAACCTTGCAGGCACTTCCCAGGTTCCCGGCCCAACGAAAGCCCCCAGACCAAAATTGAGAGGGGCTGTTTGCGGGCCCCCGGGGACCCTTCAGGCCAGCTAGGTCTTTGGGTCCTGGCTCCTTCGGTTTGGGAGCTGTTGCTGCAGTTGGGCATGTTGGCCGGAGAGTGCTTCTCGGGCCGCGAACTGCAACCTTGCAGGTACCTCCCATGTCCCAGGCCCAACGAAAGCCCCCAGACCCAAATTGAGAGGGGCTGCTTGGGCGCCCCCTGGGGGCCCTTCAGGCCAGCTAGGTCTTTGGGTCCTGGCTCCTTCGGTTTGGGAGCTGTTGCTGGACGTTGGACATGTTGGCCGGAGAGTGCTTCTCGGGCCGCGAACTGCAACCTTGCAGGTAGCTCCCAGGTTCCCGGGCCAACGAAAGCCCCCAGACCCAAATTGAGAGGGGCTGCTTGCGGGCCCCATGGGGGCCCTTCAGGCCAGCTATTTCTTTGGGTCCTGGCTCCTTCGGTTTGGGAACTGTTGCTGCAGTTGGGCATGTTGGCCGGAGAGTGCTTCTCGGGCCGCGAACTGCAACCTTGCAGGTACCTCCCAGGTTCCCGGGCCAACGAAAGCCCCCAGACCCAAATTGAGAGGGGCTGCTTGCGGGCCCCCTGGGGACCCTTCAGGCCAGCTATTTCTTTGGGTCCTGGCTCCTTCGGTTTGGGAGCTGTTCCTGCAGTTGGGCATGTTGGCCGGAGAGTGCTTCTCGGGCTGCGAACTGCAACCTTGCAGGTACCTCCCAGGTCCCAGGCCCAACGAAAGCCCCCAGACTCAAATGAGAGGGGCTGTTTGGGGGCCCCCTGGGGCCCCTTCAGGCCAGCTAGGTCTTTGGCTCCTGGCTCCTTCGGTTTGGGAGCTGTTGCTGCAGTTGGGCATGTTGGCCGGAGAGTGCTTCTCGGGCCGCGAACTGCAACTTTGCAGGCACTTCACAGGTTCCCGGCCCAACGAAAGCCCCCAGACCCAAATTGAGAGGGGCTGCTTGCGGGCCCCCGGGGACCCTTCAGGCCAGCTAGGTCTTTGGGTCCTGGCTCCTTCGCTTTGGGAGCTGTTGTTGCAGTTGGGCATGTTGGCCGGAGAGTTCTTCTCGGGCTGCGAACTGCAACCTTGCAGGTAGCTCCCAGGTTCCCGGCCCAACGAAAGACCCCAGACCCAAATGGAGAGGGGCTGCTTGGTGGAATTCTGGGGGCCCTTCAGGCCAGCTAGGTCTTTGGGTCCTGGCTCCTTCGCTTTGGGAGCTGTTGCTGGACGTTGGGCATGTTTGCCGGAGAGTGCTTCTCGGGCCGCGAACTGCAACCTTGCAGGTACCTCCCAGGTTCCCGGCCCAACGAAAGACCCCAGACCCAAATGGAGAGGGGCTGCTTGGGGGCCCCCTGGGGGCCCTTCAGGCCAGCTAGGTCTTTGGGTCCTGGCTCCTTCGGTTTGGGAGCTGTTGCTGCAGTTGGGCATGTTGGCCGGAGAGTGCTTCTCGGGCCGCGAACTGCAACCTTGCAGGTACCTCCCATGTCCCAGGCCCAAAGAAAGCCCCCAGACCCAAATTGAGAGGGGCTGCTTGGTGGCCCCCTGGGGGCCCTTCAGGCCAGCTAGGTCTTTGGGTCCTGGCTCCTTCGGTTTGGGAGCTGTTGCTGGACGTTGGACATGTTGGCCGGAGAGTGCTTCTCGGGCCGCGAACTGCAACCTTGCAGGTTGCTCCCAGGTTCCCGGGCCAACGAAAGCCCCCAGACCCAAATTGAGAGGGGCTGCTTGCGGGCCCCATGGGGGCCCTTCAGGCCAGCTATTTCTTTGGGTCCTGGCTTGTTCGGTTTGGGAACTGTTGCTGCAGTTGGGCATGTTGGCCGGAGAGTGCTTCTCGGGCCGCGAACTGCAACCTTGCAGGTACCTCCCAGGTCCCAGGCCCAACGAAAGCCCCCAGACTCAAATTGAGAGGGGCTGTTTGGGGGCCCCCTGGGGCCCCTTCAGGCCAGCTAGGTCTTTGGGTCCTGGCTCCTTCGGTTTGGGAGCTGTTGCTGCAGTTGGGCATGTTGGCCGGAGAGTGCTTCTCGGGCCGCGAACTGCAACCTTGCAGGTACCTCCCAGGTTCCATGCCCACGAAAGCCCCCAGACCCAAATTGAGAGGGGCTGTTTGGGGGCCCCCTGGGGACACTTCAGGCCAGCTAGGTCTTTGGGTCCTGGCTCCTTCGGTTTGGGAGCTGTTGCTGGATGTTGGGCATGTAGGCCGGAAAGTGCTTCTCGGGCTGCGAACTGCAACCTTGCAGGTACCTCCCAGGTTCCCGGCCCAACGAAAGCCCCCAGACCCAAATGGAGAGGGGCTGTTTGGGGGCCCCCTGGGGGCCCTTCAGGCCAGCTAGGTCTTTGGGTCCTGGCTCCTTCGCTTTGGGAGCTGTTGCTGCAGTTGGGCATGTTGGCCGGAGAGTGCTTCTCGGGCCGCGAACTGCAACCTTGCAGGTACCTCCCAGGTTCCATGCCCAACGAAAGCCCCCAGACCCAAATTGAGAGGGGCTGTTTGGGGGCCCCCTGGGGACTCTTCAGGCCAGCTAGGTCTTTGGGTCCTGGCTCCTTCGGTTTGGGAGCTGTTGCTGGACGTTGGGCATGTTGACCGGAGAGTGCTTCTCGGGCTGCGAACTGCAACCTTGCAGGTACCTCCCATGTCCCAGGCCCAACGAAAGCCCCCAGACCCAAATTGAGAGGGGCTGCTTGGGTGCCCCCTGGGGGCCCTTCAGGCCAGCTAGGTCTTTGGGTCCTGGCTCCTTCGGTTTGGGAGCTGTTGCTGGACGTTGGGCATGTTGACAGGAGAGTGCTTCTCGGGCTGCGAACTGCAACCTTGCAGGTACCTCCCATGTCCCAGGCCCAACGAAAGCCCCCAGACCCAAATTGAGAGGGGCTGTTTGGGGGCCCCCTGGGGGCCCTTCAGGCCAGCTAGGTCTTTGGGTCCTGGCTCCTTCGGTTTGGGAGCTGTTGCTGCAGTTGGGCATGTTGGCCGGAGAGTGCTTCTCGGGCCGTTAACTGCAACCTTGCAGGTACCTCCCAGGTTCCCGGCCCAAGGAAAGCCCCCAGACCCAAAAGGAGAGGGGCTGTTTTGGGGACCCCTGGGGCCCCTTCAGGCCATCTAGGTCTTTGGGTCCTGGCTCCTTCGGTTTGGGAGCTGTTGCTGGACGTTGGGCATGTTGGCCGGAGAGTGCTTCTCGGGCTGCGAACTGCAACCTTGCAGGTAGCTCCCAGGTTCCCGGCCCAACGAAAGCCCCCAGACCCAAATGGAGAGGGGCTGCTTGGGGGCCCCCTGGGGGCCCTTCAGGCCAGCTAGGTCTTTGGGTCCTGGCTCCTTCGGTTTGGGAGCTGTTGCTGCAGTTGGGCATGTTGGCCGGAGAGTGCTTCTCGGGCCGCGAACTGCAACCTTGCAGGTACCTCCCAGGTTCCATGCCCAACGAAAGCCCCCAGACCCAAATTGAGAGGGGCTGCTTGGGTGCCCCCTGGGAGCCCTTCAGGCCAGCTATTTCTTTGGGTCCTGGCTCCTTCGCTTTGGGAGCTGTTGCTGGACGATGGGCATGTTGACAGGAGAGTGCTTCTCGGGCCGTGAACTGCAACCTTGCAGGTAGCTCCCAGGTTCCCGGCCCAACGAAAGCCCCCAGACCGAAATGGAGAGGGGCTGTTTGGGTGCCCTGTTGGGACTCTTCAGGCCAGCTAGGTCTTTGGGTCCTGGCTCCTTCGGTTTGGGAGCTGTTGCTGCAGTTTGGCATGTTGGCCGGAGAGTGCTTCTCGGGCCTCGAACTGCAACCTTGCAGGTAGCTCCCAGGTTCCCGGCCCAAGGAAAGCCCCCAGACCCAAATTGAGAGGGGCTGCTTGGGGGCCCCCTGGGGGCCCTTCAGGCCAGCTAGGTCTTTGGGTCCTGGCTCCTTCGGTTTGGGAGCTGTTGCTGCAGTTGTGCATGTTGGCCGGAGAGTGCTTCTCGGGCCGCGAACTGCAACCTTGCAGGCACTTCCCAGGTTCCCGGCCCAACGAAAGCCCCCAGACCAAAATTGAGAGGGGCTGTTTGCGGGCCCCCGGGGACCCTTCAGGCCAGCTAGGTCTTTGGGTCCTGGCTCCTTCGGTTTGGGAGCTGTTGCTGCAGTTGGGCATGTTGGCCGGAGAGTGCTTCTCGGGCCGCGAACTGCAACCTTGCAGGTAGCTCCCAGGTTCCATGCCCAACGAAAGCCCCCAGACCCAAATTGAGAGGGGCTGTTTGGGGGCCCCCTGGGGACTCTTCAGGCCAGCTAGGTCTTTGGGTCCTGGTTCCTTCGGTTTGGGAGCTGTTGCTGGACGTTGGGCATGTTGACCGGAGAGTGCTTCTCGGGCTGCGAACTGCAACCTTGCAGGTACCTCCCATGTCCCAGGCCCAACGAAAGCCCCCAGACCCAAATTGAGAGGGGCTGCTTGGGGGCCCCCTGGGGACCGTTCAGGCCAGCTATTTCTTTGGGTCCTGGCTCCTTCGGTTTGGGAGCTGTTGCTGCAGTTGGGCATGTTGGCCGGAGAGTGCTTCTCGGGCCGCGAACTGCAACCTTGCATGTACCTCCCAGGTTCCATGCCCAACGAAAGCCCCCAGACCCAAATGGAGAGGGGCTGTTTGGGGGCCCCCTGGGGGCCCTTCAGGCCAGCTAGGTCTTTGGGTCCTGGCTCCTTCGGTTTGGGAGCTGTTGCTGGACGTTGGGCATGTAGGCCGGAAAGTGCTTCTCGGGCTGCGAACTGCAACCTTGCAGGTACCTCCCAGGTTCCCGGGCCAACGAAAGCCCCCAGACCCAAATTGAGAGGGGCTGCTTGGGGGCCCCTTGGGACCCCTTCAGGCCAGCTAGGTCTTTGGGTCCTGGCTCCTTCGGTTTGGGAGCTGTTGCTGGACGTTGGGCATGTTGACCGGAGAGTGCTTCTCGGGCTGCGAACTGCAACCTTGCAGGTACCTCCCAGGTTCCATGCCCAACGAAAGCGCCCAGACCCAAATGGAGAGGGGCTGTTTGGGGGCCCCCTAGGGGCCCTTCAGGCCAGCTAGGTCTTTGGGTCCTGGCTCCTTCGGTTTGGGAGCTGTTGCTGCAGTTTGGCATGTTGGCCGGAGAGTGCTTCTCGGGCCGCGAACTGCAACCTTGCAGGTACCTCCCATGTCCCAGGCCCAACGAAAGCCCCCAGACCCAAATTGAGAGGGGCTGCTTGGGTGCCCCCTGGGGGCACTTCAGGCAAGCTAGGTCTTTGGGTCCTGGCTCCTTCGGTTTGGGAGCTGTTGCTGGACGTTGGGCATGTTGACCGGAGAGTGCTTCTCGGGCTGCGAACTGCAACCTTGCAGGTACCTCCCATGTCCCAGGCCCAACGAAAGCCCCCAGACCCAAATTGAGAGGGGCTGTTTGGGGGCCCCCTGGGGGCCCTTCAGGCCAGCTAGGTCTTTGGGTCCTGGCTCCTTCGGTTTGGGAGCTGTTGCTGCAGTTGGGCATGTTGGCCGGAGAGTGCTTCTCGGGCCGCGAACTGCAACCTTGCAGGTAGCTCCCAGGTTCCATGCCCAACGAAAGCCCCCAGACCCAAATGGAGAGGGGCTGCTTGGGGGCCCCCTGGGGGCCCTTCAGGCCAGCTAGGTCTTTGGGTCCGGGCTCCTTCGCTTTCGGAGCTGTTGCTGGACGATGGGCATGTTGACCGGAGAGTGCTTCTCGGGCCGTGAACTGCAACCTTGCAGGTAGCTCCCAGGTTCCCGGCCCAACGAAAGCCCCCAGACCCAAATTGAGAGGGGCTGTTTGGGTGCCCTGTGGGGACTCTTCAGGCCAGCTAGGTCTTTGGGTCCTGGCTCCTTCGGTTTGGGAGCTGTTGCTGGACGTTGGGCATGTTGGCCGGAGAGTGCTTCTCGGGCCGTGAACTTCAACCTTGCAGGTAGCTCCCAGGTTCCCGGCCCAAGGTAAACCCCCAGACCCAAATTGAGAGGGGCTGTTTGGGGGCCCCCTGGGGGCCCTTCAGGCCAGCTAGGTCTTTGGGTCCTGGCTCCTTCGGTTTGGGAGCTGTTGCTGCAGTTGGGCATGTTGGCCGGAGAGTGCTTCTCGGGCTGCGAACTGCAACCTTGCAGGCACTTCCCAGGTTCCCGGCCCAACGAAAGCCCCCAGACCAAAATTGAGAGGGGCTGCTTGCGGGCCCCCGGGGACCCTTCAGGCCAGCTAGGTCTTTGGGTCCTGGCTCCTTCGGTTTGGGAGCTGTTGCTGCAGTTGGGCATGTTGGCCGGAGAGTGCTTCTCGGGCCGCGAACTGCAACCTTGCAGGTAGCTCCCAGGTTCCATGCCCAACGAAAGCCCCCAGACCCAAATTGAGAGGGGCTGCTTGGGGGCCCCCTGGGGACTCTTCAGGCCAGCTAGGTCTTTGGGTCCTGGCTCCTTCGGTTTGGGAGCTGTTGCTGGACGTTGGGCATGTTGACCGGAGAGTGCTTCTCGGGCTGCGAACTGCAACCTTGCAGGTACCTCCCATGTCCCAGGCCCAACGAAAGCCCCCAGACCCAAATGGATAGGGGCTGCTTGGGGGCCCCCTAGGGGCCCTTCAGGCCAGCTAGGTCTTTGGGTCCTGGCTCCTTCGGTTTGGGAGCTGTTGCTGGACGTTGGGCATGTTGGCCGGAGAGTGCTTCTCGGGCTGCGAACTGCAACCTTGCAGGTAGCTCCCAGGTTCCCGGCCCAACGAAAGCCCCCAGACCCAAATGGAGAGGGGCTGCTTGGGTGCCCCCTGGGGGCCCTTCAGGCCAGCTAGGTCTTTGGGTCCTGGCTCCTTCGGTTTGGGAGCTGTTGCTGCAGTTTGGCATGTTGGCCGGAGAGTGCTTCTCGGGCCGCGAACTGCAACCTTGCAGGTACCTCCCATGTCCCAGGCCCAACGAAAGCCCCCAGACCCAAATTGAGAGGGGCTGCTTGGGTGCCCCCTGGGGGCCCTTCAGGCCAGCTAGGTCTTTGGGTCCTGGCTCCTTCGGTTTGGGAGCTGTTGCTGGACGTTGGGCATGTTGACCGGAGAGTGCTTCTCAGGCTGCGAACTGCAACCTTGTAGGTAGCTCCCAGGTTCCCGGACCAACTAAAGCCCCCAGACCCAAATGGAGAGGGGCTGCTTGGGGGCCCCCTGGGGGCCCTTCAGGCCAGCTAGGTCTTTGGGTCCTGGCTCCTTCGCTTTGGGAGCTGTTGCTGGACGATGGGCATGTTGACCGGAGAGTGCTTCTCGGGCCGTGAACTGCAACCTTGCAGGTAGCTCCCAGGTTCCCGGCCCAACGAAAGCCCCCAGACCCAAATGGAGAGGGGCTGTTTGGGTGCCCTGTGGGGACTCTTCAGGCCAGCTAGGTCTTTGGGTCCTGGCTCCTTCGGTTTGGGAGCTGTTGCTGGACGTTGGACATGTTGGTCGGAGAGTGCTTCTCGGGCCGTGAACTGCAACCTTGCAGGTAGCTCCCAGGTTCCCGGCCCAAGGAAAGCCCCCAAAACCAAATTGAGAGGGGCTGCTTGGGGGCCCCCTGGGGGCCCTTCAGGCCAGCTAGGTCTTTGGGTCCTGGCTCCTTCGCTTTGGGAGCTGTTGCTGCAGTTGGGCATGTTAGCCGGAGAGTGCTTCTCGGGCCGCGAACTGCAACCTTGCAGGCACTTCCCAGGTTCCCGGCCCAACGAAAGCCCCCAGACCAAAATTGAGAGGGGCTGCTTGCGGGCCCCCGGGGACCCTTCAGGCCAGCTAGGTCTTTGGGTCCTGGCTCCTTCGCTTTGGGAGCTGTTGCTGGACGTTGGGCATGTTGGCCGGAGAGTGCTTCTCGGGCCGCGAACTGCAACCTTGCAGGTACCTCTCAGGTTCCATGCCCAACAAAAGCCCCCAGACTCAAATTGAGAGGGGCTGTTTGGGGGCCCCCTGGGGACTCTTCAGGCCAGCTAGGTCTTTGGGTCCTGGCTCCTTCGCTTTGGGAGCTGTTGCTGGACGTTGGGCATGTTGGCCGGAGAGTGCTTCTCAGGCTGCGAACTGGAACCTTGCAGGTACCTCCCAGGTTCCCGGCCCAACGAAAGCCCCCAGACCCAAATGGAGAGGGGCTGCTTGGGGGCCCCCTGGGGCCCCTTCAGGCCAGCTAGGTCTTTGGGTCCTGGCTCCTTCGCATTGGGAGCTGTTGCTGGACGATGGGCATGTTGACCGGAGAGTGCTTCTCGGGCCGTGAACTGCAACCTTGCAGGTAGCTCCCAGGTTCCCGGCCCAACGAAAGCCCCCAGACCCAAATGGACAGGGGCTGTTTGGGTCCCCTGTGGGGACTCTTCAGGCCAGCTAGGTCTTTGGGTCCTGGCTCCTTCGGTTTGGGAGCTGTTGCTGGACGTTGGACATGTTGGTCGGAGAGTGCTTCTCGGGCCGTGAACTGCAACCTTGCAGGTAGCTCCCAGGTTCCCGGCCCAAGGAAAGCCCCCAAAACCAAATTGAGAGGGGCTGCTTGGGGGCCCCCTGGGGGCCCTTCAGGCCAGCTAGGTCTTTGGGTCCTGGCTCCTTCGCTTTGGGAGCTGTTGCTGCAGTTGGGCATGTTGGCCGGAGAGTGCTTCTCGGGCCGCGAACTGCAACCTTGCAGGCACTTCCCAGGTTCCCGGCCCAACGAAAGCCCCCAGACCAAAATTGAGAGGGGCTGCTTGCGGGCCCCCGGGGCCCCTTCAGGCCAGCTAGGTCTTTGGGTCCTGGCTCCTTCGGTTTGGGAGCTGTTGCTGGACGTTGGGCATGTTGGCCGGAGAGTGCTTCTCGGGCCGCGAACTGCAACCTTGCAGGTACCTCTCAGGTTCCATGCCCAACAAAAGCCCCCAGACTCAAATTGAGAGGGGCTGTTTGGGGGCCCCCTGGGGACTCTTCAGGCCAGCTAGGTCTTTGGGTCCTGGCTCCTTCGCTTTGGGAGCTGTTGCTGGACGTTGGGCATGTTGGCCGGAGAGTGCTTCTCAGGCTGCGAACTGCAACCTTGCAGGTACCTCCCAGGTTCCCGGCCCAAGGAAAGCCCCCAGACCCAAATGGAGAGGGGCTGTTTGGGGGCCCCTGGGGCCCCTTCAGGCCAGCTAGGTCTTTGGGTCCTGGCTCCTTCGCATTGGGAGCTGTTGCTGGACGATGGGCATGTTGACCGGAGAGTGCTTCTCGGGCCGCGAACTGCAACCTTGCAGGTAGCTCCCAGGTTCCCGGCCCAACGAAAGCCCCCAGACCCAAATGGACAGGGGCTGTTTGGGTGCCCTGTGGGGACTCTTCAGGCCAGCTAGGTCTTTGGGTCCTGGCTCCTTCGGTTTGGGAGCTGTTGCTGGACGTTGGACATGTTGGTCGGAGAGTGCCTTCTCGGGCCGTGAACTGCAACCTTGCAGGTAGCTCCCAGGTTCCCGGCCCAAGGAAAGCCCCCAGAACCGAATTGAGAGGGGCTGTTTGGGGGCCCCCTGGGGGCCCTTCAGGCCAGCTAGGTCTTTGGGTCCTGGCTCCTTCGCTTTGGGAGCTGTTGCTGCAGTTGGACATGTTGGCCGGAGAGTGCTTCTCGGGCCGCGAACAGCAACCTTGCATGTACCTCCCAGGTTCCCGGGCCAACGAAAGCCCCCAGACCCAAATTGAGAGGGGCTGTTTGGGGGCCCCCTGGGGACCCTTCAGGCCAGCTAGGTCTTTGGGTCCTGGCTCCTTCGCTTTGGGAGCTGTCCCTGGACGATGGGCATGTTGGCCGGAGAGTGCTTCTCGGGCTGCTAACTGAAACCTTGCAGGTACCTCCCAGGTTCCATGCCCAACGAAAGCCCCCAGACTCAAATTGAGAGGGGCTGTTTGGGGGCCCCCTGGGGACTCTTCAGGCCAGCTAGGTCTTTGGGTCCTGGCTCCTTCGGTTTGGGAGCTGTTGCTGGACGTTGGGCATGTAGGCCGGAAAGTGCTTCTCGGGCTGCGAACTGCAACCTTGCAGGTACCTCCCAGGTTCCCGGGCCAACGAAAGCCCCCAGACCCAAATGGAGAGGGGCTGCTTGGGGGCCCCCTGGGGGCCCTTCAGGCCAGCTAGGTCTTTGGGTCCTGGCTCCTTCGGTTTGGGAGCTGTTGCTGCAGTTGGGCATGTTGGCTGGAGAGTGCTTCTCGGGCCGCGAACTGCAACCTTGCAGGTACCTCCCATGTCCCAGGCCCAACGAAAGCCCCCAGACCCAAATTGAGAGGGGCTGCTTGGGGGCCCCCTGGGGGCCCTTCAGGCCAGCTAGGTCTTTGGGTCCTGGCTCCTTCGGTTTGGGAGCTGTTGCTGGACGTTGGGCATGTTGACCGGAGAGTGCTTCTCGGGCTGCGAACTGCAACCTTGCAGGTACCTCCCATGTACCAGGCCCAACGAAAGCCCCCAGACCCAAATTGAGAGGGGCTGCTTGGGGGCCCCCTGGGGGCCCTTCAGGCCAGCTAGGTCTTTGGGTCCTGGCTCCTTCGCTTTGGGAGCTGTTGCTGGACGATGGGCATGTTGACCGGAGAGTGCTTCTCGGGCCGCGAACTGCAAACTTGCAGGTAGCTCCCAGGTTCCCGGGCCAACGAAAGCCCCCAGACCCAAATGGAGAGGGGCTGCTTGCGGGCCACATGGGGGCCCTTCAGGCCAGCTATTTCTTTGGGTCCTGGCTCCTTCGGTTTGGGAACTGTTGCTGCAGTTGTGCATGTTGGCCGGAGAGTGCTTCTCGGGCCGCGAACTGCAACCTTGCAGGTACCTCCCAGGTTCCCGGCCCAACGAAAGCCCCCAGACCCAAATGGAGAGGGGCTGCTTGGGGGCCCCCTGGGGGCCCTTCAGGCCAGCTAGGTCTTTGGGTCCTGGCTCCTTCGCTTTGGGAGCTGTTGCTGGACGTTGGGCATGTAGGCCGGAAAGTGCTTCTCGGGCTGCGAACTGCAACCTTGCAGGTACCTCCCAGGTTCCCGGGCCAACGAAAGCCCCCAGACCCAAATGGAGAGGGGCTGCTTGGGGGCCCCCTGGGGGCCCTTCAGGCCAGCTAGGTCTTTGGGTCCTGGCTCCTTCGCTTTGGGAGCTGTTGCTGCTGTTGGGCATGTTGGCTGGAGAGTGCTTCTCGGGCCGCGAACTGCAACCTTGCAGGTACCTCCCATGTCCCAGGCCCAACGAAAGCCCCCAGACCCAAATTGAGAGGGGCTGCTTGGGGGCCCCCTGGGGGCCCTTCAGGCCAGCTAGGTCTTTGGGTCCTGGCTCCTTCGGTTTGGGAGCTGTTGCTGGACGTTGGGCATGTTGACCGGAGAGTGCTTCTCGGGCTGCGAACTGCAACCTTGCAGGTACCTCCCATGTACCAGGCCCAACGAAAGCCCCCAGACCCAAATTGAGAGGGGCTGTTTGGGGGCCCCCTGGGGGCCCTTCAGGCCAGCTAGGTCTTTGGGTCCTGGCTCCTTTGGTTTGGGAGCTGTTGCTGCAGTTGGGCATGTTGGCCGGAGAGTGCTTCTCGGGCCGCGAACTGCAACCTTGCAGGTAGCTCCCAGGATCACGGCCCAACGAAAGCCCCCAGACCCAAATTGAGAGGGGCTGCTTGGGGGCCCCCTGGGGGCCCTTCAGGCCAGCTAGGTCTTTGGGTCCTGGCTCCTTCGCTTTGGGAGCTGTTGCTGGACGATGGGCATGTTGACCGGAGAGTGCTTCTCGGGCCGCGAACTGCAAACTTGCAGGTAGCTCCCAGGTTCCCGGGCCAACGAAAGCCCCCAGACCCAAATGGAGAGGGGCTGCTTGCGGGCCACATGGGGGCCCTTCAGGCCAGCTATTTCTTTGGGTCCTGGCTCCTTCGGTTTGGGAACTGTTGCTGCAGTTGTGCATGTTGGCCGGAGAGTGCTTCTCGGGCCGCGAACTGCAACCTTGCAGGTACCTCCCAGGTTCCCGGCCCAACGAAAGCCCCCAGACCCAAATGGAGAGGGGCTGCTTGGGGGCCCCCTGGGGGCCCTTCAGGCCAGCTAGGTCTTTGGGTCCTGGCTCCTTCGCTTTGGGAGCTGTTGCTGGACGATGGGCATGTTGACCGGAGAGTGCTTCTCGGTACGTGAAATGCAACCTTGCAGGTAGCTCCCAGGTTCCCGGCCCAACGAAAGCCCCCAGACCCAAATGGAGAGGGGCTGTTTGGGTGCCCTGTGGGGACTCTTCAGGCCAGCTAGGTCTTTGGGTCCTGGCTCCTTCGGTTTGGGAGCTGTTGCTGGACGTTGGACATGTTGGTCGGAGAGTGCTTCTCGGGCCGTGAACTGCAACCTTGCAGGTAGCTCCCAGGTTCCCGGCCCAAGGAAAGCCCCCAAAACCAAATTGAGAGGGGCTGCTTGGGGGCCCCCTGGGGGCCCTTCAGGCCAGCTAGGTCTTTGGGTCCTGGCTCCTTCGCTTTGGGAGCTGTTGCTGCAGTTGGGCATGTTGGCCGGAGAGTGCTTCTCGGGCCGCGAACTGCAACCTTGCAGGCACTTCCCAGGTTCCCGGCCCAACGAAAGCCCCCAGACCAAAATTGAGAGGGGCTGCTTGCGGGCCCCCGGGGACCCTTCAGGCCAGCTAGGTCTTTGGGTCCTGGCTCCTTCGCTTTGGGAGCTGTTGCTGGACGTTGGGCATGTTGGCCGGAGAGTGCTTCTCGGGCCGCGAACTGCAACCTTGCAGGTACCTCTCAGGTTCCATGCCCAACAAAAGCCCCCAGACTCAAATTGAGAGGGGCTGTTTGGGGGCCCCCTGGGGACTCTTCAGGCCAGCTAGGTCTTTGGGTCCTGGCTCCTTCGCTTTGGGAGCTGTTGCTGGACGTTGGGCATGTTGACCGGAAAGTGCTTCTCGGGCTGCGAACTGCAACCTTGCAGGTACCTCCCAGGTTCCATGCCCAACGAAAGCCCCCAGACCCAAATGGAGAGGGGCTGCTTGGGGGCCCCCTGGGGGCCCTTCAGGCCAGCTAGGTCTTTGGGTCCTGGCTCCTTCGCTTTGGGAGCTGTTGCTGCAGTTGTGCATGTTGGCCGGAGAGTGCTTCTCGGGCCGCGAACTGCAACCTTGCAGGTAGCTCCCAGGTTCCATGCCCAACGAAAGCCCCCAGACCCAAATTGAGAGGGGCTGTTTGGGGGCCCCCTGGGGACTCTTTAGGCCAGCTAGGTCTTTGGGTCCTGGCTCCTTCGGTTTGGGAGCTGTTGCTGGACGTTGGGCATGTTGACAGGACAGTGCTTCTCGGGCTGCGAACTGCAACCTTGCAGGTACCTCCCATGTCCCAGGCCCAACGAAAGCCCCCAGACCCAAATTGAGAGGGGCTGTTTGGGGGCCCCCTGGGGGCCCTTCAGGCCAGCTAGGTCTTTGGGTCCTGGCTCCTTCGGTTTGGGAGCTGTTGCTGCAGTTGGGCATATTGGTCGGAGAGTGCTTCTCGGGCCGTGAACTGCAACCTTGCAGGTACCTCCCAGGTTCCCGGCCCAAGGAAAGCCCCCAGACCCAAATTGAGAGGGGCTTCTTGGGGGCCCCCTGGGGGCCCTCCAGGCCAGCTAGGTCTTTGGGTCCTGGCTCCTTCGGTTTGGGAGCTGTTGCTGCAGTTGTGCATGTTGGCCGGAGAGTGCTTCTCGGGCCGCGAACTGCAACCTTGCAGGCACTTCCCAGGTTCCCGGCCCAACGAAAGCCCCCAGACCAAAATTGAGGGGGCTGTTTGCGGGCCCCCGGGGACCCTTCAGGCCAGCTAGGTCTTTGGGTCCTGGCTCCTTCGGTTTGGGAGCTGTTGCTGCAGTTGGGCATGTTGGCCGGAGAGTGCTTCTCGGGCCGCGAACTGCAACCTTGCAGGTAGCTCCCAGGTTCCATGCCCAACGAAAGCCCCCAGACCCAAATTGAGAGGGGCTGTTTGGGGGCCCCCTGGGGACTCTTCAGGCCAGCTAGGTCTTTGGGTCCTGGCTCCTTCGGTTTGGGAGCTGTTGCTGGACGTTGGGCATGTTGGCCGGAGAGTGCCTCTCGGGCTGCGAACTGCAACCTTGCAGGTACCTCCCATGTCCCAGGCCCAACGAAAGCCCCCAGACCCAAATTGAGAGGGGCTGTTTGGGGGCCCCCTGGGGGCCCTTCAGGCCAGCTAGGTCTTTGGGTCCTGGCTCCTTCGGTTTGGGAGCTGTTGCTGCAGTTGGGCATGTTGGCCGGAGAGTGCTTCTCGGGCCGTGAACTGCAACCTTGCAGGTAGCTCCCAGGTTCCCGGCCCAAGGAAAGCCCCCAGACCCAAAAGGAGAGGGGCTGTTTTGGGGACCCCTGGGGCCCCTTCAGGCCAGCTAGGTCTTTGGGTCCTGGCTCCTTCGGTTTGGGAGCTGTTGCTGGACGTTGGGCATGTTGGCCGGAGAGTGCTTCTCGGGCTGTGAACTGCAACCTTGCAGGTACCTCCCAGGTTCCCGGCCCAACGAAAGCCCCCAGACCCAAATGGAGAGGGGCTGCTTGGGGGCCCCCTGGGGGCCCTTCAGGCCAGCTAGGTCTTTGGGTCCTGGCTCCTTCGGTTTGGGAGCTGTTGCTGCAGTTGGGCATGTTGGCCGGAGAGTGCTTCTCGGGCCGCGAACTGCAACCTTGCAGGTACCTCCCAGGTTCCATGCCCAACGAAAGCCCCCAGACCCAAATGGAGAGGGGCTGCTTGGGTGCCCCCTGGGAGCCCTTCAGGCCAGCTATTTCTTTGGGTCCTGGCTCCTTCGCTTTGGGAGCTGTTGCTGGACGATGGGCATGTTGACAGGAGAGTGCTTCTCGGGCCGTGAACTGCAACCTTGCAGGTAGCTCCCAGGTTCCCGGCCCAACGAAAGCCCCCAGACCCAAATGGAGAGGGGCTGTTTGGGTGCCCTGTTGGGACTCTTCAGGCCAGCTAGGTCTTTGGGTCCTGGCTCCTTCGGTTTGGGAGCTGTTGCTGGACGTTGGGCATGTTGGTCGGAGAGTGCTTCTCGGGCCGTGAACTGCAACCTTGCAGGTAGCTCCCAGGTTCCCGGCCCAAGGAAAGCCCCCAGACCCAAATTGAGAGGGGCTGCTTGGGGGCCCCTTGGGACCCCTTCAGGCCAGCTAGGTCTTTGGGTCCTGGCTCCTTCGGTTTGGGAGCTGTTGCTGGACGTTGGGCATGTTGACCGGAGAGTGCTTCTCGGGCTGCGAACTGCAACCTTGCAGGTACCTCCCAGGTTCCATGCCCAACGAAAGCGCCCAGACCCAAATGGAGAGGGGCTGTTTGGGGGCCCCCTAGGGGCCCTTCAGGCCAGCTAGGTCTTTGGGTCCTGGCTCCTTCGGTTTGGGAGCTGTTGCTGCAGTTTGGCATGTTGGCCGGAGAGTGCTTCTCGGGCCGCGAACTGCAACCTTGCAGGTACCTCCCATGTCCCAGGCCCAACGAAAGCCCCCAGACCCAAATTGAGAGGGGCTGCTTGGGTGCCCCCTGGGGCCCCTTCAGGCCAGCTAGGTCTTTGGGTCCTGGCTCCTTCGCTTTGGGAGCTGTTGCTGGACGTTGGGCATGTTGGCCGGAGAGTGCTTCTCAGGCTGCGAACTGCAAACTTGCAGGTAGCTCCCAGGTTCCCGGCCCAACGAAAGCCCCCAGACCCAAATGGAGAGGGGCTGCTTGGGGGCCCCCTGGGGGCCCTTCAGGCCAGCTAGGTCTTTGGGTCCTGGCTCCTTCGGTTTGGGAGCTGTTGCTGCAGTTGGGCATGTTGGCCGGAGAGTGCTTCTCGGGCCGCGAACTGCAACCTTGCAGGTAGCTCCCAGGTTCCCGGCCCAACGAAAGACCCCAGACCCAAATGGAGAGGGGCTGCTTGGGTGCCCCCTGGGGGCCCTTCAGGCCAGCTAGGTCTTTGGGTCCTGGCTCCTTCGGTTTGGGAGCTGTTGCTGCAGTTTGGCATGTTGGCCGGAGAGTGCTTCTCGGGCCGCGAACTGCAACCTTGCAGGTAGCTCCCAGGTTCCATGCCCAACGAAAGCCCCCAGACCCAAATGGAGAGGGGCTGCTTGGGTGCCCCCTGGGTGCCCTTCAGGCCAGCTAGGTCTTTGGGTCCTGGCTCCTTCGGTTTGGGAGCTGTTGCTGGACGATGGGCATGTTGACCGGAGAGTGCTTCTCGGGCCGTGAACTGCAACCTTTCAGGTAGCTCCCAGGTTCCCGGCCCAACGAAAGCCCCCAGACCCAAATGGAGAGGGGCTGTTTGGGTGCCCTGTGGGGACTCTTCAGGCCAGCTAGGTCTTTGGGTCCTGGCTCCTTCGGTTTGGGAGCTGTTGCTGGACGTTGGACATGTTGGTCGGAGAGTGCTTCTCGGGCCGTGAACTGCAACCTTGCAGGTAACTCCCAGGTTCCCGGCCCAAGGAAAGCCCCCAGACCCAAATTGAGAGGGGCTGCTTGGGGGCCTTCTGGGGCCCTTCAGGCCAGCTAGGTCTTTGAGTCCTGGCTCCTTCGCTTTGGGAGCTGTTGCTGCAGTTGGGCATGTTGGCCGGAGAGTGCTTCTCGGGCCGCGAACTGCAACCTTGCAGGCACTTCCCAGGTTCCCGGCCCAACGAAAGCCCCCAGACCAAAATTGAGAGGGGCTGCTTGCGGGCCCCCGGGGACCCTTCAGGCCAGCTAGGTCTTTGGGTCCTGGCTCCTTCGCTTTGGGAGCTGTTGCTGCAGTTGGGCATGTTGGCCGGAGAGTGCTTCTCGGGCCGCGAACTGCAACCTTGCAAGTACCTCCCAGGTTCCATGCCCAACGAAAGCCCCCAGACCCAAATGGACAGGGGCTGTTTGGGTGCCCTGTGGGGACTCTTCAGGCCAGCTAGGTCTTTGGGTCCTGGCTCCTTCGGTTTGGGAGCTGTTGCTGGACGTTGGACATGTTGGCCGGAGAGTGCTTCTCGGGCCGTGAACTGCAACCTTGCAGGTAGCTCCCAGGTTCCCGGCCCAAGGAAAGCCCCCAGACCCAAATTGAGAGGGGCTGTTTGGGGGCCCCCTGGGGGCCCTTCAGGCCAGCTAGGTCTTTGGGTCCTGGCTCCTTCGGTTTGGGAGCTGTTGCTGCAGTTGGACATGTTGGCCGGAGAGTGCTTCTCGGGCCGCGAACTGCAACCTTGCATGTACCTCCCAGGTTCCCGGCCCAAGGAAAGCCCCCAGACCCAAATTGAGAGGGGCTGCTTAGGTGCCCGCTGGGGGCCCTTCAGGCCAGCTAGGTCTTTGGGTCCTGGCTCCTTCGCTTTGGGAGCTGTTGCTGCAGTTGGGCATGTTGGCCGGAGAGTGCTTCTCGGGCCGCGAACTGCAACCTTGCAGGTACCTCCCAGGTTCCATGCCCAACGAAAGCCCCCAGACTCAAATTGAGAGGGGCTGTTTGGGGGCCCCCTGGGGACTCTTCAGGCCAGCTAGGTCTTTGCGTCCTGGCTCCTTCGGTTTGGGAGCTGTTGCTGGACATTGGGCATGTAGGCCGGAAAGTGCTTCTCGGGCTGCGAACTGCAACCTTGCAGGTACCTCCCAGGATCCCGGGCCAACGAAAGCCCCCAGACCCAAATTGAGAGGGGCTGCTTGGGTGCCCCCTGGGGGCCCTTCAGGCCAGCTAGGTCTTTGGGTCCTGGCTCCTTCGGTTTGGGAGCTGTTGCTGCAGTTGGGCATGTTGACCGGAGAGTGCTTCTCGGGCCGCGAACTGCAACCTTGCAGGTAGCTCCCAGGTTCCATGCCCAACGAAAGCCCCCAAACCCAAATTGAGAGGGGCTGCTTGGGGGCCCCCTGGGGACTCTTCAGGCCAGCTAGGTCTTTGGGTCCTGGCTCCTTCGGCTTGGGAGCTGTTGCTGGACGTTGGGCATGTTGGTCGGAGAGTGCTTCTCGGGCCGTGAACTGCAACCTTGCAGGTAGCTCCCAGGTTCCCGGCCCAAGGAAAGCCCCCAGACCAAAATTGAGAGGGGCTGCTTGCGGTCACCCAGGGGGCACCCAAGCAGTCCCTCTCAATTTGGGTCTGGGGGCTTTCGTTGGGCCTGCTACATGGGAGGTACCTGCAAGGTTGCAGTTCGCAGCCCGAGAAGCACTCTCCGGTCAACATGCCCAACGTCCAGCAACAGCTCCCAAACCGAAGGAGCCAGGACCCAAAGACCTAGCTGGCCTGAAGAGTCCCCAGGGGGCACTCAAGCAGCCCCTCTCAATTTGGGTCTGGGGGCTTTCGTTGGGCATGGATACCTGAGAGGTACCTGCAAGGTTGCAGGTCGCAGCCCGAGAAGCACTCTCCGGTCAACATGCCGAACGTCCAGCAACAGCTCCCAAACCGAAGGAGCCAGGACCCAAAGACCTAGCTGGCCTGAAGAGTCTCCAGGGTGCCCCCAAACAGCCCCTCTCAATTTGGGTCTGGGGGCTTTCGTTGGGCCGGGAACCTGGGAGGTACCTGCAAGGTTGCAGTTCGCGGCCCGAGAAGCACTCTCCGGCCAACATGCACAACTGCAGCAACAGCTCCCAAAGCGAAGGAGCCAGGACCCAAAGACCTAGCTGGCCTGAAGGGCCCCCAGGGGGCCCCCAAACAGCCCCTCACCATTTGGGTCTGGGGGCTTTCCTTGGGCCGGGGACCTGGGAGGTACCTTCAAGGTTGCAGTTCGCGGCCCGAGAAGCACTCTCTGGACAACATGCCCAACTGCAGCAACAGCTCCCATACCGAAGGAGCCAGGACCCAAAGACCTAGCTGGCCTGAAGGGCACCCAGGGGGCTCCTAAGCAGCCCCTCTCAATTTGGGTCTGGTGGCTTTCCTTGGGCCGGGAACCTGTGAGCTACCTGCAAGGTTGCAGTTCGCAGCCCGAGAAGCACTCTCCGGACAACATGCCCAACGTCCAGCAACAGCTCCCAAACCGAAGGAGCCAGGACC